>NC_137825.1:28221494-28376494 GCF_963921795.1 Nannobrachium achirus
GGGTGCTGTGTTGCACACCAAAAATAACAGATCTACAAGCTCAGATCTGTGTCACATCTCAACTAGTAATATAAGTACAAATCAGGCTTTAACTTTCTTCTCCCTGTTTCTTTTCTGTCGCTCTGTTGTCCTCACATGCACACGTATACCCACTCTCTGCGCACATCACTTCAGTTCACCACTGTGTCAAGCTGTCATAATTTTGCTGACTTAACACCTTTTGGATTTTCACATTTCCAAGCTCATGACAGGTAGACGTAGACATCAACACCATTATTCCAGTATCTCAGCAACAGTGAAGCTCAGAGGCATCGGTGTGTTGAGTGATCATCAACAGACAGTATTCACCATTTATACACGGTTAAGAGTGATGATGGATCATGTCTCTTGAGTAGTAGAAGATATATAACAAAATAGTAAGTCAATTTTATTTATAAAGCTCCTTTCAAAGCAAGATTTACAATGTGCTGTATCATGAACAAAAAACAATCATCCCTCCATCCATTTTCTTCCGATTATCAAGAGTCGGATCGAGGACTCGGGAAGGTAGCAATTTCAGCAGAGAATCCCTTGCTTCCCTTTCCCAGGACATATTGGCTACTTTTATCCTGAGGTATTCCAAAGCCAACGTGTATATATAATCCCCGCATCTGGTCTTTGATCTGCCCCATGGCCTCCTCCCAGCTGGACATGAACCGAAGACCTGCCTATACGGAGACGCCCATAGGAGGCATCCATACTACTGTGCATGCCTGAACCCGAAAGGAGCCACTTTATGCAACTGGATGCTGCTGAAATATTTCGGCACAATGCAGCGCTATTAGAGCACTGTTCCTGCTCCAGCCTCCAGATTTTGACTTGCAAATTTGATGTTACTATGAAAAGCTCCACCGGCTGTCTGTCTGTCCGTCCGTCCGTCCGTCCGTCTGTCATGTCTCACTTTTGCATCACACTTTTGCCCCTACTCTTATCTCTGCCACTGTTGGCCCTATCGATGCCAAACTTTGCACACACACCCCTTGGATGGCAAATCACAACCTCCAGCCCTGATTACTCATATCTAACGTACCTCTTCTAACGCCACCATCAGGCAGAGTTTTGCAAAACACATTTTTGGACACTGCTCCTACAGACTTTGGCCTAAAATCACGCAAAGCGGTACACAGTATCTCTAAAGTCATGTCATCAGTTCTTAATGGTTTAGTTTTAGTCATAGTCTTTTGAATCACTCACTCACTCACTCACTCACTCACTCACTCACTCACTCACTCACTCACTCACACAAAACACAGAAGGAAATGATTTGCTCATCAAATGCCTAGCAATGAGGTAAAGATTGAACAGGGAGACTCAGGCCACACTGCTATTAGACTTTGTATGCTTCATACATGGCTTGATCATACTGTCCTTCCCAGCTATATATCTTAATATGTTGCAGCCCTGTACACGAACAGAGAGCTAACTGTGTATAGAGGGGAATCACGTGGCGGCATCTTCCTGAGCAAAGAACCAACAGCTGACGGCAAAGAACAGCATCTCATTCAAGTGATCAGCATCGCTGGCAGGAACGCTAGACACCCACACACAGAACATGCACCGCAGAGAACTCATAGAGTGCACGCACACGCGCGTGCGCGCGCTCGTGCGCACACACACACACACACACACACACACACACACACACACACACACACACACACACACACATATTCATCATGCGTATCCTGCAGTGTTAACTGTTCATAGCCTCTACCCTTGCACCAACTCTTCATCCTCTATCACACTGATTAATAACACAATGGTGCAGGCCAAGCCTACACACTAGAGACAAAGAAACTAATCCAATGATCTTTCTATTTGTCTCCTTGGTTCTTTTCTTGTCTACGTGCAGACATGTACAGCACTGTGTGCGCTGGGCAGGCATGCAGGTGCACAGCACAAACATACTCGCATCCACACGTGTGCATACACAAACAAATGCATGCTTGTGCCCACTCAAATGCACACAGACTAAGTGCAGAGACAGAGGAACAGCTTAGTAGATCTCAGCGCCATGCTTCAATTTGTAAACACAGTTTTAATCGCTCACTGGAAAAAATAAAAAATAAGGATAGCCTTCCAATAAATTCAATGACCAAAGACATAAGTCGATCAGTTGTGTGCTGCTTGAATCCCAGTAGAATTAAAACTCAACTGAGTGTGGCAACTTGAGTTGGAGGAAAAACTAAAAGCACAATACTTTTAGATTCCCACCTACCTACCCATATGTCAATTATGAGAGCTTGATTCATCACTAAGCCCCCAAATGTCTCTAAAGTTCAGCTGTGATGACTAGATGAATCAGCAGTCGAGGAGTATGTTATGCCAAAACTCCAACACCAGTCAATTAGCAACAAAAAAGCTCATGTGTTTGAGAGAGAGAGATCGACAGACAGAAAGACAGAGGGAGAGAGAGAGATAATGGGGGCAGGCAATAGGCGCAATGCTGATGCACTTGTCCAACAAAAGGCAGCTAATTATTGCTGCACACAAAAGACAACTTTAGTAGCTAAATAAAGCAAATGGAACACAGATACTGTAGCACATGATGGATACACGCAGGGAAGGCGTCAGGAGAGGAAGCACGACATTCAGACCACCGTAGACAAAAGGATAACGCAAAAAAGCTTACAGCTTATTGTTTCCATTGTGGTCCTTAGTATGAGGTGTGCATGATGTCATGTAGTGTGGAGGCAGTTGATTGAATGACATTTATAGAGTTCATGATGTGCTAATGTGTCCCTGGCCACAATTCTTTGAGTGGATACGTGTGTGTGTGTGTGTGTGTGTGTGTGTGTGTGTGTGTGTGTGTGTGTGTGTGTGTGTGTGTGTGTGTGTGTGTGTGTGTGTGTGTGTTTTGTTTTTTTACTTTTCTCTCCAATTTAATCATCACTAGTATACTGTAGTCCAAGTCATTTCCATCCCCTACTTGTTGGTCTTGTGGGGAGCATGTCTCATCTCCTCCATGTGTAAACGGTGATATACCGTTACGTATTGTATGCCCTTCTCTTTATAGTAGGTTGTAACAGGTAAAAAGGAGTGCTACAGTTTTTGGAAGCAGATTGGGAATCAGGATGTTGGGCCAGAAATGTGCACATAGCGTTGTTCTAGTTGTTATTACAATGGATTATAATTGTTTATAACATTCCAATTGATGCAGTTGACTCCCCACTTCAAGTGATCTTGACAACTATTCATGGTAGCCTACTTACAGTACTATTGATAGTGATAGCCGGTGATATTTGTCAAAAAACAACTTTACTTGTCAAAGTTACACAGTATGACTTTAAAACGAACTCGGTGCTTGATTTGACCTCATTTACGAAGACTGGCAATCTATTAATATCTGGTGTGGTGGGTGGGGGCAGGGAAGGAGGTGTAAGGACGAACATTTGGATTTCTCCAAAGGGAGGAATGACGAGCAGAAATCTACACAAGACTTCATTTCAATCCACATGAATCTGGATGGGCGTGCTACAGGCTAGTGAGGCTGTGTGCACTCTCTGTTAATATACGTAAATACTGTTTGATAGTGGTTGTGTGTGGGCTCAATATTAAAGCAGTTGAAGCTTTGGGACAACCCCTTTAATTATTTGTTTGCTCTTTTTTGCTTAATTGCAGTAGTAGACCACACATGTACTCAGTCCTGAGTCATTTATATATAATTAAATGATTCATAATCTGTTATTAGAAATCTGAAAGTGAGTTCGTAATGGGTTCCCTCAACAAATTTCCTATGCTACTACTAACTATATAACTAACTATAATGATGATGATGATGATAACAGTATGTGTTGATTTGTGGTGATTATCTTGTTAAACAAAACTATGCTCTTAATTCCACAAGCCCTTCTTTGCTACAGACCTTATTTTCTTAATTTATCTACAATTTACAATTTACAATATAGGCATTTAGCATCTTAATCCAGAGCGACTTACAATAAGCAAGGTAATACATCAATACAATAAGCAAGGTAATAAATACATCAATACATTAATTGCATAGAAAAAGATTACGTAGGTAGACCAAGCACCTATCATTATATATAATTCTACAAATGCTATCTAGCTTTCATCTATGGTCATTGAGGGTAGGCGAGTGCTATTATGGGCTTAGGTGGAGTCTGAAGAGGTGAGTCTTCAGGGAGTTTATTCCACAGTTTGGGGGCCAGGAGGGCTACCCTAGGACGAGTGCATTTTTGTCCTGGGGTTTTTATCGAGGGTTCTATCAGCGTCCCTGTGTTAGCTGATCTGAGTGAACAGGTGGGGTTGTAGGGGTTGATCAGACTTTGGAGGTATGGAGGTGCCATACCTGCTGCTTTGGCCAGCATCAGTGTTTTGTATTCTGTGCGCAACCAGGAGCCAGTGGAGGGAGCGAAGAAGGGGGGAGACATTGTCTAAAACCCAATGCAAAGTAATTCTATTGTAAATCTGTGGTGGGAAGCCATGCTGGAGAAATCATCTCCGTAGTGAATTCCCCAAGAGCCTTATTCTTGTGGGTCTCCTACACTGTCTCCTCGGGGCCGGACAGAATTATAAGTGAACTACACAGGCTGATTTATATACTTGGTGGGCATTAGGTATGGGACGATATGAATATTTCAGGTCACGATTATTGTGACCAAAGAAATGTCAAATCCAAATCCAAATACCACATAGGCTCTGATGTCTGACAGCTTGTAGCGGGTTCGAGTCCCGATCCTGACGACCTTTGCTGCGTGTCACTCCCCATCTCTCTCCCCATTTCCTGTCAGTCTACTGTCCTATCAATAAAGGCAAAATAAAGAAAAAAAAAATCTTAAAAAGAATGCATGCGTGCATCCCCAAACTAACAATTATTTTCTGCACTCTACCAAGTTGTTATTGCTCAAGTTGTTATGACTCATGTTGACTGATGAGTTCAGTCTCTTATCTGAAGGACAATGAGAAGCAGGTATTCTTTTAAATATCCAAATGAAAACACGAAACAGCGAGTCATTGTCGTCATGTAGCATGACGTTAAGAGTTCTGTCAAGAGAGCAGTTATAATGAGTAATGAGTGACACTGACAAAACAAACAATCAGTAGCTGGATTGATTCAGCATTGATTCTCATCTATACATTACAAATACCCTGCAGGATACAACACAAAAGAACTAGGTTAGATGGAAAATGATCACCCAACAGCCAAATGCATTTGCAGATGGATTTAGCAATTCCTTTATTGAGGAAGATAAGAGGAATTCTGAAAGGGAGACAGTCCTTATTTATGATTCCGCAACGCATTGTGAGCTTGTGGATCTGCTATTTTCGGTTGGCAACACCTCATTACATTATTGGGCTGTGATCATTTCAGGGACCTATACCTATCAATAAATTCATCAGAGGGGATTCCAAGCTGATGGAAACTAAAGCCTTTCTAAAACTATAAAACAAAACAATTAGAAGTATTGTTTGAAGTTACCACCAATGATGTCATTGGTAGGCACATTTTCAGACCATCTCCCCGTACCTCTCTCAGACACAGTGTAGACAGAAATGGCACTGTCCCATAGTCAGCATTAGAGGAAACGTATATGGAGATGATATATATAAAAATAAGGCAACATTTCCAGGAGAGAAAGCCTTAACCATTACGTCACAACTGCGCAGCTGAAACAGACGGGTTACATTCACAAGCTAAAGGCATAGAGTAGACCCTCTGTTGGTGGCGCATTGATGTGTCACATGCCATCATGGGGCATGTGGGGCCACAGTTGGACTCATGCGTTGGCGACTCCCCTTCAGTCACGCATACAGTATGACGTGTCCGTAACGCTTACACTGTTGTTTATGGTTTATTTGGATCCCCATTAGCTGTTACCAAGGCAACAGCTAATCTTTCTGGAGTCAAGTTGTTCAGCACACACTAGGGGTCACCCAAATCAGTAGGGCCATCTCTGCTGTTCACACACGTACCGGTACGTACGAACAAACGAACGCACGCACACACAAAATACTAGTAAGACGCCTCAGGGAGACCTGCAACCTCGCCCTATTGGGCAAGGTCGCGCCAATTCTTTGCCATCTGGCCAGTGATGCATATCGGACCAGTTACCCGTATATGGAGAACTCTGGTACCCATATATGGAGATCCATGTACTGTATATGGAGATATGATGTGAGTGCCCAAACATGCTTACTCGGTTATTCGTTATGTGAAAGTCCTATGATGTCTATGACATCTGACATCATACCCTATTATGCCCATACATGGAGATCCATGTCTGTAGAACCAGCCACACAGATATGGGCTGTCTTGACCATCTGTCTTGGCCATATATGGATTCTGTTAGTGTGGTATGTGGCCGATGTGGCCTCCATATATGGGCATTCCCATATGAAGTCCTGTTAAATATGGGCTTAATATTGATGACATCAGGGAACTCCATATATGGGCATAAAAGGGAATCTGTTAGTGTGCCATCACAGTGAAGCTGGCAGAGCGGCAAACCCTTTCTGTTAAGAGTGATTCCCCTGACATCACAGCAAAACCATAGATGTGTAGTGCATTTAATATGCACTTAAATGATTCAAAAGTGAGGATCGCCACGTTGTGATCAATAGAGCAACTAACAGGGCAAGAACATGCACCTTGCATGCACCAGAACACAACCATTGGGCATGCACACTGTGTGCCAGGTGGCAGGATGATCCTGTCAGTCGCCCACTGCTTATCAATGTCCGGCTCTCTTGCCACAGTGCCTTGCTGCAACACAACCCCTGAATGTGTTGACAACACCATAAGCATAACCACAAGCACAACCAATTTTTCTCAAACTTTTTCCATATCCGCCAAATTGATATGTATTTGGCCGTGGACCCCAATCTGAAAGGATCCATTGTGAGCTTGTCGATTTTTTTTATATCAAAAGTATTTGCAAAGAAAATATTCGCAAAGCCACACTTCGTTCAGTTGCAGGTGCATTGACAGTGACAAATGAAACAATCATGAACAAATATTCATTTGTTCATGATTGCTTCACATATCCAAAGTATAAAATAGGGGTAAAGTGGTTATACTTATTGTGATTATATTTGATCCTATTTTGCTTGGGAGCCCCGGGGGTCCCTGGGCCACACTTTGAGAAACAATGGTTTAAACAGCATACTGTAGTGTAGGGTAAAACAAACCAACAGCAAACAACCACATCTAAATAACATAACTCTGTTTAGAGATCTGTCAGAAACCCATATAAAAACTTTTACCTGTTAACTAAAATTCATAATATGAAAAAATAATCAAACAAAACCTAAATTTGAACCTGAAGTGAACCTGAAACAGAGTTGAATTGAACAACGTCCTCACCCCAGACAGCTCATCTTGTCAGCACTCTGCCATGCTTCACCAAATCAGCCCCGAATCAGACAGGAGTCCAAGCTGTGTCTGTCGGCAGTGAGTGAGGAACAGCGGACAGCATTATTCCACATGTATCTCTATAGATACATACAGTACATACAGCACAGCTCTCCTATGAGAGCACTGCTATGATAGCTGGAGACAAATAGACGGAGGTTACTCCTCGGCGTGTTCAGGCAGCCCAACCCACTGAGTGTGAGGGAGGGGATGGATATGTATGTGTGTGTGTGTGTGTGTGTGTGTGTGTGTGTGTGTGTGTGTGTGTGTGTGTGTGTGTGTGTGTGTGTGTGTGTGTGTGTGTGTTGTGTTGTGTTGTGTTGTGTTGTGTTGTGTTGTGTTGTGTTGTGTGTGTGTGTGTGTGTGTGTGTGTGTGTGTGTGTGTGTGCGCGTGCGTGCGTGCTATAGTGCCTAAAAAGAGAGTGAATGATGGTAACGAGGGCCTGATTGAATTAGTTTGTGCTGCTATGTATAAGCCTTAACCAATAATAATACATAATAATTTATGAGTTGTATAAGTGTAGTTTTTGTATTTGTAAAGTAAGCTGTGAAAAATATGTAGAGGAGTAAAAAGTTCAATATTAGCCTCTGGGATTATAAAACAAAATGGAAGTAAACAAGTAAAAAAAAAAGGATCTCAAAATTGTGCCTACACTACTTAAGTAAATGTAGTTAGTTTCGTTTCACCACTGAAAAAGAAAATGACAGAGAGATTGTGTGAGAAAGAAAATGAGAAATTCAGAAAAGGAGAGAGATTGACAGACAGTGACAAACAGGAGTGTGTGTGTGTGTGTGTGTGTGTGTGTGTGTGTGTGTGTGTGTGTGTGTGTGTGTGTGTGTGTGTGTGTGTGTGTGTGTGTGTGTGTGTGTGTGTGTGTGTGTGTGCACGTGTGCATGTGTGATTTATGGCGCTATTATTGGACTTGTACAAATGGTAACATCCCTCATAATATACATAGCAGCCCCACAGGGAACACTCTGTGGACACCATTTGAATTATTCATCATCATAACCGCTTCCTTCATCACTCGGAACACCATGTCGGCACAGGTGGTACATTAATTAAACCAACTACCTGTTCTTACAAATAATTAGGATGAATTAAGATAATCCTAACTATCTGTGTTCCCCACGTTTGGGATCCCAGTGGCTGGCATTTGCCACCCCCTAGCTTTCGAATTTAACCTCAAATTAAGTTCTTTTAATTTTAGATCAGCACCAAGGTGCATATCAACCCACACCCATCCATCTGCTGTATGTGACAAACGTTATAGACACATTTTCTTGTCTGCAACAGTACATTCATAAGCCACTTCAAACTTCCCTAATACTATTAGTGATTACCACGAGTGATAGTGATTATGTGATGATTATAGAAGGCAAACAAACCTTGTCAAACCGGGTGCCCCCAGGGGTCCTTGAGGTTAATCCAGGGGGTCCTCAGCTAAATGTGTTAATATACCGGTATATAGTATCAAACTCAGTTTAATCATTTTAACTAACTCTACAGTATATAGCCTATCGGATATTTGAAAATAGACGATCTACAAGATCCTTTTCTGAGGGGGATCCACGGCCAAATACATATGGGGGTCCTTGACATGAAAAGGTTTGAGAATCACTGCACTAGAGGAAAGGCCATTTGATCACCAAATCCTGCAATCTGGCAATTTATGATGTTTCTTGTGTGAAAAATTGACATTCTGGCCTGAGGGTGGCACTAGAGGAAAAGTTATAATGTTACTCAAATTGTTTGGGATACTCTTCCAGGGATCATGAATGCACTAATCTGTCTATTAGAAAGTTTGGTCTAAGGCTTGATTAATACTTAGGGCAATAGCCAATCGAACATGGGTTATTTTCGGCATCCGACACTGCCGCTCAACTATGAATACATCCAGTTTAGGGGTGGTACTAGGGGAAGGGCCATAAGGACAACAAAATCAGTAGGGTCAGTCACACACACACACACACACACACACACACACACACACACACACACACACACACACACACACACACACACACACACACACACACACACACACACACACACACACACCGCTCTTATTGGAAAGCTGCCATCTTGTATCACATCTATGCTGGATGGTCCTCTGGCCCACATCATCACTGCAGGTCCCTAGAGCCTGTAGCTACTCAGCTTGAAAGATTAGCCTTTTGTTTTTATACGCCAACTCTTTGCAGAGCACCCTAAAAATTGCAATCTTGTGCACCTCGCATTTCCAAATAATAGCTTTAACTTCAAACTTGTTGTAGTTGCCAGCATTCAAATGCAAACCCCTTAATGGAGTCTGGACAACAGTCCAAACCAATGCCCCAAGAGGTATCTCTCAGACAAATCCAGAAGGACATTCTCTATGCGGAAGTATTGTCTGACCGTCCACAGCTATGCTATAAGGGCCTCTGCAAGCAAGACGTCATGTCATTCAACATCAGCCCTGTCACCTGTGAGGAAGTGGATAAAGGACACTACCACACCATCAACATCATCAGGACCCGCCTACATGTGTGACATCTTTCAAAAGCCTGCCTCTCAGGCATTGGCCATCTCAGTCAGAGCAGAGCAGACGCCCCCAGGCACAACGAATCTGATGGTCTTCTTCTAAGAGTGTGATGCAGATGATGACTGTGCTGTCGTTACCCTGGTCCACTTTGCTAACAGACGAGCTGAGGTGTGTGTATGGTCAGAATGAAAACATTGCTGAAACTGAAAACACCTGGACACATTTGGCCGTGACACTATGCACCACCATAAAGGAGTAGTTCACCCCCAAAATGACTTTTTTCTATTGATTACTCATGCCATGGTGACTTGAGTTCAATAATATATTTAGTTTTTTGTCGCATTCCTAAGACACAAAATATATATTATTGAACTCAAGTCTTCATGGCATGAGTAATCAATAGGAAAAAAAAAACATTTTGGGGGTGAACTACTCCTTTAAACTGAATGTCAGGTACAGTCACGGTAAGGCGTGGACAGCCTGAATGAAGGGAACCGGCATCCATAATCCACCCCTAAACCAACAACCATACAGCTTTTATGACTGGAAGGATGAGCCTCAATTGTCTATAATAATTGTATAATTTAACATGTCCATTACCTGTCTAATTCTTTTTTTGTGAGCTGTGGGGGAAGAAAGCAGCCAATCAGACCTCATAGGAATCACATCATAACCCACCTGATATTTTTATTCTATTTTTGGGTTATACTACTGTCAGTGCTACAGAAGATGGCCATAAATACATACAAAAGTCATTCACCACTGAACACTAGTGGGTCAGTCACTGTGTGTATTCCCTATGCTGGCTGACAGATGGAGCCCAACTAAAGTGCTGTGGGGAACCTTGAAACTCAGCAAACGCCCCCCCCTCTAATCTTCCTCCGGCAGAATGAGCAAAAGCAATAGCCTGTTTACCAGGTGATTACATTTAAATCCCTGCAGATTACTTTTCATTGGCACTGCAAAGTGAGGATTGGAGATGCATCAGAGACGATACTGAAGAACAGAGCATTGGAAAACCAAAGCTGTGTGACAATCTAGAGCAGCATCAAGGAACTAACTGCTATGAATCCTGCATTCTGTTTTGTATTAAAATTTATCGCCAGGCATTTAAATAAAATAATTAAAAATGTATTAACATTAACAAGTATTACTACTCTTGTTATCCTACCTATTGTATATGTAGACATACATAGGTGGTAGAGAGAACCAATCACACCTCATTCCCTCAACAAGGCAGTCTGTTTAATTAAGGCTTCTTCCTTCAATAGATCGCAGCTTTTCCATTGCTGTGTGGCAATATAATGTTTTGCTCATTGCCTTCTTTGATGATGAGCATTCTTTGTTCTGTGATGTTGCATTGTTTGTGCTGTTGTGGGCAACTTTCATTTCAGTGTTCCTAATACAACAATGGTGTTTATGTCAATTATGTGTAGGCTACAGCAGAGCGGAGGCAAAACAGAGTCCTCACCTGATGCTGGAGATAAGTTGACGCTGCTCATCAGTGATCAGTATGTCTGGCAGGACCGAGGCCAGCCACTCAACTTTCTTCTCGGCAGCATACTGCTTTAGGACAGCAAACAGCCTCTCTTTCACCTCAGGCTCCGCACCCAGGATCTGCTCAATCTGAGGACAATGAATATGAATGGTTAGAGAGGTTTTTGAAAGTAGCAATAATAAAGGAAGACACCTGTGTTGCTTTAAAACACAATTGCATTAAATAAAACTCTCTTTCTGCTCTAATCTACAGGGTACATGATATACTTTGATCGGGCATCCGGCTTGCGTTTCAGACACATTGTCTGTCGTGCATTATGTGAGTACACTCCAGGTCTGCTATTTTCGGTGCAGGACACTGTCGTAGGCCTACACAGGGCATAAATGATAACCCCAAGCCCACTCGGACATATACAGTATACTCAGAAGGAGGAGTATGCACTGTGTGAACAACTTAATTGAAATGAATGGGTGAGGTTTCCTATTTTTAAAATCCACCTTTAAAACAGCTGGTAAGACGAGGCGGAATCGGATATTCTTTTTCCACATCAGAGATTTTACTTTTGAAAATGTGGATCTGAGTTTGGCAGTAGTGGCCGCGTAATCAAGATAAAACATCACCTTTTGGCCTTTCCATTTGAGCAGATTCTGCTTTTAGAGCCCGCATCTTGTCTTGGAAGTAATGAAGACGGACGATCATCACTCTAGGCCTCGGATGAGGCCCTGTCCTTTCCCTGTCAATTCTGTGGGCTCTATCCAGGATAGGCGGTGCAGGAAACACATCTCGCCCCAGAACTTCTACAAAGTTTTGCATGAACTGAACACAATCGTTCTTTTCTCCGGCACTCTTTTCTGGTATGTTCATAACTCGCAGGTTGCAGCACCGAGAACGGTTTCTGGGCGTCCTCCATGCGTTCCTTCAGTGAACCGTTCTGAGACAAGACCTGTTCACATAGTGATTCAAGAGCAGTGACTCTTTCAGTTAGCTGCATTGTGTTTTCTTTCAAATCGTCTATTCGTTTGCCCTGATCTTCGACGATTGATTTCACCTCATCCATGGTTTTTCTCATGGAGCAATTATATTTTCCATTGACACGGTTATGATTTCTGGGGAAAGACCAGTGGCAATGCTGCTAACGTTAGCTCTAGTGGTGCTAGCTGGAGAAGCTAAGCTAGCCATGTTGATGTCAGCGATCCTACTTTGCCATGTAAAATGCGCCCGACTGCCTTGCTGAGAGCTCCTACCCCTCAAACCGGTCATGGTGTGTAAATAATCACTTATTTTCTTCTTTCGAATGTACCTCACAAAGTATGATTTTTATCCAGTTTAAGTGTCAGTTTTGCGGGGAGCTACCCTATTGTGTGTCCTATCGTCTTCACATCTCCACCGGAAGTCCAATGGGCGGGGTTTCCAGGTCCCCAATATAACATACAACTCTATGCTTAAAGGAGAATTCCGGACTAGTGCGTTTCTTACCGTAATCAGATGTTAACTCATTCCCTGCCAGGCCCGATAGTCCCGAGATTATTCCAATGTCTTTCCCCGCCAGGCCCGATAGTCCCGAGAATTAAAAAAAAAAAAAAAAAAAATCATTTTTTTTTTTTTTTTTTTTTTTAAATTTTGACCCCAAAAAATGGAGTAGGCATGATAGCAATCGCGAAATTTCATGTTTAACCCCCATAGCAACCCCATCTTTCAAGCATGGCAGCCATTTTGGCAGCCATCTTTGTTAAACATAGTGGCTGTTATCTCAGGAATGCCTGAACGGATTTCCATTCGGATTTTTTTGTTTGAAAGCTGTGAGCAAGGTGGACACACGTGGTGCATTATCTAGGCATGGGTGTGCATGATCCGTGCACACCCAATTACATGGAAGTCTATGGAGACGAATGGCAGGTGGGAGTACGGAGGTATGTTAAAATGGCGGTCAATGTGTTAAGGTCTTTGTACACTGCTGCGTTTTTTCAGCTGAATATCGCATATGCCACGGCGCTGCTTCTTGTTGACTACAATGTCTGAAATTATCCCTCCTGAGTCCTGCTTAATGACATGTTGTTTTCATTCTGCGAAAACATTGCACCGAATATAAATAATACGCATCGGACTCAGTGTGCAAGGATGTGCGTGACGATTTTTTTTCGGAATTCGGATTTCCAAAACGCAACGAAAAAACGCAGCAGTGTGCAACCAGCTTTATTCCATCCATTAGCCAGTCATAGAAGCAAATACAAATAAATACATTTTGGCAGCCATGAGTTGGATCTTTTTACAGCCAAGACAAAATTAGAGACAAAAAGTACTAATCGTTTTGGGATATCATTCATAACATCAGATTAACATAATAAAACGGCTAGTCCGGAATTCTCCTTTAACCCTGGCACACTGACCTTCCTGTTGAACTCCAGGGCCTTGTGTTTGCGGTCGGGCCTCGTCCCCAGCTGGCTGTCCTCCACACTGCTGCTGCGTCTCTGTCGGGGGCCAACGCAGAGCACCCCGAGACGCAGCGTGCGGCCCTGGGACGACTTGATGAGCGTGGCGGCCATCTCGTGCTGCCGGACAGGGATGCCGTTGACCTCCATGACATAGTCTCCGGCCCTCAGGCCGCTGCGGCCCGCTGGAGAGCAAGGAGAGCAGTCCTCCACCAGCAAGGGGCAGTCTCCCACGATGGTGAAGCCGAAACGACCATCAGGCCCGGGAGTAATATCCATCTGCAAAGAGTCAGTTTATTATCATTTGAGTATAATTATGATTTAAGTCAAATAGAAATATGTATCACATGGGGACAAACAATGATTGTCATGAATCATAAGTGGTCCATAAATTGTGATATTTTTGGGTCATATTTGGCGAACTCTGCAGTACTTGTTGTATGCGTGACACCACTCCAATGCTCGGCGGGATGTTCTTCTGGGTCTGGGCTATGGCGATGACGGCCTGTGAGCCTAGCGTCGACACGTTTTGGCCTTCGATCTCCAGCACCTGGTCCCCTGGCTGCAGCCCCGCCAGGTAGGCACTGCTCCCTTCCTCCACGGCCAGGATGTATGTGGGGCCGTTCCCTCCCAGCTGGAAGCCAAATTCTTCAGGCCAGCCATGGTTGGATGTGGGCATGTTGATGACTGGAGGGGAGAGGTAACACGGTTCAGAGTGACCACTGAACGATTGAGCGACATGTATCCCTTCTTGGGAGATCAAACCAATCCTTTATCTTTTGTTATTGGTTCCTTCTGAGCTTTAATATCATCTTTCTCAAAACATTAAGAAAGATAATAAGGGGAGTGTTAAGAAAGTGTCCTTAAAAAACCTAGTAACACACATATAACCAAAATACATTTCTGCTGGATGTATATTATAACATGCACCGGCAAAAATGTCCTTGAGAAAGACCTCAACCAAGATGTGTCATAATCATCTACAGTACATGCTTAGGGTAGTCCACCCCAATGATTTGAAAGCGATGGAGAAAGAGTTTCATCAAAGACAAATACTGTATCTGACATTTGGGTCAAACAACACGCCATAACCTAAAATACCCTTTCCCTTCCCTCCCTTAACGATCGAGAGAGAGAATATGGCCTGTGGAGAAGTAAGACAGATGAAGGAAAGCATTAGCGTGTACGCACACACACACACACACACACACACACACACACACACACACACACACACACACACACACACACTCACGCACGCACGCACGCACGCACGCACGCACGCACACACACACACACACACACACACACACACACACACACACACACACACACACACACACACACACACACAATGTCGCATACAGTACCTGTTTCTGCCATTGGCATCAAACTACTCTGTCAGAAAGAAACAGAGATCAATAAATCCTCGAGTCTATCTATCCAAATGAAATGGAAACGATTGGCCCGGTGTCACTTGGTCCTTCTGTCATCTCTCCTGCCTCAATCCCTGCTGCCTGCTGTGCTGTGTGGCTCTGCTGCATCCCTCTAGCTCTGAACTATGACACTCTCTCAGCCAGGTCTCTAGATGACTTCGTTTCCTGCTCCGCAGCAGCCAATCAAATGACAGACTTTTTGACCTTGATGAACTTGAAGGCACACCTCTTGTACTCACTGCACACACTCAGCTCTCTACTGTCGAGTGATTGGTGATTAGGGCCTATAGTAATAGGAAATACTATCAAGTTTACATTAAAGACGAGACGACTGCATAAACAAATAAAGGGTCAAATAAGATAATTACAGGTTATTGTGGTTTTGGGTGTGCCATCGTTTAAGGGCAAATTTGGACTTTTGGACTATAAAAGAATCAACCCACATACAGGGTCCAAACATCTTCCTGTCAAGACAAGCCTTACCCTGCTAGAAAACAGAACATCACTGAATTTAAATCGGGCTCTTTTTAGTCTACCCTTAACAGTACAACTCAGCTCGAGTGGCACTGTGGCAATGGTGTAGCACTGAGCCTCCAGAGCTGTGGGTCCCATGGTCAGACACAAAGCTGTGACACAGAGGACTTACAGACTTACAGACTTCTCTAGCTGGAAACGACAGTCTTCTCTGTCGAATAGACTGTCTGCCCTTTTTGTTCTGCAGGAACTTCTTCATCTTGAATCACACTGCGTGGGATAGCAGGTGGTTATAGGATCCAATCTATCTTCTTAATTCTCAAAATGAGAAATGCCAACAACAAAAAGTGAAAAAAGGGGGAAAAGAGCTCCCCAGTTGACTTCCCCTCTCCCCCCTGCAACAACATCGGTCAAACCACACAGGAGAAGAACCACAAAAGTGCTGCCCCGTCTTCATCCTTCCGCCATGGACAGAGCATCGTCACCTCCCTCCACAGCACAGGTGACTATGCAGGAACAAGGTGTAGTGTCTGTGTCTGAGTGTGCAGAGCGAGTGAGCGAGTGAGTAAGTGAGTGTCCTGCATCTCATTCCTGATTCATCCTCAGGGCCAGCCCGCTCACCACAGTGTTAACCTGAAAACTGGGACACGTGCATGCGCCCGCGCTGCTCCAATCCTTAATAACTCTCCCTCCAAAAAGAGCTAAAGTGAGGCCTCATTTTTCTATAAATACCTCCACTGTGTCTCTTCTCCTCTGTCTTCTCCCTGCTCTTCTCCCTCTCTCTCAGCTAGGTGGCTCTCCAAGGGACCCGTTCTGGCCCAGAATCACTCACGCTCACCGTCCAGGCATGATGAGCACTAATTGGAACGTATGCCTAACTGGACGTGTGTGTGTGTGTGTGTATAAATATTCACACGTGAGTATACTATGTGTGCATGTCTACATGTGTGTGTATCCATATGTGTGTGCTGTGCAGAGCGTTTAGTCCATTGAGAAGTAAGAGCAGGGGGGGCAATTTAGGACTTTAGGATTAGTGGGATTATGGGTTGGATCTTCGGATCTCCTGAGGGGCGTAAACAGGGGCACATGGTCCCCTGCCTCAAACATACACATGAGCAAGTGGACTTTTTAATTTGCAGTATTGTTTTGGTAAATTGCTGTTATTGAACCCTCCTTATATGTGTATTAGGCGTTGGTACAGTGGTATGGATGGTTTAAGTTCCCCTTCATGCATTTATCCTGCAAAAGCATTGCAGGACACCTTCCATGTGTCCCACCTTAAGCCTGTTACCTCCAGCCCTCTGTCATTTCCAGTCCAGGATGATAGATGACCACCATGCCGACACCGTTTGGCGACTACTGGATGTGTGCTGCCGGGGACAGTTTTTGCAATATCTGGTCGACAGGGAGGGCTATGGCCCCCGAGGAACATTCATAGGTTCCCCATGCCCAGATTTTGGACCCATGAATCATCCAGAACAGAGGTCTTCAACAGGGGGTCCGGGACCCCTAGGGGGTCCTCAGAGTTAATACAGGGGGTCCTCCAAATCTTTTCTTCTTTTTTATATTAACCACTTGAACCCTAGTGTTCATATTCTGAGAACTTTAGCCATAAATAGCCAAACTACAAGCTCACAACGCCTCGAATCGGCTATTTTCAGCAATGAGGTTTGGTGTAGAGGGGAAAAAGAGCAGACTAAGTACAGAGTGAAAGGTCAAGTTTATTAATTATTGATGGTTCAAGTGGTTAAATATCTGAAAATTGTCATGAATCCAAAATGCACTGATGATTTTGCCGTCAAACAAAGAAACTATGGTATCTCTGAAAAGGTTGTGGGGGTCCCTGCTTCATCGCTCTCTCAACTAAGGGGTCCTTGGCCTGAAAAAGTTGAAGACCCCTGATCCAGAAGTTCCACAGCAAACAGCCGACTGGCTGAAGGGGAGGGTACTATCGCACTCCCTGCATTCCCCCACTGTGATGTCACCATGGTGTGTCATCGCGGGGAGTGAGACCCATTTGACTCAAGGCTTTCTGTCGTACAGTTACGTTTCCAGTACTGTAGTTACTTGTAGTTGCCGCCCACACCCTAGTAAGTAAAAAGAAAAAGAGCCATGTGTTGAACCCCATGTATGAAGGCCTACATAGAGGTTTAAGCCTGAATGTACTGTATATTGTACTTAATCATAAGACTCTATTGTTCACTGGAAATTACTGATTTTCATGTATGATAAGGTGCAGTATCCTGTACATTAGGCTTTTGGGTTTTTAACCGCGCCAGAGCATTTTCCCAAGTGTCTGCCTTACATTATGTTATCTCTCTCTTGAGTTCAAACTGTTGGACAGTCAAGAAACAAAATTGAAAACAATGATGTAAAGTGAACTGTCTGCCCTCATTCCAAAGGCTACTAGCAATAACTGAGGAAGAACATACGTGGCACACTGTAGCTACTGGACAGGTCTGTCCAGGTCTATTAGTGAACCGTCATTATTGGAACGACCTGTACTGCACCAACTGAATAATTCAACACAAGTGGTTGGATTTCCAAACACACACACACACACACACACACACACACACACACACACACACACACACACACACACACACATGGACAGTCAAACGTCCATCTTACACCTCAGTCAAGATGGACACTTGAATCATCATGTGACCGAGTAAAAAAAGAGCAGGGGAAAATAGTACAGAATAGTATAGTATAGTATATTTTGATTAAATCTGCTGTACTTTGAATTTTCTGGGGAATCTTGCATTGGCTTATAGCCTAGTAAGCCTACATTACAAAACATAATTACAACAACCACAGAACCTACACAATTGAATAATATTCAAACCTACTGGTATATGCTGTAACAATAGGTGTTGCTTTTTGAGAGCATGTCGCATGCAGTTAAGGTACCCCCCTACCTACTTACCTCAATTTAAAGAAAACACTGGGGAACCAAGTGCAAATTCACAGGCAACACATACAAAAATACATGCGAAATGTACTGAAAACGTGCATCCCTTACTTGTTTAAACAGCATCCACATACATGCAGCCTATAAGAGTGTCTGAGTAGCCTACTCCTGTTCTCTCTAGCACTGGACATTGTAACTTGAGTGTGGAGCAACTGGATCCAACAGGTGTGCTGTGATGCCCTGATGCACTGCATTGCAGTGGAGCAATGGAGGGCAGAGAGATGATTCAACCAAAGGATGATTTATGATGGTTTATGTTGATGGCACATTGATAATAAAGAAAGGGTAATAATAATAATCAGTGATAGGTGAATAGATAAATAACTAGGCTAAGTATCAATAGGCCTACAATCACATAAGAAGACTGTTTCATAGTTAAAGGTGATCAAAAAGGAATAGGCTGAAGCTAAAAGCTTTACTTACATAACGTTATGTTTGACAAAACGATAACCAAGCCAAACATACAAAATAAATGTAAATACACAAAACAATATACAAAACAATCCCACCCCCACCAATAAGCATTATACAGTATATAGCCTATAGATCTACACAGATCCATATGCAATTATAGATTACATAACCATTATTACGCATTAAAAATATTATTGCTGTTTTAATTAATACCATTATCATAATAATCATATTATATTAACATCAGTATCCTCATCACCACAGCCATTTCCAACAATATTACAAATCTCTGCCAGTGTCACCACCACCACCACCACCATCTACCCTCATAGTAGACAGAAGAAAACATAGGCCCTGCATATTCTTTCTTTATTCAAGCCTTGAAATATACTGTATGGGATTTGAATTTGTTAAACACAATGGTGGGAAAAGTATTCACACGTTTTACTTAAGTACAAATATGAATACTGCAATATAGAAATAATCTTTTACAAGTAAAAGTGCAGAATTCTAAATGTATTTGAATAAAAGTGCATTAGGTCCGACATCTCATTGTGCTGGGTTCGTTTTGAATTGATAATGAAACCAAGTAGAAGAAATTGGAGGGTGATGTGCTTGGAACAGAAAGTTTGATAGCTAAGTTAATTCTCCTTTTAGATTAATTATGGAAACACATTTGATATTGAGGGCCATCGAGCTAATTAAGAATAATATTTATCAGCTGTACAGTTTCTTTCTGAACTGTTTACAACACCTCCCTTCTGCTGGCTTTAAGTGACGTGACGTCACTACGTGGCTTGGATCACGTCGATTGCCAAAAAGAACAGATCTACAACATGAAATCCAACCTATCACCACGCGTTGCTGGCTTGCAGATCTGTTCTTTTCGGCAAGCTACTAGCTTTAGCCAAATGATACGGAAGTAGTTGAAACATGGGTGGAAAGTGAGGCGTTTGCTCTTTTATAACTGGGTTTAGTTTAGTAGTTAGTTTTCCTACCTACTGTGTACACAGACAGTGCTGTTACTTCTTTACTGCAGATCAAGACCATGTTGATAAAAAATAACATGCTATATTCTTCGCTATGATTAACGTGGAACACGGGTAAGGGACACATTGAAGTCGTATTTATTAAAGTTTGCATAGGAAAAGGTACACTGCCAAAGAGAAGGTAGTTTTCTCAAGTAAGTGTGCAATAATGACAGCAGTAATGACATGTTACACAGACAAGAAGCTTTGTAAATAGTTGAAGTAGCCTGTTGCTAACACGTTCCATAAAGGCTGGCTGTGGGAAAACATTTGATGCTAACGTTTAGGTTTATACTATCACTGTTGTTGTAGCCTACTGGCCGTAACGTTACTATTAACGTGGCAGGTGGTGAACCATGGACTTCCTCACTCTCTTTGCTATCTATGTTGCTGTGGTGTTGACGTGTATCGCCCTGGTCTGTAAATACTCAGGACAACAACAGACCCCGTTTAATGTCCTCCTCAACTACACGTCCACGGTAAGAGAATGAGCCGTGAACAGCTGCAGTTCAAATACACAACCACAGAGTGGCACTGCAGCCCTGTAGTAAAGTACATGAAATGCAGAAAGGGTTATACATGAAGTATCCATTTTGTACAGTACATACAGTACTTACATAACATAGATACATACATACATACAAAGGAAGACACATTTGTTTAGAAAACAATTACACTTGGAGAGAAATGCATTGATTGATCATCTACTGCAGGGGTCTTCAACGTTTTCAGTCCAAGGACCCCTTAGTTGAGAGAGAGATGAAGCAGGGACCCCCACAACCCGTTATAGATTCCATATCGTTTCATCTTTTGACAGCACATTCATCAGTGTATTTTGGAATCATGTCAATTTGTGTTTTCAGATATTTAACCACTTGAACTGTCAATACTTAAAACACTTGACCTTTCACTCTGTATTTAGTCTGCTCTTTTTCCCCTCTACACCAAAGCTCTTTGCCGAAAATAGCCGTGAGCTGCGAGGTGTTGTGAGCTTGTAGATCTGCTATTTTTGGTAAAGTTCTCCGAATATGGACGTTAGGGTTCAAGTGGAGAAAAAAAAAAGTTTCTATCACACAAAGATTTGGAGGACCCCTTGTAGCAACTCTGAGGACACCCTAGGGGTCCCGGACCCCGTGTTGAAGACCCCTGATCTACTGTAATACTGATACGCGATTTGGACATAACCTCTTCAAATTTCCCCTTGTTTTGCTCCCAGTTACTTGCGCTAATTACACCGAAATGGCTTCAGAGGGTCTCGCAAAGGATCTTGCACAGATTGTTTCATCAAAGGTGGGTAGTTGTACTACTGGTATGTTTATACTACTCAGTCACAGTACAGCTTTTTTCTTTGCCAATAAAGCTGATTCTAATCTAAAGCACCTTGTTCTATTATGAACATAAACACCTGTATTCTTCCATCATAGTCTGACACAGGTTTATATATATATTTTCTTCTGAGATCTTTGTCTTTTGTTCACAGAAACAACATGTTCATCTACCTGCATCTCCTGCTGGAGGGAGCTGTGTATGCAGAGTTCACCTACGAGGTGTTTGGCTACTGCAGGCAGATGGACACCTCTCTGACCAGCCTGACTGTGCCTTATGTCCTGCTGGCCATCAAGAACTACCTGTTCTACCGCTGCATCACAAAAGATCCAGGTTTGTGATTACCTTTCTCACAGTGGTTCATATTAAGGCTAGGCGATATTAGGAAAACCTTCGATATTCGATATCGTGTTTTTCGAAAGACTTTAGACCTGATGAAGACGCCGAAGGGCGTCGAAACGTTGTCAATTTTAATGTAATAATAAAGAATCAACTTTGGGAGCGAGCCACCAGTGTGCGGACTTCATCTTCTTTTTTAAGTTGTATCTGGTGCCACTGACCCAAAGGGGTTTTTGTCTTTTTAACAGCTCTTCTTGTCCTTTCACAGGCACAATAACAAAGAAGAGAGTGGGCGCCCTGCTGCAGTTATATCCTTATGACAAGAGGATGTTCCATCCTGGGGTATCCTGTCCCACCTGCCAGCTGGTCAAACCAGCTCGCTCCAAACACTGCAGTGAGTGCTGGAAATACTACAGTATATGGTTTTAATGGCTCTCGTTGGAAGCAACATCCGCTGGCATGACAGTTTGACGTAAAACCAAAGTCCACACAGCATCTCACATGGTGTTCTCTATTAGCGCTTAACAAAGAGCACATGGTTAACAAGGTTAGATGTCTCTCTTGATCCCCTCGCTGAGAAGGTGGGGAATGGATGGGAATAGACACTGTTCAGCATTACATCAGGCTAGATGTATGTAGGAGGAGGCGTGACACGCTTCTGATTTGCATTGAAGTTGGACATGTCCAGTCCATATATGGGCATAATTGTCCAGGCAACACTCATAGACAACTTGAACTTAATGGATTGATTGAATTGTCTTTATTCGTCAGTCATGTAAACAGCACATGCCACATGGTGGTACAGCAAGACATTAAAGGTGATACACCATGAAATTTCACTTTTCCTATTTTAAAACCTTTTTTGGGGTCCCACTAGCACCTTCTATCCTCACAAAGTCCCATTTCTGACCGTTGTGTCTTTCTCTGGTTTTGAGAAGGCGAAGATTAAAAGTATCCCACGGGTTCTCAAAACAGGCTGTCCAGATTTGCTGCCGATTGTGACGTCATTTGCCGATTGTGACGTCATCACAAAAAAAATAAAAATACAATTTTTTCAAAAAAAAAAATCTTTTTTCAAAAACAATTTTTTTTTTCAAAAAGATTTTTTGGGGGGGGGGGTGGCGCAGTTCAGGCCAAAGGTGGTACTGCAGCTGAAATGCTTTGAGAGCCATTCAAAAATGAGAGAGGCTCTCTCTATTCAGGAGTGGTAATTTAGCCTCAAACCTTTTGAAAAACGTTTTTGGGACATAAACAATATGACATAAATACTTTTTAAATGCATGGTGTATCACCTTTAAAGCTAAAACGATTACACAAAAAATTACTGGGGACTTGTTTTGATTGTGGTCCCATGTATTCAATTCATCAACTTATAGAGTTCATAGAGCCAGTAACAGTATCCTGTTAATGGCATTCTTTTTCAGACTTTGTGTTTTGAAGGTAGCAAAGGTAAACAAAAAGTGTTTTATTTTTTATTTTTTAAGCGCCTCTCTGTATATTTCAGGAGTGTGTAACAGATGTGTGGAACGCTTTGATCACCACTGTGTTTGGGTCAACAACTGCATCGGGGCCCAGAACACCGGCTACTTCCTGCTCTACCTGTGCAGCGTGTGCGTCATGGCCGGAGACATGGCTCTGCTCATAGCCGACATGCTGCTGCACGCTGTGCTGAGGTCAGGACTCCTGAGAGCCAGCTACATAGACCAGCACGGCCAACCACAGCCTGCAGGACCGCTGTTTGTTATACAGGTAAGAATGAGTATTGTTCATATACAGCACAAACACACACTAAGCAGGAAGTTTGCATAAGGGAATTTAGAGGTTTGTTTCTCATTGCACATACTGTACCAAAAGGGTTACTCAGTGGGCTAAATTGCTATGGGTATTTGTACATAATTATAAATTATGTTTGGACAGCATACACTACTTGGCAATGTATTTATGGTCGGCTACTTGTCCACAGTTGTCCATTACCTTTTTGAATAAAAATGAAAGTAATTTATGTCATCATCTCGGGAACAACGTGGATCTCAGACTTAAAGTGGCCAGCCTATAACAACAAGCTGTCTCTCCCTTCATTATAATAGCCTATTGTCAGTCATCTGACAGATTTATGAAGCACGACTCCCTATTTCTTCAAGGTTTCAGGCTGACCCAACACCCATTGACTTCCATCATAAAAAGAAAGTTAGGCCTGGCCCGCGGTCCAGCGACAGACAAAGCCCAAAGAATATCCCCAAAAAATAAAGAAAGTAAGTTAGATATTTGGTACTGCTGCGAGTGTGCATACAAAGTTTGGCACTGATCCGCCTAGTTGTTTGTGAGATTAGCTCTGTACAAACACACGGACACACAGGCAGACCGACACACACCCTCAGACAGCTATCGTCCTGCAGAGCCACGCCGCGAAAACAACCTCTTGCTTTACCACCTCTTCCCCCTGACAGCATCTGTTCCTGACCTTCCCTCGGATCGTGTTCATGCTGGGCTTCCTGGTCTTCATCTTCGTCCTACTGGCAGGCTATGCTCTGTTCCACGCCTACCTGGCCCTGGTCAACCACACCTCCAATGAGTGGTACAAGAGCCGAGGTTACGTCTGCCAGCACTGTCACCCCGCCTCCACAGCAGACCACCTCCACCACCACGGCCCGGCTCCGGACCACCCCAAAAAACACTTCTACAGCCGCGGGTTACTCCGAAACCTGAGAGAGGTTTTCCTCCCTCCGCGACCCGGTGGCGTTCACAAGAAAGACAACTGAGCGATAGCGTTGTTGCAATGGGTCTCAACTCCGCTCACCCGGACCACTACTAGTGGTTTTCTATCGGTGTCACTTGATCCCTGATTTGACTGCTGGAATTCAAATCCAAGTTAAAATGCAAAGCCTTGAGTTTTCATTTAAATGGGGTCATCGGGTCCATTTGGCTCTTATTTTGCTGTGAGACTTGAGAGCCACTGCTGTATTGTACATAGTTTTTTAGATGGTGCTGTGCTTTATATCTTGTAAAGTATTGTTTCTTTGTATGGGGAAGCAGGGACTTTAATAAATTCAACTTTTCTAAGTAAGTAATAACTCCTCTTTTTTCACTGTGACTGATGTAGGGCAGATTGGGCTGAAACTTTGCCCATGTATGGACGTAAATAGTCACTGTTAGATATCCACAGGAAAGCCATGCATTAGACCATGTCTTGTTTGTAAATATAGGCTCCTCCCACTAATTTTGGAAGCCAATTACAGCTAAATAGTATAACATCAAATAGTTGTTAGTGTCACATGACTCCTGTGATCATGTGTACATTATTTGTTGAAAAGAAGTCCAGGAGAAATCATGTTTCTACAACAAATTGACTATATGGAAGCAACATCCTCTGGAATGATAGTTTGAAGCAAAACAAAAGTCCTCACAGTATCTCATCTTAATCTTAGTTTCATACTGCTTCACCCATTTTCAACCATATCTTCATATTATTGGTCCTCAGCAATGCTAAAAGCACATTTTCCATCTACTCAGTCTGCATCTCATTGGTGGGCTATGGACAGTTCAGAAACCTGCCTACCAAAAAAGGTTGGTAGGTCTCTGAGCTGTCTACCAAGACAAAAAAGGTGGCTAATAATGAGCAGATAGTGAGGACCAATTATAAGGAGGATAAGTTGAAAAGGGGTGAAGTGGTCCTTTAACAAAGAGCAGAAGGTTAAGGTGTCTGGATGGGTATACGGTGAGATGAGACATTCTTTATTATTCCGTGAATGGAAATTGAGGCGTTTTGATAATTTGATAAAATAATGAATAATCTATAATCTACAAGAGAAACAAAGCACATCAGAAGCAAATGGACATGACACAAGAACAGGGCATTCACAGAACCATTGTGCATTATGCAGTATGATGTCAGTGTCAGGGCATAAAATAAAAGTCTGTACCGCTCCGTTTTCATCAGCAGGAGAGTGAGCCTCTGGCTGAAGGTGCTCAACCCTCCTCTGACGGGACGGAGGGCTTAACCAGTATGGAGTTGAGTTTGTCCCTCATCCTCCTCTCTGTGACTGACTAGCCCTTCCATTCGGAGGCCAACAACAGAGCTGGCCTTCTTTGTGATCTTATTGAGCTTTTTCAGCTCCCAGGCTTTGATGCCACCTCCCCAGCATACCACTGCATACAACTGAATGCTGGCTACCACAGACTGGTCAAACATTATCAACAGGCTGCTACACACATTAAAGGACTTGTGCCTCCTCAGGAGGTACAGTCTGCTCTGTCCCTTTTTGTAGACGGCCTCTGTGTCGTCTCTCCAGTCAAGATCTTCGTTCAGGTGGACGCCCAAGAATTGTAGGAGTCCACAATCTCTACCTCTTCCCCCTGGATGGATGGTAATGGGTACCAGGGTCCTCCTCTTGCTCTGTCTGGTGTCTATCACCAGCATTACATAACATGCTAGAAGAGAAGAAAAGCGTAGAAGAGGGGAACAGTCTGACCACCAGACAGAGGATTAGCCATCAGGACATGTATTACATGAAGAGGAGACATCTCATTTAGAGTGACAGAACACCATGAACCACAAAATGCAGGAAGCTTAGCAGAAACCTAATGGAACCTAATGAATAGTCGGTTATGTTTTTGTGTGTGTGTGTGTGTGTGTGTGTGTGTGTGTGTGTGTGTGTGTGTGTGCTGTGTGTGTGCGCTGGAAATCAGTTATTTCCAGTGAGCGACAAGTACGTATGAATAAGACATAAGTAATGTACATTTCTGTTTCCATCCAGCCTCTCTCTCTCCTCTCTCTCTCTACCCGTGTGGCAGAAGTGAATACTACCACTAAGCCGGGGGGGCAGCAGTGGCTCAGGGGTAGAGTGGTCGGTAGCGCAAGGTTCCCAGTTCGATCCAGGGCTCCCCCAGAGTTAGTGTTGAAGTGTCCTTGAGCAAGACTCAACCCCTAATTGCACCACAAAGGATCTGTGCATAGGTAGTATCTGCTGGAACCAAACTACTACAGTGTATAGTGTATATATGGCCAACCAGTGAATCACATTTTAGTGCAAAGTGCAATAACATGTCTGTACATCAGATGGCAGTCTTGAACTGCACTAACTGCAACTTTACATAGGAAATTCTGTTTAAGTTGCTGTTTGTTCTTACTTGCCTGATCTTTGAGAAACTGAATAGAAATGTGGAGAGAAAAGATCTCTGCATGCCACATTAATTGTAGAACAGCAATGTGCGACCTGGCGGTCGCTTATCTCCCGATTTAGGGAGTCTTACTGGTCTATCTGAAATGTTACTGTAGGGGTAACGAAGATTATATATCCTATGATGTGAGGAAGCAACTGATGACTTCTAATAGAAAATAAGGTTTAATGTGGTTAACAATTAGTACAAGTTCCTTATACTGTACAAACTTTGTAGAAAATACGATTTTGCAGCCAGCCAATACAGAGATAGAGAGTGAGATAGACAGAAAAAGATGGAGATGGAGTGAGGAAGGCAAACTGAGAGAGAGAATGTGACGTGACGGTGATAAGGCGGTGTGAGTATAGAGGTAAAAGGCAGACAAGGTGTGCATAAAAGCTGCATGCATGCTCGAGTGCTCATGCTATGTGTGTGTCGTGTCATTGAGTACATACTGTAGGTAGGTTTATCCTTAACTGCTCACCTGTAGCTCTCATATGCCTTAGCCAAGGCCATCTGTTGCACTGGTATCTTTCTCTGTCATTAACCTTGCTAAAGGGCAGTGCACCGTGACCTCAATGGCTCCTTTTAGTGAGTGGTGGTGGGGTGCGTGTGTGGGTGTGCGTGTGTGCACGTGTCTTTGCATATTATGCGAGTGGTGTTGATGTGTATATGATGTATGTGTAATGTGCATGCGTCTGTGGCTTTGTGTGTAGTATGTATGCACTATATGTACGTGCACATTGTTTACCAATTTACTTTGTTGTGTGTGTGTGTGTGTGTGTGTGTGTGTGTGTGTGTGTGTGTGTGTGTGTGTGTGTGTGTGTGTGTGTGTGTGTGTGTGTGTGTGTGTGTGTGTGTGTGTGTGTGTGTGTGTGTGTGTGTGTGTGTGTGTGTGTGTGTGTGTGTGTGTGTGTGTGTGTGACTCACTGGTTACCAAGCTGCAAACTGCTTTCCACCCCACTGCAGTTAAGTAACACCCAATCCCAAACAAAGTCAGGTGGTCAGTCCTATGGAGATATATGGCACCTCTCATTGATGGATTGTGAAGTGTGCGTACACACACACACACACACACACACACACACACACACACACACACTTTCTTCTTTAATAAGGCTTGTCTGTCTCAATACATCAGTCACAACAGATGGTGAGCAGACATGTCTGTTTGCTCTCTAACATGACCAAATCTTTCCAGTAACTGTACCTGCGGTAGACATGCACAACAGTCTCCCCGCGATACCACTGTTGCTTATCATTTTCCACAGCTCGTACACAGATTGCTCAATTTCCACAGAGGCCGGTCACGTTCTATAGGCTACAAGTCTTCTTGACTGAGATGATATTTATAGGAACAGGCAACACAAATAGAGAAACAAGATAATACAACTTTATTGATCTCTGTAGACAGCAGAGGTTGTGGAAAACATAACAAATGGAGAGAGAGGAAAAAAGATATCTCAAGCTAATTCAGGCATAGATACTGCAGATAGAGTCGTGATAAGCTTAAAAAAAAGACATTTAGAGGAGAATAAAGGCTGCTTTATACTCATAAGACAGCAGTTAGAGACCACAGTTCCCGTCAACACTTATCTGCTACTTTTGAAGGTCGATAAACACTTATGAGTATAAAACATCCTTGAGAATGTGAGGAGTGGAGTTGGGTACAATGCTTGTTTTCTTTGGGCTGTTTGGTCTGTCTTTCTGTCTCATCTTTCTGTCTCATTGTGAAAGACCAACCACTGTGACTAGGGATGGGTATCGTTCACCTTTTAATCGATACGATACCTTTTTTGATACCTGGGAATCGATACGATACCTTTTTCGATACCATTTTCGATACTTTTATTTATTATTATTATTATAATTATTATTTGCCTTTTTCTATGGGCTATTTTATAGACGTTGGATCATTATCATAATAATAAACATTATAGGCTATTCTCGGCTATTTTCACAGTAACGAGTGTAGCCTACTAAAGCAGTCATTAAACTTTCAGTAGCCCAACTGTTACAGATGCGACCGGCAAGGGGTGCATTCAAAAGTATCGAAACAAGGTATCGTTCGTTTTTACGTGAACCGATACTCCTATAGTATCGACGTAAGTGAATCGATTCCATTAAAGTATCGCAGACGATACCCAACCCTAACTGTGACACAACACAACACAATCCATAACTCTGCAAAAGCAACAAATATGGAGACATTTCCACATTTGGAAATCTGTGTGGCTTCAAAACTCCCCAACCACCAGAATTCACACAATCATAAATACAATGTTTACCACAGAGTTTCAAGTGATGTTGTGATGTGACTTTTTAGTTTATGTTATGTCGAAGAGGGAGGGAGAGAGAGGTAGATGTGATGACAGTTTTACTTAGTTATGAAAATACATTTTTAAATCAAGGACATTTCTGTTTATTTTTTGTATTGAAAGAAAGTGTACTTTTACACAATATTCTATTTTTGAGCGGTGGTCACAACGCTCCTATACGTGGCCGTGTGTGTGGGTCTGTCTGTCTGCGTGTCTGTCTGTCTGTCTGTCTGTCTGTAGCCTGCAGTAACCTTTTCTGACCACACATGTTAAGGGAGGGGCGCTGTTGTTCAGGCCAGGCCAGACCAGGCACACACACACACACACACACACACACACACACACACGCACACACACACACACACACACACACACAGGGGGGAAGGGGGGGGGGGGGAACCACCGCTCAGTTCACACGGGTGTGATTTTTTTAGAAGGATCTGTAAGGATCTGTACCGGTATGGTACTGTATATTATTTGAAAAATGGTCTTATCTTAATTGCAGAACAATGCTTCTGTGTTGAAGTGTCTCTGGAGTGGAGAAGGTCCTTGAGGCTTCATTTATCTCTCGCTGTGTGAGATCGATGGGAGCAGTATGTGTGAGTTGACTTGTGAGAGAGGAATGGGTCCAACCTATGTAGCCTACTAAATCGATAGGTCCATTATTCACATATATCACACAAGCACTGCTAATTTAAACACCGCCTGGCTTGCCATGTTCAATGATGTCACATATCAGGGGTCTTCAACGTTAGTCGAGACCCCTTAGTCGAGAGAACGATGAAGCAGGGACCCCCCACAACCCATAGATACCATATAGTTTAGTTTCATCGTTTGACAGCACAATCATCAGTGTATTTTGGATTAATTTAAATTTGTGTTTCCAGATATTTAATCACTTAAACCGTCAATACTTAATAAACTTGACCTTTCACTCTGTACTTACTACTTAAAGTGCTCTTTTCCCCCTCTACACCTTAACTCGCTGCGAGGCGTTGTGAGCTTGTAGATGTGCTATTTTTGGCAAAAGTTCTCCGAATATGGACACTCACGTGTTCATTTGTTTAATATAAAAAAGGAGAAAAAAAGCCTCTATCACACAAAGTTTTGGAGGGCCCCCTGTACTAACTCTGAGGAACCCCTAGGGGTCCCAGACCCCCTGTTGAAGACCCCCATCACAGATCATGGGCCGATGTACCGGTAATAATGTACTAATAATTAATACTAAATGTAATACTACATCAGAATCTTTAGTAATGGGTTTATGACACAGCCTAATTCAGCTGCAGAACAAACTGCGAAGTGTTACATCAGATTTTCACATGTCCTCACATTATAATAGGATTCAGGTTAGAAAACCACAAAGTGGGGGCGCCCGTTGGCCTACCGGTCCGGCGGTCCAGGCGCATACCACATAGGCTCAGTGTAGCCTGACAGCGTGTCGCTGGTTCGAATCCCGATCCCGGCTGCCTTTGCTGCGTGTCGCTCCCCATCTCTCTCCCCATTTCCTGTCAGTCTACTATCCTGTCAATAAAGGCATAAAAGACCAAAAACATTAAAAAAAGAAGAAGGAAAAAAAGAAAAATATAAAGTTAGGCAACTTAAAACAAACTTCAATGGTTTGTCAAAAGGTCACACAGTGTCTCCCCATCAGAGAGCGCTCAACCAGAAACACATACACTACACATTTACATACTGTGCATACAGTGCACACAAAGACAGACCTGCAGACATAAACACATGCCTTGGTTTGTTTACTTTTCCACTGAGTAATCAGCAGCGCTGCGTGGTTGGGTGTTTGTGACACAGACAGACTCCATATGATGAGAAAATGAAAGAGAAGTAGAGAGATAGGCAGGCAAGAGAAGGTAGGAGGAGGAGAATCGTGGGAGGAAAAAGGAGAAGAAAACAACGAAACAGCATGGAGTTTAGGTTCAGCATGTGCTATATGTGGGTTTTCCTAAGATTTAAACATGTTTACAATTTAAGCATTTAGCAGACACTCTTAATGCAGAGCAACCAATAAGCAAGAACAACACAAGGTAATACATCAAATGCATAGAAACCTATCATCAGTCTCAGTCTAACAGTACCAGTAAGACTCCCTAATCGGGAGATAAGCGACCGTTGGTCGCTTATCTCCATAAATAGGCCAAAAAGTAGTTTGTGCAAAATCGTCCTGATGGTGGCGCTAGATGGGACAGATGCATTGTGATTACATGACTGTAGAGATACTGTGTACTGGTGTGCATGATTTTAGGGCAAAATCTGTAGGAGCAGGGTGACTGTAGAGATACTGTGTAGTGGTTTGTGTGATTTTAGGGCAAATTCTGTAGGAGCAGTGTCCAAAAATGTGTTTTTTAAAAATCAGCCAGATGGTGGCGCTAGATGGGACAGATGCATTTTGATGACATGACTGTGTAGTTATGAACAATAGCTAATGTATACAATTGAAAGTGAAAGAGATGACCTTTTTAACATTCCAGCATTTACAAAAGCAGTTTCTGTTAGCTAAAGGGTGGGCATCTGTATTTATGGTTGCTAATATGTGGCTATTGTTCTGAGGTTTCAGCAATGATCACCTGACACTCCAGAGTTTCAGCGTGTATAGTTACACTTGTATTAGGCAGGCCTACTTTCAGCAATTTAACTCAAGACAATGAACTCAGTTAAGTTTGTTTTATTGAATGGAGACATGTACAAAAATGGCAGGTCTGTTTATTTAAGCATGGAGGCTCATCCTTCCTGGACTCCCTGGTGTGAAGGGGTGTGTGTGTGTGTGTGTGTGTGTGTGTGTGTGTGTGTGTGTGTGTGTGTGTGTGTGTGTGTGTGTGTGTGTGTGTGTGTGTGTGTGTGTGTGTGTGTGTGTGTGTGTGTGTGTGTGTGTGTGTGTGTGTGTGTGTGTGTGTGTGTGTGTGTGTGTGTGTGTGTGTGTGTGTGTGTGTGCGTGCGTGCGTGCGTGCGTGCGTGCGTGCGTGCGTGCGTGCGTGCGTGCGTGCGTGCGTGTGTGTGTGAGAGAGAGGACAGTGGCAACATTCCTTGCCACTTGGCAGGTCACACATTATGTTTGAGAGAGAGAGAGAGAGAGTGTGTGTGTGTGTGTGTGTGTGTGTGTGTGTGTGACACAGAGAGAGCAGCCCCGTTGGGGTGGTCATTTGGTCATTTTTGCACATTTGGTAATTTTTTACACCTGGGGGTCCCCCAGGGACCTGGGGGTCCCCGAAACTCCGGGGGTCCTTGGAGGTTGTAGTTTGGCAGGCAAGGAGTGTGTGTGCAAAATCTGGCATGGATCGGGGCAACGGTTGCAGAGATATGAGCAGGGCAAAAGTGTGACGTGTGACGTGTGACAGAGGGAGTGACGGAGGGAGTGACGGAGGGACAGCCGGTGGAGGTTTGGATAGTGTGCAAGTAACTGCGACCTACGGTCGCAATAATATATAAAAAAAAAAAGAAGAAAAGAAAATCAATAATTATGTTGAAACTACAGTATACACACTATAGTATGACAGGTCAACAATGACCTAGCATCTGTCTACACCAGTAAGACGCCTAAGGAAGATAACACCATCTGTCTTGGCCATATATGGATTCTGTGTGGTTCTCTTAACAGGGCATCATCTGGGATACAATCCCTTTCATGCCCATATATGGAGATCCCTAACAGAATCCCTTTTATGTCCATATATGGAGATCCCTGCTCTGAGTATCTGACATGACTGTGATGTCACCTGTTTATGCCCATATATGGAGATCCCTGCTCTGAGTATCTGACATCACTGTGACTTCACTTGTGATGTCACAGTGATGTGTCAGGGGATTGAGGGGTACCACAGTGTCAGGCATTACCCGCCCGGTCAGACACGGACAAGTTGTGACGGTTCTGATAGTAAACTGTGACCTACGGTCGCAAACTCTCTAAATTACATTTTTAGCCTTTGCATAAGCCTGCAAGGTCGTCGAGGCTAGGGTGAGTGCTACAGCAAGTGTTCCATTAGTATAAGCAGTAAGAGAGGCAGTCACTGCTTTGTCTAGGCAATCTCCCATCTCTTCCCTGCTTCTCCATAACACCTACACAACGTCTATAAGAAGCCATTGAAGGCATAAGGCCAGTCTGGTAAGGGCAGAGTGCTGCTCCATCCATAGGGTCTCATCAGTGTGGTAATGTCCTAAGTACCCTGTCTGTCTGTGAAAGCACATCCGAACAATGTCACGATCGACACGATGTGACTGCAGAGAGTCTATTTATGGCTGCTACTGTCTGCAACTGTGTGTTTGAATGGTTGTGAAGTACACGCATGGTTGTGAAGTACACGCAAAAAAAGATTTTTTTTTCAAAAAAAAAGATTTTTTTTTCAAAAAAAAAGATTTTTTTTTCAAAAAAAGATTTTTTTTTCAAAAAATAAATTTTTTCAAAAAGATTTTGGGGGGGTGGCGCAGTTCAGGCCAAAGGTGGTACTGCAGCTGAAATGCTCTGAGAGCCATTCAAAAATGAGAGAGGCTCTCTATTCAGGAGTGGTAATTTAGCCTCAAACCTTTTGAAAAACGTTTTTGGGACATAAACAATATGACATAAATACTTTTTAAATGCATGGTGTATCACCTTTAAATGGTTAAATGTCTGAACGTGAATCCAACAATAACAGAAAAAATCATGTGTATATCATTTTTTTTACAATAATATGTAGTGGGGTTCTCTGCTTCATCTCGTCAGACACCCCGCCTTACAGTATATCGTCACTGTTTTAAAAAAAAAAGATTTAAACATGTTTACAATTTAAGCATTTAGCAGACACTCTTAATGCAGAGCAACCAATAAGCAAGAACAACACAAGGTAATACATCAAATGCATAGAAACCTATCATCAGTCTCAGTCTAACAGTATAATATATAAAAAAAAAAAGAAGAAAAGAAAATCAATAATTATGTTGAAACTACAGTATACACACTATAGTATGACAGGTCAACAATGACCTAGCATCTGTCTACACCAGTAAGACGCCTAAGGAAGATAACACCATCTGTCTTGGCCATATATGGATTCTGTGTGGTTCTCTTAACAGGGCATCATCTGGGATACAATCCCTTTCATGCCCATATATGGAGATCCCTAACAGAATCCCTTTTATGTCCATATATGGAGATCCCTGCTCTGAGTATCTGACATGACTGTGATGTCACCTGTTTATGCCCATATATGGAGATCCCTGCTCTGAGTATCTGACATCACTGTGACTTCACTTGTGATGTCACAGTGATGTGTCAGGGGATTGAGGGGTACCACAGTGTCAGGCATTACCCGCCCGGTCAGACACGGACAAGTTGTGACGGTTCTGATAGTAAACTGTGACCTACGGTCGCAAACTCTCTAAATTACATTTTTAGCCTTTGCATAAGCCTGCAAGGTCGTCGAGGCTAGGGTGAGTGCTACAGCAAGTGTTCCATTAGTATAAGCAGTAAGAGAGGCAGTCACTGCTTTGTCTAGGCAATCTCCCATCTCTTCCCTGCTTCTCCATAACACCTACACAACGTCTATAAGAAGCCATTGAAGGCATAAGGCCAGTCTGGTAAGGGCAGAGTGCTGCTCCATCCATAGGGTCTCATCAGTGTGGTAATGTCCTAAGTACCCTGTCTGTCTGTGAAAGCACATCCGAACAATGTCACGATCGACACGATGTGACTGCAGAGAGTCTATTTATGGCTGCTACTGTCTGCATCTGTGTGTTTGAATGGTTGTGAAGTACACGCATGCGTGTGCGTGTACAATCCACGTGTACAATCCACGTGCATATGTGTGAGTCGGGTGTAAATGTACCTATACTGTCTCTGTCTGTACTGTATGCATGTGTGATTGATAATGTTGATTGGTTCCTAAAAGGTCTCTAAATGCTGTATTTCTAGGCATGCCACTGTTCAGGTGATTAGTAAGGTGCTCACAGTGACTCTGGCAGGGGGTTGATGGCTCTGCCAACATCTGACTGGGAAATCAAAACTGTGACAAAGAAAATCATCGTCTTTGTCCCCGTGTTTTTGCAACGGCAGTGAGACTTGCCATTCGTCAGCTATTTCAGTGATGGTACTGTAATAAGTTGCAAGGGAGATGTGAACAGGTTCCTCTCCTTTTTTTATTTGTAATTATATTAAAAGCGATTTAAAATCATCGCGAGGCGTTGTGTGCTTGTAGATCTGCTCATTTCAATACTTTATATGCAACACTTTTGTATGATGAAGTATGGCTTTAGTTTACGAAAAAAAACATACACATTTGAAATTGGAGATACGTTTCTGCTCGACAGTGACGATATACTGTAAGGCGGGGTGTCTGACGAGATGAAGCAGAGAACCCCACTACATATTATTGTAAAAAAAATGATATACACATGATTTTTTCTGTTATTGTTGGATTCACGTTCAGACATTTAACCATTTAAAGGTGATACACCATGCATTTAAAAAGTATTTATGTCATATTGTTTATGTCCCAAAAACGTTTTTCAAAAGGTTTGAGGCTAAATTACCACTCCTGAATAGAGAGCCTCTCTCATTTTTGAATGGCTCTCAGAGCATTTCAGCTGCAGTACCACCTTTGGCCTGAACTGCGCCACCCCCCCAAAATCTTTTTGAAAAAATTTATTTTTTGAAAAAAAAATCTTTTTTTGAAAAAAAAATCTTTTTTTTTGAAAAAAAAATCTTTTTTTTTGAAAAAAAAATCTTTTTTTTTGAAAAAAAATATCTTTTTTTTTGAAAAAAAAATCTTTTTTTTTCAAAAAAAAAGATTTTTTTTTCAAAAAAAAATCTTTTTTTGAAAAAAAAATCTTTTTTTGAAAAAAAAATCTTTTTTTGAAAAAAAAATCTTTTTTTGAAAAAAAAATCTTTTTTTGAAAAAAAAATCTTTTTTTGAAAAAAAAATCTTTTTTTGAAAAAAAAATCTTTTTTTGAAAAAAAAATCTTTTTTTGAAAAAAAAATCTTTTTTTGAAAAAAAAATCTTTTTTTATCTTTTTTTGAAAAAAAAAATCTTTTTTTATCTTTTTTTGAAAAAAAAAATCTTTTTTTATCTTTTTTTGAAAAAAAACCTTTTTTTATCTTTTTTTGAAAAAAAAATCTTTTTTTGAAAAAAAAATCTTTTTTTGAAAAAAAAATCTTTTTTTGAAAAAAAAATCTTTTTTTGAAAAAAAAATCTTTTTTTGAAAAAAAAATCTTTTTTTGAAAAAAAAATCTTTTTTTGAAAAAAAAATCTTTTTTTGAAAAAAAAATCTTTTTTGAAAAAAAAATCTTTTTTTGAAAAAAAAATCTTTTTTTGAAAAAAAAATCTTTTTTTGAAAAAAAAATCTTTTTTTGAAAAAAATAATCTTTTTTTGAAAAAATAATCTTTTTTTGAAAAAATAATCTTTTTGAAAAAATAATCTTTTTTTGAAAAAATAATCTTTTTGAAAAAAAAAAGTTTTTTGATTTATTTTTTGTGATGACGTCACAATCGGCAGATGACTTCACAATCGGCAGCAAATCTGAACAGCCTGTTTTGAGAACCCGTGGGATACTTTTAACCTTCACCTTCTCAAAACCAGAGAAAGACACAACGGTCAGAAATGGGACTTTGTGAGGATAGAAGGTCCTAGTGGGACCCCAAAAAAAGGTTTTAAAATAGGAAAAGTGAAATTTCATGGTGTATCACCTTTAAGACAAGAGTTCATATTTTAGATTGTAATTAGAGAAAATAAAGGATGAGCGTTAAAATGTTTTCATTTACTGCTTTCTATTTTTTTTGCCATTTTAGTATTTTGATTTCAGTGGGTGGGGGCATGCATACAAAGTGTCAAAATATGTATTTTTAAACACAATCAGCCGGAAATTTACTATTTACACCAGCCTCCATAAGTCACATCTGCCCATGAAAGATTGCGGTGCATCTTGGGAATGGGCTTCATAATCAGAAGCCCCAACCTGGGGGCATGCATGCAAATCAAAATCATTAAAATCACTAAAACGCTAGAAAGAAGTAAATGAAAACATTTTAACACTCATCTTTTCTTTTCTCTATAAATGACTATCTAAAATATAAACCCTTGTTGTAAAAGTTGTCCTTTAAACCCTACAAATAAACTTGACATTTTGGGCTCTGTACTTGGTCCGCTCATTTTACAACACACACCCCTACAGTACCAGCATCCACTCAGTGTCTTGTAACCTTGGTTACCCATGGCCATAAAGTATAACCACTTAGACCGTACATATGGTCTACAATTATTGGTCACCTCCTTTTCTCCCTCTATATACCAAATATTGAAAATAGCAGATCTAGGGAATGTGAGCTTGTGGATCTGCTATTTTTGATGAATTTTCACCTATTGTATACCATCCCAGAATAGGGACACTGGGGTTTATGGGTTACATTGATTGGCAATGCAGGGCAGGACCATTGCCTTGCTTTCCTCTATTCACTCATTTAGTCTTACAGAACAGATTGTGTTGTGTGTTTATGTGACTTAAAATAAGGTGTGACTGTAATGTGTTTCACATCAATATGCCTGTGATGTTGTGAGCTGAAGGTGGCTGACATGCTATTTTGTGTGTTATGCTGTCATATTATGATCTAAGACGTACGGTGCTGTGTGTGTGTGTGTGTGTGTGTGTGTGTGTGTGTGTGCGTGTGTGCGTGTGCGCGCGTGCGTGTGTGTGTGTGTGCGCGCACGCTTCTGTGTGTATGCTTTCTTGCGTGTGTGTGTAACTGTGTATTATGTGTCTCTTAGCAACAACAGTTCTCATACAGAGGATGTCCAGGCCACCTCCGCATCTTCTTTCCTAAAGCCGTCTTCAAATGTCCCCTCCCATGCTGTTTCTGCATGAAATGGAGGATTTTTGTCCAACTTAGACTGAAATGCTGATTTACACAGAAGGGCAATGATTTGATTTTGCACGTTGTTGTTTGTCTTGTAAAGTGTTGTCTTCAGTGATTCTGAGTTTTGCAGCAAGCACAACTGCACCTCAAGTTTATGCTAAATACGTGTGTACTGGGGTCCATATATTGGTATAACCTGTATAGAGTGTATTTGTATTGTGTCACAGCCTGTGAGTAGGCTCTTTGATTTAATTACTTGCGCCAGCAGAGTGCACAAGTACTGTGTTCGGTCGTTGGCGTATCTGTCGCGTATCTGTCTGTGTTTACGCCCGTAGCCAATCAGGGAGCATTCTCTGCAGGCGCACAAGTAGGCCATACATGGCCACGAGTGCACAAGGAGCAAGTTGGCACCTCGACATAGTGCAGTCTAATCGTAATACTAATTAAGACTCAGCCAATGGGATGCTCCGTTTGATTTGATTAGTAACTCACATACTGGTACTCATTTTAGAAATACATTCTGTTTAATTTTGATTGAAGTAAAGAACATTTTTGATGTGTACATATAAATTTGGAGTTCCTTGACATAAAAATTTTAATCTTACATAACAGCCAGTCACTCAGCTTCATTATTTAACAGTAGTTAACGCTGGGAACCACACCAGCCTGTCTTCTGTTCATTCTAAGCTAAACATACAGTTGTAGCTAAAGACTGTACAGACATACAGTGAGGCTTTACTGAGGTGGCTCGAATAAACGATTCCTGCGGGGGAAACCACCCATTCAGTTGTATGAAAATGTCATTCTAAATGCGTGTGTGCATGTGTACAGTGGGAGCAGATCTATTTATTACTCAAGCAGTACACACACACACACAGCAGTTGTTCCAAAACTTTCTAGCCTGTGACCCAAAAGATAAAATTGTATTTCTCTCCCCGGCCCAGTAGCTTGTAGATTGTCTGTTTTCACTTCCACTTGAAAGTGAAATTTGTGGAAGTTAAGGAATTTATTTGTATTCTTTTAGTTTTGTTTAATAAATAATTATGACAATTATTTTGAGTTTCTTTTTAATGTAGGCCTATTGTATTTTATTTTTTGAAAATATTGAATTCATTAAAAATATAATAATAATTCAATTTATAATAATAATAAGACGCCCTAAGCACGCAGGACGGAATTCGCACATGACTGAATTCATTTGCAAGTGTGATTCGAGTTGCGGTGGTTGTTTAAGTTGGACAAAATGTGGACAAAATATTTTCCCAAATATTTTCCCATGACTGACGTTTGACATCATAGATGTCTTATGTTATAGACCAGATGAGACTCACACAATATGTCCATATATGGGCATAGACATTGAGGCATTTGTAAATTAATTCTGTCTTGACCATGGAGCGTCCATATAGCCTATGGGCATTGCCAAATATGGGCGTTGCCAAATATGGGTCAACAATGTGATGTCACAACAGGTCAGCTATTAGACTTTGAGGCGTTCCCTACCTACAGTAGTACCTACCTACAGACTCACTCACTGACAGTCAGGATCTGCCGGGTTTAATAGTAAATGCTCCCTACGGTTGCAATAATAATAAACCAAATAAAGGGGCTGTGTGCGACCCACAATTGAGTCCCGACCCACTGTTCGGAAAACCAATGTTTTCCAGGTCGTCACACTTCCTGTCTGTGGCCATTCCATGACTCCGCAGCATGTTAAAGCACTATGGCTTAACTTTGGTACAGAGCAATGTCTCAAAATGCACGCTCAGACATGTTTGTTGCATTTTTCAACGATATAAGTGCCAAAAAAAGATTCCCCCCACGCGTCTGACTTAGAGTATGAAATGACACAATGTCTAACAGCCACGCTCAGTCATGTTTTGTTTTTCTCCGGTCACCAACTCACCTGCTCAAATTCAGCACCCAGGGAACTTGTTCCGTATCTTGATATGAGCCATGATAGACAGACTCTCTGTAGATACAGTATGAGAGTTCTAATAACCCAATAGGAGTTCTCCAGGGCTCTTTTCCTCTCAAACAAACCATTGCTGTGTTGGTGAACTAGTGTAGTATGGTCTGACATTTTTAGCATTTTCAATTCATTATACATTAGTGCCATGTTATGTTAATAAAACTGACTTCTGTGTAATTGCAGATGTCTCACTGTTTGCTACTTGTGTGGTCTTTTGTGTGTGTGTGTGTGTGTGTGTGTGTGTGTGTGTGTGTGTGTGTGTGTGTGTGTGTGTGTGTGTGTGTGTGTGTGTGTGTGTGTGTGTGTGTGTGTGTGTGTGTGTGTGTGTGTGTGTGTGTGTGTGTGTGTGTGCGTCGCGTCGCGTGCGTGCGTGCGTGCGTGCGTGCGTGCGTGCGTGCGTGCGTGCGTGCGTGTGTGTGTGTGTAAATAGCAGTTACACTGTAGAATGTGCAGATAGTCCTTTTGTGTTCCTGGAAACGAGAAACAATTACGAGAAATGTCCAACGTAGATTACACACAACATGCGCGCGCGTGCACACACACACACACACACACACACACACACACACACACACACACACACACACACACACACACACACACACACACACACAAACATCCTCTCCATCTCTTCTGCATCCTCTGTACCTTATTGACCCTTTTATTGCATTAAGCAATATTACACGCCTTACCATCATTGGTACGACAGTGATGCGTCCGAGCAACTCATTCCTGGCCGCTACACTGTGGTTTCAGTAATGGCGGTAAAGCACACCTTTCACGTCACATGCTGGCCTATTTGGTTAACCACTTACTGTAGTAAAACAGACCTTTGGCTGGGTTGGCTGAGCTGGCTCTGCACTTCTTTCTTTTGACCGGTGCCATGGCATTGGTCCAACATCTCATTGTTCCTACATCCCATTAGTCCGAATCTGGTGAATGTTAACCTGGTAAAAATACTATGCTAAAAACCTAAACCTAACCCTAGCCTCAGTAAAACTATATGCCTAAACCTAACCCAAACCTCAGTAAAACTATGCCTAAACCTAACCCAAACCCTAACCCCAGTAAAACTATGCCTAAACCTAACCCTAAAACCTAACACTAACCAAAGTAGGACTAATGAGATGTAGGACTTTTTTACCTCTACAACAAATCTCTTTGACGAAAATAGATGATTTACAAGATCACAATGTATTTGTTTTATTGATAATTTTTTTAAATAATTATTGTGTGCTTACCAAACTTTCTAAAACTGTCATTGTATTCCGTACATAAGTTTAATATTTTCCTTGTATATCTTCCATTTGTTTTAAATGTATGTTTTTGAGCGTTGGTCACAACGCTCCTATACGTGGCCGTGTGTGTATGCGTGTGTGTGTGTGTGTGTGTGTGTGTGCGTGTGTCCGTGTCTGTATGTAGCCTGGCAGTACCTTTTGTGACCAGACTGACCACACATGTTAAGGGAGGGGCGCTGTTGTTCACACACACACACACACACACACACACATGGATGGATGGATGGATGATGGATATATATACAGTATTTGTTTTGCTGTTGCGCAGCCTCCACGACCAACGCTCAGTTCACACGGGTGTGATTTTTTGTTACACAATAACCTTTTTTGAATGTCGCCACTGACAAATACCCCATATTTTTACAAAATAAAACTAAAATAAATTAACAACCCAATTGAAAACGAATTAAAACGAACTGAAATTGGCAAACATGAAGTGAAAACGAAATATATATATATATATATATATTTTAATATGAAATTGCTAAATAAATTAAAAAATGTAAGAATTTAAAAATAAATAAATAGTGAAAATGTTAGCTCTACAAGCAATGTTCTAGCACTATTCATCATATTAGTATATTGATTTAAACCACTTAAGACCTATATGCTTTGTTGTGCAAATTAGACAAAGTATTTGAATGAATGTGTATTTGCCAATAATGGCATGCCCAACATGAGGGCCAGGGGGGGGCGGCTTATAGACCGCCAGTGGTGTGATATTGATTGTAGAAGTGTGGGTCCTCTAAATTCATGACGTCATGCGCGCATGCTGTTTTTATTGTTAATTAGTGTGTGCAAATGAGGCGCGCGTGCGTGCAGCAAAATAAGTGTGGGCTCGCCGAGCCCACGCAAGCCCATGGCATCTCACCCCTGTAGACCGCTTTTATCTGGGTCAGAAACAAAAACAAATCACGTTCATTTTAACTAGTAATGCAGCATCACTTGGATCAGTAATATGTTATAATATTACTGTTTTGGCAGCTGTAATAAGTTACACTACTCGTTACTGGGTAAGTAATTGCGACCCAAGGCAATTACTTTACCATTAGTTAGTTTACCATGAGAAATGTCACAGCTTGTCTCTGTGTGTGTACACATTTTTATGGCCTATGGGTTTGTCGCTCTAACATCATGCTCTGATGTCACTGTGATGTCCAGCACATCTTGTCCACGTATCTATCCGTGTATCTCTGAAGGTCACGCCTGACACTGTGGTTCCCTTGACACATCACTGTGACATCATGGGTGATATCACAGGTGACATCACCTATATAAAAGTCCATATATGGGTATTCCCCAGAATCCCTTTTATGCCCATATATGAATATATATATATATATATATATATATATATATATATATATATATATATCACTGGCCAGATGGCCAAGGCATGGCCCATATCTGTGTGGCTGGTTCAGATAGGGATCTCCATGTATGGGCATAATATATATTGTATGTTGTGATGTCATGGGAACCACTCTAACAGAATCCCTTTTATGCCCATATATGGAGATCCCTGATGTCATCAATATTAAGCCCATATCTAACAGGACTTCATATGGGAATGCCCATATATGAAGGAAGACAGACAGTGTGGCTGGTTCAGACAGAGATCTCCATGTATGGGCATAAAAGGGATGTACTATACAGTACATGGATCTCCATATATGGGTCAACTGGTCCGATATGCATCACTGGCCATATGGCCAAGAATTGGAGCGACCTCGCCCTTTAGGGCGATGTCGTATGTCGCCCTGAGGCGTCTTACTAGTAATATTACAGTGATATATTACTAAGGGAGCAATCGTTTTTTATGAACAGCACCCCCTGGAGGAAAATAGGGGAGGGTCATGCTATTTTAATTTCAGTCCTAGGGAGGGTCTGCTGATTTCACTTTGAATTCAAGGGAGGGTAATGCAATTTTTCAAAAGCAAACAATGGTTCCAGAGGTACAGGCACTTATACAACCATTGTCAACAAACAGCCTTCTGCTTCATTTAATGACAAACCCTGGGTGCATCCCTAGAAATGCCCCACAGTCACTGCAGTTAGTGAATGAACTGAAGTGGCTGTGTTTATACTACAATGCATTTAACTAAAACAATGGAGTGCTTTGTAAGGCAGCAAAAATGGTTGTCAGAACTGTATCCCCCCTCCCTAAAGTAAAAAGTGAAATGGTGCTTAAAAAAAAGAACATTAGGTTTGATTGATTGATTGATTGATTGATTGATTGATTGAAGAATTTATTAGAAGTTTGCAATAGAAAAAAAGTACATTTTCATGACAGTACAAATCACTGGTACAAGGTCAACTAAAAGGAGATCCTAGAAAGCCGAGGCTTATTTCCACAGGAACCACACTTTAAGTATCTCATATAACATTGAAAGACAGACGGATAGAACATAGTACTTTATCTAGGATAATATCAGTTTCAAAAGCATAACATCAAATACAAAGGCAGAAAAAAGAAAAAAAAGGGGGAGGGGGGGGGGGAGCATGGGGGCTTAATCTATTTACAAGTCACGGGTAGCAGCTGTCTGAAGGTGACTTTTCATACCAATTTTGAAGGAGGCTAGGGATTTGCTCTCCTTTAGGGCTTGAGGAAGGGTGTTCCACATGTTGATGGTGTAGCAGGAGAACGAGTTAGAGCCTTGTTTAGTGTTAAATCTACGTTGATGATGATTAGTGGAGCTGCCTCTGGTGTTGTGATCGTGAACATCCTTGACCTTTAAGAAGTAGTTTGTCAGGTACATGGGAATCTTGGAGGTGTAGTGTATCTTGTACACCAGGCCCATTGCAAGATGCTGTACTCTGTCAGCTACTTTGAGCCATCCCACGCTTTCGTGGTGATGATTTTGGGCTGTTTGGAGCTTTAACTTTAAGGCAGCTGGGGCGTTGCGATACCAGACAAGGACTCCGTAATCAATGAGGGGCCCAATAAGAGCACCTCCTAGTGTCTTTCGGGATTTAATATTGATCAGCGGGGCAACCCTTTGCAAGAAGCGAATTCGTTGGTTGACTTTATTGATTACCTTAACGATTGCTCGTTGAAAATGCGCATTTGACCCAGATTTGACCACAGGCAATCAACAGCACAAAATGAATAGCAAAATGAATGAATGAAATGAATGGCAGCTGTTACATGTGTTGTGCACATGTGTTGTGCACATGTGTCAACTGTTTTATCTGTAACCTAAATGTCAAATAACCTGTTCTCAACCTGTGAGAACTTCTCACCTTTTTTGTGACGTCCACGTTGACTTTTACACTAGCAGCAGTAGGCTACTCACTGTGTGTTACTTTAGTTTGGAGGGTGTGTTAGGGGTCCCGCCTGTGACCCCAGGTGTATGGCACCCTGTCTTTTGGAACCCTGTGCACTGTGTCTGCTGAGTGGAGAGAGAGAGGCATCCAGCTCCAAGATGGCCTTGGACTGGAGATGACTCATCAAATGCAGCTGGCCACGCTAACGAGCTGTTATCTTCTCTCTGTCTGGGAAACCAACCTTGGACTGAGCGTGAGTGAGACAGGTGCCCGTCCCTCCCTAACGTTCGGGCCGTGCTGTTATCTCTTATCACGTCAACATGAGATAAGACATCCTGGGAGAGAGGTGTTTCCCAGAAGCTTCTGATGTGAGAACGGACGACTCCCCAACCTGGCATGGATGGGGGAGTCTAGCCTGACCTTCACCGTCTCGATTATGAAAGGATGTGCGTGTTAGTGCATGCAGAAGTGCGTGAGAGTGCGCGCCATTGTGTGTGTGCTAAACTAAAGTTCTGTGTGTGTATTCCTATTGAGATGATGCAGCGCAACGTCCTATAAAAGAGCGTGTCTCAGTGCCCCAGAGCTCCACTTGTTTCTGTGTTGAGTCTTTTTGTAGAGTTGAGTTGTTGCAGCTATCCCTGGCCCGTTAGGGGTCGGGGATGGACCTTTTTGTACTTAGTGCAATTTCTGCACCACTTGTTCCTGTACTTAGAGAGACTTTGACTCTGTTAGATTCTCTGTTTTTAGTCAAGTACTTATATTGTACTTCTTCATTATTTCATTGCCAATTACTGTATTGGTGGTTTTATATTTTGTAACTGTTTTTACCAGTAAAGCTTTTTATTATTCACTTTTATCTGGTGTCTGTCTGAACTCATTTTTTAAGAGTTTACAACTTTTTAAGGTCTGACTTTCTCTCCTTCCCTACGGGGAAGGCTGCACTTATGGGAGGAAGGTTTTGAACACCTTCAGGCACTCGAATCATCTCCTGGCTGTGGGACTGAGTGAGGCTTTTGGTAAGAATCAACAAGAGTGTTTTCTTAGGTAAAAGTCTTTTCACCTTCTCAGAAGCCAACTCAGCGCGTGCTGAGTTGGTGGGCGAGCTTGGCAGAATATAAGTACAAATCTCCAAACCCCTTAAACCGGATGAACTGATGTTCACACTGGACGGTTTGTACTAATAAGTCAAGCGGCGTCGCTCCCGAGCCCCTGGTGAGAGCTAGGTGTCAGACTCATACTTTACATGGTCTTTGTGGTTTGCATTCTCCATTCAGACCTAAGGTCTACATTTCTAAAGTAAGGTGCATATCTTGGTCTCTAAAATAAATAGTCGCTGTAGAAAGTAATAATATTCACCAGTTAAAGAGGGTCTCATTGATAGCTCAGCTTTCATTCAGAGAAGTGTATTTATGTTAGTGTTAAATAAGTATATGTAATGTAAATATGTAAATATGTATATGTATATGTGTAATAGTAGGTTTACACAAACAAGGAAGGTTATTAAACCTGTTTGTGAACTTACATAGGTTTACACAAATGGGAAACTATTTGTGAACTTAGTACACCTACATAGGTTTACACAAATGGGAAACTGTTTGTGAACTTAATACACTTAGTAGGTTTATGCAAATGAGAAAGGTTATAACACCTGTTTGTGTTAACTTAAAGGTATAGTGTAGTGTTAGTGATAGTGTTTTGTTAAAAAAGATCTGGTAACTTCTTGGGCTTAGGACCTGAGGAGGGTTCCGGACGGCGTCGGGGGGTCCCCTAATAGGTGAAGGGGTATCTAGTAACTCGGAGCTCATTACATGGCGTCCCTGGGTGGATATTGATTGATTATTGATTATTGATTAGTAATTAATTTATTATAGGCATAATATTATTGATTAGTAATTGATTAATTATAGGCATAATATTATTGATTAGTAATTGATTAATTATAGGCATAATTGATTGATTAAATTCGTGTCCACTGCCACATAAAGAATAGCCGAGAGACCCTTGGAGTATAGTTATTTACTACAGAAGTAAAGGATAGTTAATATTATCAAGGCTTAAGTGTTTTTTATTCACAAAACTCCCCAGAGCGTCGGAGATTTTGAACATAGTGAAGTGGAGGTCGGTGTGTACAGCCGACGGCCAGTTCGGGAAAAACATCTCCATCAGGAACTAGATAAAATAGCAGTTGAGAACATCTAATAATATTATAACGACTTTGCGACCAACCTAAGTTATATGGGCGTGGACTCGCCAATCCCACCGCCGCAAATAACTACCTCAATAACTACCTCTTAGATAATGCTACCTCAGGGAGCGGTCGGCAGGGCGAGCCCACATCGGCTCAGCTTAGGTTGGAGAACTCGGTAATAGTACATATTGACCAAGTTCGCAAGACCAGGTGAGCACTGAGAAATGGCCGAAGCTTCGGGTTGTACACCCCTAGTTAGGCATGGAGAGGTTGCGCCAAGGCATGGGACAGGTAACTGTTGTTCTCGTAAGGAGATGCCCTTTGCCTTGGAGTGTGCCAGACATGAAGTGTTGATCTGTGTAGCGCCAGGACGGTCCCCGCCACCTGGGGACAGTGGAGTTGGAAAGAGTGCCAGCGCCGGTTAGGCGTATCCGATGGTGTGGTGAAGTTGGCCAGGGAAGGCTTCACGCAAGCCTCTCCTTCGCCCTGGTGGCGAGGCCTTTACCTTTGGGCCCAAGGAGGGGCCCAGGGGATGTTGAGCATTGGTTTGCCCGCGGTGCTACGTCCTGTATGGACTGTGCATCGTCCTGGCAGCCTATCCTGTTATGGCCGCCGAAGCTGTGGTCAGATGTTCTTGCTCATGGTTGGGCATTGCCCTGGCCGAATGCAAATGCCAGAGGGGGTGTTAGGGGTCCTGCCTGTGACCCCAAGAATATGGCCCCCTGTCCTTTGAAACCATATGCACTATATGTACTGCATAGAAGGAGAAACACGACCAGATCATTCGCCGGTGGGACATGGAAGATGACGTCCTCTTCGGTACGGACCCTGTGGAGCCTGGCTTGCTCACTGAGGACCCGCCGGAGGAGAACCGGAGTGGCTCTGTCACTCCGGCACCTATGGATGAGCCTGTTGAGCTTCCTGGACCCTCTGATGGGGTCTGGGAGTGCAATCATGCCTGCATTAGAGTCTCTGTCTGACGATGAGGACTCTAATATGCCAAGACTGCAGTTTTATGGCACCAATGGCCATAAACTCAGAGATGATGATCTTAAGTTCCCCCAGAATTGGGAGGAGATCGTGGGTATCCGGAGAGGACACCTGCCCCGGAGGGAGCCGTTCATGATGCCCCCTGGGATGACTACTGGGTGATGAAAGCCGCTTCCATCAAGAGATCTGTGATCCTCACACGCCTGGTCGGAGACAACTGGAGCTCCATCAACCCCGCCTGTGTGTCCATCTTTAAAGTCACGGAGGAACAGGTGCGTTCCCAGCACGGCATGGTGTGGGCTACCGTCGAGACACAGGCGGCTGGCCAGAACCGTTTCGGCTGTCTGGGGGCTGTCTTTGGATCTGAGGGAAGTTGGCTGAGCCCCAACTGGGGATTCGGAAGATCGCCCGAGACACTTCACTCTACCCACCTGACTCCGTGGTGGCTGCGGATGAGAGGATCCAGGGTGCCAGAGGGGGTGTTAGGGGTCCCGCCTGTGACCCCAGGTGTATGGCACCCTGTCTTTTGGAACCCTGTGCACTGTGTCTGCTGAGTGGAGAGAGAGAGGCATCCAGCTCCAAGATGGCCTTGGACTGGAGATGACTCATCAAATGCAGCTGGCCACGCTAACGAGCTGTTATCTTCTCTCTGTCTGGGAAACCAACCTTGGACTGAGCGTGAGTGAGACAGGTGCCCGTCCCTCCCTAACGTTCGGGCCGTGCTGTTATCTCTTATCACGTCAACATGAGATATGACATCCTGGGAGAGAGGTGTTTCCCAGAAGCTTCTGATGTGAGAAGGACGACTCCCCAACCTGGCATGGATGGGGGAGTCTAGCCTGACCTTCACCGTCTCGATTATGAAAGGATGTGCGTGTTAGTGCATGCAGAAGTGCGTGAGAGCGCGCGCCATTGTGTGTGTGCTAAACTAAAGTTCTGTGTGTGTATTCCTATTGAGATGATGCAGCGCAACGTCCTATAAAAGAGCGTGTCTCAGTGCCCCAGAGCTCCACTTGTTTCTGTGTTGAGTCTTTTTGTAGAGTTGAGTTGTTGCAGCTATCCCTGGCCCGTTAGGGGTCGGGGATGGACCTTTTTGTACTTAGTGCAATTTCTGCACCACTTGTTCCTGTACTTAGAGAGACTTTGACTCTGTTAGATTCTCTGTTTTTAGTCAAGTACTTATATTGTACTTCTTCATTATTTCATTGCCAATTACTGTATTGGTGGTTTTATATTTTGTAACTGTTTTTACCAGTAAAGCTTTTTATTATTCACTTTTATCTGGTGTCTGTCTGAACTCATTTTTTAAGAGTTTACAACTTTTTAAGGTCTGACTTTCTCTCCTTCCCTACGGGGAAGGCTGCACTTATGGGAGGAAGGTTTTGAACACCTTCAGGCACTCGAATCATCTCCTGGCTGTGGGACTGAGTGAGGCTTTTGGTAAGAATCAACAAGAGTGTTTTCTTAGGTAAAAGTCTTTTCACCTTCTCAGAAGCCAACTCAGCGCGTGCTGAGTTGGTGGGCGAGCTTGGCAGAATATAAGTACAAATCTCCAAACCCCTTAAACCGGATGAACTGATGTTCACACTGGACGGTTTGTACTAATAAGTCAAGCGGCGTCGCTCCCGAGCCCCTGGTGAGAGCTAGGTGTCAGACTCATACTTTACATGGTCTTTGTGGTTTGCATTCTCCATTCAGACCTAAGGTCTACATTTCTAAAGTAAGGTGCATATCTTGGTCTCTAAAATAAATAGTCGCTGTAGAAAGTAATAATATTCACCAGTTAAAGAGGGTCTCATTGATAGCTCAGCTTTCATTCAGAGAAGTGTATTTATGTTAGTGTTAAATAAGTATATGTAATGTAAATATGTAAATATGTATATGTATATGTGTAATAGTAGGTTTACACAAACAAGGAAGGTTATTAAACCTGTTTGTGAACTTACATAGGTTTACACAAATGGGAAACTATTTGTGAACTTAGTACACCTACATAGGTTTACACAAATGGGAAACTGTTTGTGAACTTAATACACTTAGTAGGTTTATGCAAATGAGAAAGGTTATAACACCTGTTTGTGTTAACTTAAAGGTATAGTGTAGTGTTAGTGATAGTGTTTTGTTAAAAAAGATCTGGTAACTTCTTGGGCTTAGGACCTGAGGAGGGTTCCGGACGGCGTCGGGGGGTCCCCTAATAGGTGAAGGGGTATCTAGTAACTCGGAGCTCATTACAGTTTATATTTGGAAATGCGTTTTTGGGATGAAGTGCAGCTGGGATCTCAATGCATTATATCAGCATATTCATTATTGTTCATTGTTGCTTCCGCCCACACCCGTTTTTAACCATAAAAATCCTAATAAATTACATTAAAAAAAGAAAGAAAATACATTTCGCAGTGCCCACCCAGAACTTGCTTCTCTGTTCTGTTCTCGCCAGTGTCGCCACTGGTTAGGAATAAATAAGTTTAGGTTTTAGGCATAATTTTACTGTGGTAAATGTCATGTTGTAGGGGAGGGTCAATCTTTTTTTATTTTAATGCTTGGGGAGGGTCATTGATTTTCCCCCAATTGAGAGGGAGGGTCATGGCATTTTATAAAAGGGCTTGTACATTTTCTCCAGTAACACCCCTCAATAAAAAACGACCCCTCCCTAAGTAACGTGTTACAGCACAAAGTGTCCATATTTCCTGCTAAAACTAATACCTACAGAACTTGCAGTAAGAGGTTCTCTTGCTAATTAGACAGAGCTGTTCTATTACAGAGGCCAACACCACTGCATTTGGATGCCATAGCAACAAGGACATCGCCACTCAGAACCTCTCTAACAACTGCCGTTTAGCTATACATAATGTGTGTGTGTGTGTGTGTGTGTGTGTGTGTGTGTGTGTGTGTGTGTGTGTGTGTGTGTGTGTGTGTGTGTGTGTGTGTGTGTGTGTGTGTGTGTGTGTGTGTGTGTGTGTGTGCGTGTGACTGTGTGTGTGTGTGTCTGTCTGTCTGTCTGTCCGTCCGTCCGTCCGTCTTTTTTCCTGTATGCAGCTAATCTCTCTTTAAGTCTTGGATGGTAGGTCATTGAGGAAGAATCTAGGCCTAATATAAATGTTTTTGAGACTCCCTATGCATTTCCAGACACATTTCCCCAATTTAGCATTTTCTTCAAAACACAGTTTTTTGTTACAGCTCCCTTTTTGTTACTTCTCCTACATATTTTGTCCGAAATTCACACACATCTGTACGCATTATCTCTGGAGTCAAGTGATAATTCATATTCCATTCCTATGATTATGGCTGTGATTGCCTTCCAAAATTCTTGGGTGGGGTAACATTTTACAAAAAAGAATAATGAACGCAGCATCCGGTCGACCCATAATTTTAACCCCACATTGAGGGGCCTCTATTGAGGTTACCCAAATACTAAACATTTTTATAAAATTAGATAAAAATCACCAAATTAGAAATGAGAAACTTCCCATTTTCCCTTCCCATTGCTTGAAGGCATGGCCGAGACTATGTTTTGCTCTGCAAATCTCTCCATTGTGTGAGAATTGTCATAATTCTATAATTTAGATATAATTTAGTTTCTGATCCACTACATGCTCATCTGTCGATTATGTATTATTGTGAAGATTATGTCGTTTTTTAAGGACAAATTACATATACACATGAATGAACACAAATGAACTGGCTTCTCTTTCTGAGCAGCCGGTGCAAAGAGCTTACTTGGCATATCGTTGTATCAAGCCTCCAAAGTGTTGAAGCGCTTCATTCGTGCCGCCCAGTTCACCTCATTCGCTCAATGCAACATCAACAAGTTGTGTCTTTGTATATAATCGCACACGTGCACACAATCACCACAAGCGTAATGGTTGAATACCAGTCCCCCGTCCTACAGTCATCCTGCTGTCTCGTTAACCTACTTCATCCATCTCTGAATGGGAATGTGTGGCCACGCTTGGCTCAGCACTCTGAACCGTTACAGAGCCATTACGTCCACACACCATCCGGAAACACAAAGCCGTTGAAAGACGACAGACCTGCATGCTTCATTCTCTTTCTCCATTCCTCATCAAGGCCATATACATTTCTCCTTCCTCTCACCTAATTCCTCCTTCCTCTCCATGGGTTATTCCTCCGACAAAGGTACGGGTGTGGCCAAAAGTCAATTCTGTTGCTGACATTGACAATGGCCCCAGCATTCCATTTCTTTGGTCTTTGCTCAGAAGCAAAGGCCAGAAAAATTACCTCATACCAGCTAATGTCTTATTGTCAAAATTATTATTATTGTCTCCGCCAGGAGAGTATGTTTTCGCCCCTGTCCGTCCGTCCATGTGTCCGTGCGTCCGTCCGTCCGTCCGTCCGTCCGTCGGCAGAGTACACACTCCCTGTGTGTACTCTGCCAATTCAGAACTTCTGCCCCACATTTCTCAAATGGCCCTGTTCTAGTGCCACCATGAGGCCGATGTTTGCAAAACACATTTCAGTACACTACTCCGAGAGATTCCGTCCACAAATCATGCAAATCGGTAGACAGTATCTCTACAGTCATGTGATCAACATGGATCTGTCGGATTTTCCATATTCCATCCTGATTGGCTACATTTGGCTTCCAAAGTTTGCAGGATTGCTCCGTTTGGAACAAAATGCCTCAAATCATGAACACAGCATGCAATCTTGATGACCTTTAACTCTATCTATCTATATTGAAATTACTTCTTTTACTGACTGATTCTGGTTGCCTTTAAAGTCTGATAAAGATATTAAGTAGATATTTGTGCTATTTCTATTTGTAAATTGCAGTAGTTTATATTGCGCGCGCGCGCACACACACACACACACACGCACACACACACACACACACACACACACACACACACACACACACACACACACACAGTGAATCAGATAGTGGACAAGAGGCTCTGTAATGGGATTGCCTCTGGGTATTTTTGACCTCTGCTGTCACCATGCATTAGCAGGTCACAATGACCTCAGGATAGATGCAAATCAAATCAAAGGCACAAGTCCATATCGGAACATTGGTTTCAATGACATTGAGTCACTTACCTGTCTAACAAGTATTTAATCAGTGGGGGCCACGGCGTCACACTAAGCAATGGGGTCAGAGCGGGCCATGAGAGCGAATGGCAACGTCAGGAAACCCTGCTAGCCCCCAGGGAGGTCACAATGACACAGCTGTCACTGTGTGTGTGTGTGTGTGTGTGTGTGTGTGTGTGTGTGTGTGTGTGTGTGTGTGTGTGTGCGCGCGTTATGGTGCGTGCGTGCGTGCGTGCGTGCGTGCTTGCGTGTGTGTGTGCGTGTGCATGCATGTGTTGCCACGTACAGTACACCTGCATGCTGTGTCATGCCAGAATCCATCAACAAGGTGTAAATATAGACTATAGACAGTTGCCATAGCAACACCTCTACGGGTAAGTAGCCCTGTCAGTCATCAAGCGCCATTAGGCTAGATGGAATGTGTGATTAATACGCGTGCGCGCAATCGCGCATGCATGCGCGTGCGTGTTCATGTGAGGGTGGCGCTGTGTATAGTGTACTGTATGTGTGTGTGAGTTTAGATGTGCAGTCTGCCTGTGTGCGTGTGCGTGTGTGTTTGTGTGCGTGCCTGCACTTAATACTTGCACCTCCGTTGACACTGCATGTACTCCGAGACCTTCCTACACAACGTGTATCTCTCCACTTATCCTCCACCCTCACCTTCCACTCTCTTTCTGTCTCTGACCCTCTCTCTCTCTCTCTCTCTCTCTCTCTCTCTCTCTCTCTCTCTCTCTCTCTCTCTCTTTCAGGTTGCCAGGTTACTACAGTATACCTGGTCAAAGAATGAATAGATTTTAGTTTTCTACTTGCTCTCCCTGTCTCTTTTCTCCCCTGAGAACAACGAATGATGGACCTTGCACAAAAAATAATTTCACCCACTTCCTAACAAATTGATTCTGATTCTGAGCCTGATTCTGAAGTCCTGAAATAAATAACCCAGTGTCATGACTGATGAAACAGAGAGGTCGATATTGCCTTTCAGAGCTGATCACGTCTTTGCTAACATTGCAATCATCACTGCAGGGAGGAATACAGAGTTCGAGTTACGTGGGTGCCAGTGGGGTCTTAGCTCCCATAGTTAAAGTCTGGGACCCCATAGTCAACAACCCCCTTTGGGGTCTCTTTTTTTCTAAGTGTGTTTTTTTTTTTTTTTTTTTTCGTTTTTTTTTTTTTTTTATGTTCCATTGGAAGAATTTATATTATTTATGTTAACTAGATATACTAAATAAACATGTTAGACAGTAAGACTGAACAATGACATCACACCGTTTAATCCTACTATTCATTTTATTATTATAAATCAGGCGCATTTAATGTGGGGTGTGAGTCTTCCTTTACCGTCCGGGTTATAACACACTCGCTGCAATGGTTCCTACCTTTCCCCCAGGGCCGAGGAGGCCCTGGATGCAGACCTACCCAGCTGCGTGGTCTCGCCATGGCCTGGGCATAGGCTAAGCTAGGAACCACAGCATCGAGTCTTTGCACTTCTAGCCACGGCCCGGACGGCAAAGGAAGGCGGACACGCCGGACAGCAACAAAAGACAAAACAACCAAACAAAACAACGCTGTCTTAGCAAGACTGTAGCCTTAGTGTGCCTGTGCCCGTGACAATGTTTTTTTTAGTAAATAAATATGAACCCGACCCGCCTTGTTTTGAGAAAGAAAAATACCCATTTTAGCCGACTTTATGCTACCAGAACGGGAACTTTTGGCTGGATGGCTCAGAGCTCAGATCATCAGATGGAGGAATTGGGAACTGGAGGCTGAGCAATAATGGTGAGTTAATATGAACAGAAAAGACTGCCTGGAGTTGTCAACATAGCCAATGTGAAGCCCGAATTAATATTGTGAAAGGAAAAATATGATTTAATATAGGAAATACCCGTTTTAGCCGACTTTATATCCGCGAAATACCCGATTTAATATGATTTAATATAGGAAAGTACCCGTTTTAGGCGACTTTATATCCGCAATTACCCGCCGATTTTTTTTCGCCGCCGCCGAGAGCTATGGGAGCCCTATTCTGGCGGCGCCTTCGGCGCCGCCAGAATAGGGCTCCCATAGCTCTGTGGGAATAACTCGATCACTGGAGGAATACATCCCTTGATTTGACCTATATATTGTGAAATGAATGATTGTGCGTCATTACTTTTGTATTGCACACTTGCTGAACTTTGATTGATTGAAGAATTTATTCAAGGTTTGCCTTGGTAAAGGTACAGTTTCATGACAGTACAGTTCACTGGTACACGGTCAACTAAAAGGATTCGCTCAAGAAAGCACATGGCTTATTGATCCTTTTTTTTTAATCTCATATAACATTGAATGACAGACAGATAGAACACAGTATATGTTTCATTACCAAGAATAATTCTGACACCCTCCAGAAACTATCTTCTATTATTTGGGTGAGAAACATTTGAGATGTTGTGCTAATTAGTTTCCTCTTTTTGAATGAAGAATTGCATGCAGCTATAAATAGTTATGGGATCGTGCACTGGGAGCACGTCAAATAGGCAATTACAAGAAATTAACTGCATGACAGTTGGGTGCGAGGATTTGCTGTTAATTTCACTATTAATTATGCCACTTATACCATGATGAATATCCATGCTTATTTAACCATTCATTCAATTGAAGCAACAGTAACATATTTCTGTCAGACCACAACATAATGTACTTTAGAAATTGTTGTATTGTTGTATTGTTGTAGGTGGGGTTGGCGATAGGGCCTTTCTGTGTGGAGTTTGCATGTTCTCCCTGTGTCTCCTAGGGTTGATACCCTCACAAAAACATGCAGTAATCCTGGTCTCTATACTGCCTCCCCCTGGCCAGCCGGGGCGCCTGATGGAGGGGAAAGGAACTGGTTGGAATAACGTGTTCCTTCCACACGCCAGAGATGTAAAAGAGTCTTTGATCTCGAGTCAAGTCCGAGTCACGAGTCTTTGATCTCGAGTCACGAGTCGAGTCGAGTCTTTAGTGGGTCAGCCCGAGTCGAGTCACGAGTCTTTCATCACGAGTCACAAGTCGAGTCACGACTCACGAGTCACATAAATACCAAGTTAGCTGAAGTAAAATAGCTGATGATGAGCTAAACATGTGTGTTTTATTTCGCCGTTTTAATATTTAAATCTTACGATGAAAGGTCCATGCAGACGGCTGTGTCTGTGGCACCAGAGAGGAAAGAAGAAAGGAGAAGTAAAGGCCAATATTTGTCGGGCTTATCATGCATTATAGTGCTTAAAATAAAGATTGTTCACAAGTCTTATGATCTCGAGTCGAGTCGAGTCTCGAGTCTTTGAGGGGCGAGTCCGAGTCGAGTCTCGAGTCTTTGAGGGGCGAGTACGAGTCGAGTGACGAGTCTCCAAAAACGTCTTTAACTCGAGTCCCCATCTCTCACACGCTACGTCCAAACCGGGGAAATCCCCACTGTCAGGTGAAAAGAAGCAACTTGGACTCCTCATGCATAGAAGGAAGCATGAGGCCAGTCCGTTGTCTTCCCGGGCGCGGCAGAGGGAGAGCAGAGCCCAGGATTACATAGGCAATTGGCACTGGGTGAAAAAGGGGTTACAAAATTGTGGGAAAAATATTATGTAAAAAAAAAAGAAATTGTTGTATTGGTGTATTGTATTGCATGGAGGTATAGTATGGTGTGTAGGCTATTGTGAATTTAGATGACCCTCTGTGTGGCCCTAAGTGTATCCCTCTAACTAACTGAGTGATAAGGTGCAGTTAAGTTGTGAGCTTGTCAGCTAGATGTAGCCTAGCTGAGCTAGACATCCCAGCCATGTTAAAACAAGGAGGGAATACTGCAGTTAGTAACTCATTAGCTGAGTATAGAGACAGGTCAAGGCCTTTGAGAATTGCCCTTTTTGTAGGACTGGTGATTTATTATTTTTCAATGCCGTATAATGCAGCATGAATGCATAAAATGGAGACCATCACAAAGCTAATCACTCAAGCAAGGTGCATGATAAATGCACGATGGAGGACAATGGCTACCACCTTTGAAGGCCACACACACTTAAAGAATATACGATTAACCACACATCTCTTTCAAATCTTACCCCGACTCGCCAACCCAAAAAATGAGAGTGGTCCATGAACTTGTGGCAGAAATGTCAGAAAAACATTATTTATTCGTTTTATTGCTTCGAATGTTTCCTTCATTCAGAAGATTGTTATGAGACTCCCTTTGAACAGTCCCTTTCCTTTGTTTTGCATGTTCAAAAGGTTTGTTCATATATGTACAGTACATACAAGTTCCACGCTCTGCCTGTATGTCCCTAAATCATCCATTACATAATGCCTCTGTGACGTCTGTGCATGAGTGTGTACACGAATGTCGTGCATGTGTATGATCTTGCGTACAAAACGTACACAAAGAAACAAGCACACAAACACCTACCCACAATGTTAACTAATTGCGTTTGTCTGTGCTACCCAGAATCTTAAATCCTGTGGCTTACAGCCCTGAGAGAACAGAGTAAACCCAGCAACCCATGAAAGGCAACCCCCCTGTATCACATATGCTCTGAATATACATACTTACATACATACAGCATAATAAGCAGAGTTTATACAGCTACCAAGCAAAGAATAACACTCCAACAATTCCTGGAGTCTTTGCCTTCATCCTTTTCATTCTCACAGGGGGCCAGATTTGCATAGATAGACGTAAACCTTTCAAATAATTTGGCCTGGCAAATTAACATTTGACGTAAGGCAGAAACTAATTATAGAATCAGCAGTTGAATGAATAGTAGAATTTGTGCAACATGTCTTTTGCTTAAGTAACACGCTCCGTTGTGACGTCAATGAGAGAAGCGTCAGACTCTACGGGCCGATGCATACTCCACTTTTAGAGCCTAGTTTATTCTGGTTCGGCTCTGTCTAAACTCCAATATGACGTCATTCAGAGGTTCGGGGGGCCAGGTACCGTCATTAATTCGGCTGTTTGGTGCCACTGAGATTTTGTGACTCCCCAAACGGAAATAAATTCAGCTCTAAAAGTGGAGTGTGGCCCTACTTCATACATAATCTTGTTTATCACAAAGACATATTGTGTGTGTGTGTGTGTGTGTGTGTGTGTGTGTGTGTGTGTGTGTGTGTGTGTGTGTGTGTGTGTGTGTGTGTGTGTGTGTGTGTGTGTGTGTGTGTGTGTGTGTGTGTGTGTGTGTGTGTGTGTGTGTGTGTGTGTGTGTGTGTGTGCGTGCGTGCGTGCGGAACAGTGTGTGTGTGTGCGTATGTATAGAAAGAAAGATTGAGGGAAATCAATATTTTTTTCACACTGGGCTCTCACTGGGATCTCTATTGACGTACTTTTGCTACTATCTGGAGCAGTGTTTCTCAAACTTTCAAATTTCAAGGTCTCCCCTTAACTCTGACAGTGTACAAAATGGAACCAAATCAAACTGTTATAGGTTTTGAAAGTTTTGCAATAGAATGGTCAACATTTTATTACAAAATGGCCAACATCAGCGCAAAACGCTTGGAGGGGGAGGGAGCTAGCTCCTATTTCACCCACGCAATAACCCAGCTAATGCTGGTTACCGAAACCATAACACACTGATCAATGATGTACCGCAAAGCAACTTGTTGTATGGCCATGCCAGGCAAACTGATAGTACAGGTCAAAAGGCTGTGTGTGTGTGTGTGTGTGTGTGTGTGTGTGTGTGTGTGTGTGTGTGTGTGTGTGTGTGTGTGTGTGTGTGTGTGTGTGTGTGTGTGTGTGTGTGTGTGTGTGTGTGTGTGTGTGTGTGTGTGTGTGTGTGTGTGTGTGTGTGTGTGTGTGTGTGTGTGTGTGTGTGTGTGTGCATGCACGTGAGGGTGCGAGAGAGAGAGAGAGAGAGAGAGAGAGAGAGAGAGAGAGAGAGAGTACAAAGGAAAGCAGAGATCAAAGTGAAGTGTGACTGAAGATAGTTTAAATGAGTGCAGGAAAGAAAAAACATCCGAACTAGCTAGCTAAAGCTGAGGGTCTCTAAATGTTGCCATGATTGCCCCTTGGCGAAGCACATGTACAAAACAAACCCACTCTGATGCTGCTGTTGCCAAGGAACGGCAACGCACATGCTAGCACCTACGCATTGCTGATGATACATACTGTATTTTCTGTATAGAGAGACATAGGCACACATGGCAAAACAGGCATCAACGGCAATTCCAAGTCAGGAGTAGCGCACGGTACCACCCCCCACTATATCTCCACCAACCCAAGCCCGCCCTGAACCCTGGGTGCACGTTAATATAGCGCTCTTGCACGTGGCTAGGGGTGTCCCACCAAATCCTGGGCCCTGGGTACAAGGATTCACTGCGGGCCCCCCATGAATGTTCTTCATAGGGGGAGGGGGTTTAACCCATTTAGACTGGGATCGCATTATTTTGTGCTTTAACTATTGAAAAATAGCAGATATACAAGCTCTTCTATCTTTGAAAAATCAAATATTTCAAATCCTTCTAAGGTTTTTTGAAAAACCTATGTTTCTATGTCAGTGGTGCTCAAACTTTTTCATGTCAAGGACCCCCAAAAAATAATATGTATTTGGCCACGGACCCCCATCTCAAAAGAATATTTAGTTCCAGGGACGCCCCAGAAGCAGAATTTGAGTTACAAATGTTTGCTTATAAAATACATATATAGAGATATAAAGATTTGCACACATTTTCATGACTTTTCAATAGCAGATCTACAAGCTCACTTGTAGCTCTTGTATATTGAGCTTGTATATCTGCTCTTCAGCTTGTATCTGCTATTTTTCAATAGCTAAAGTATAAAATAATTAAGGCCCTCTATCTTGGGCCCTAGTAACTCAGTCCCACTCCCCCCCCCCCCCCCCCCCCCCCCGTGACGCCCTTGCGTACGTTAATATAGCGCTGTTGCACGTGGCCTTTGCTGCTGTCCAGACTGCAAACCCACCACCCACTTGCACCACATGAACATTGAGATGACTGTCTCATGCCCTCCATCATCTGAAGGCATTCAGATTCAAGTGGTGTTGCAGCAGGCGTAGTGCAGCTGAAGATTGGCCCTCCACTGGTCCGGCGGGCCCCGCCACACAAGATCAACACCCAGCCTAGCTTGCACACACACCCACATACACACAGCAAGTGCTTCCCTTCCTATATCATGTGAGTGTCTGTGACACACAGGAGTGGGGCTGTTAATGAGACCCGCTCACATCGTCTACATCTACATACACTGGTTCCTTTGTTTAACACTGAGGAAAGGAGGACTGACTCAGCCTGAGAGAAAGAGAATTTTGAAAACATCTGATGATCAGACTGTGAGCACTGACTGGGTTAGTTATTTCTGGGTTTTTCCCAGGTGGATTAAAGCAATATGATCTCACCATCCCAGACATCCACATTATGTATGCTACCTCTGACTCCTTTTGCCCTACACACAATGCATTTTTTAAATAGTTGTCAAAATATATGACGATATGAGATAATATACTATATCTAAAATGCATTTATGAAAATGTATTTCCATTTTCTATGTTTCTATGTTTAAATAAAATGATTTTTCTTTTGTCTGCCCTTTATACTTCTAAGAACATACCTTCTAAAAACATAACATTTGGCCTGGAGGATTTCACCCTGAAGGCCTAGGCCCCCCTCCCCACAGTGGAATAAATTAAATATATATAGATAAGTGAAAGACAATTGACTGACCTCTAAGTAAACCATACTATAAAATCATACTTTCTATCTGCCAATGATCTGGTCTGTTCAGTTATCGATACCCTAAAAGCCGCTAAGCGAGAGAAATTTCGTTTGTCGTATTAGAATTATTCATTATTGTTTCTCACAATTCTCTGGAGCCGCCTCTGATTAAAGTGAATGCGATGGGTGGGATATTGTGATTACGTAGGTCTCATAGAAGCACACATCAGACAGGCAATCATTTTTCTCTTGGTGAGTCACCCGATGCTGATCAGCAGGCACATCGTAATGAATCAATTCACTGTCATATATGCCTTTTTCATGGCCCCACACTGACATGTCTCTCATATGTCTCTGCCTTACCATCAGAGTGGTTCCTGTTTCCATAACAGATCACAATGGAAAGTAAGCTTGAGTGTAAAAGCGAATTAAATGTATGGCTCACAATAGTGTGAATAGTGTGACTGTCATCAGTGAATACGACAGTGTGTAACAACTCAGAGTTGTGTGAAATACTATTTGGAATATACCAAGATTACTAAGTCGTGTAAGTGTATGAAACCTTCAACCACCAACTCTACAGAACAAAATATATTGTACTGTATAATTGCGACCGTAGGTCGCATTTACTATCAAAAGCTCCAGGGGCTGTCTGTCAGTCCGTCAGTCAGTCACACTTTTGCCCTGCTCATATCTCCACAACCGTTGCCCCGATCCATGCCAAAATTTCCACACAAACTCCTTGCCTGCCAAACTACAACCTCCAAGGATCCCCGGAGTTCCAGGGACCCCCAGGTGTAAAAACATTACCACATACACGTCACACTTCCCCCCTACTCATATCTCGGCCACCGTTGCCCCGATCCATGCCAAAATTTCCACACAAACTCCTTGCCTGCCAAACTACAACCTCCAAGGACCCCCGGAGTTCCAGGGACCCCCAGGTCCCTGGGGGACCCCCAGGTGTAAAAAAAATACCAAATGTGCAAAAATGACCAAATGACCACCCCCACGGGGCTGCTCACGGGGAATTCCCGGGGACCACCCACTCCTGGTACTCCAGAACGGATGCAAAAGTGGTGGCGCCCCCAGTGGAGGACCCCCTCCACTGCAGCTCACATAAAATGCCCTAACTCGGCCTAGGAGCGTCCGGGAGAGCCGGGGCCGGTACCTATTCGTCCGCCAAGGCAACGCGGAGACCCCACCCCTCATTTCTCACATGGCCCTCTTCTAGCGAGACCTACGGTCGCTTATCTCCCGATTAGGGAGTCTTACTGGTAATAGGACCAGAGGTCCCAATCAACCTCTCCCAGCCTACAACTCGAAGAAGCATACCTGACTTAATAAAGTAAAACTCCCAGGACTAGAGACTAAAGGCAGCTCTATTCCATATCGATCTCACAGACTCACTCTCCGCAGAGACGAGCCCGGACTTAAGTCCATTTTAATAACCAAACCAGAACGGGTCAACTCTCAGATAAGAGCCCAAAGGTGATATAGTGATATATCCAGGCCTTTAATGAACCTTTGGACTAATGGACCTTCGGACTTATGGGTAGTCCCCCTGCCATACTACCCTACAGCCAAGCAAGGTAGACACCTGTCAAGGAAAATAACTTGTATTGTGACGTGACGTGACCGCACGAGATCCCGGTCACAGTAAGCTTTGTTATTAATGTGTCCGTTCGCTTTCTCACGTTACACACCAGTAGCCTACTGCAGTTTTCTACAAACTTTGCACAAATATAACTTTGGACATTCAACAGGCTAGCTTTAAGCTGCATGTCACTCCCCATATATCTACCCCATTTCCTGTCAGCTTACTGTCTATCCCTATCAACAAAGGCATAAAAGCCAAGAAATACTTTTTGCAATTTAAACATTTTAGCATAACTAACTAAATAAAGCATATTGTGTATTGTGTAGGCAGATAGGTACACACAGCGGTAGCCTTTGTAACAGTTGTCTTCAGGGACTTTATCCTGACTGTATCAATCCTGCAATAGTAGTAGTGGCCGAAGGCAGCTTGCCCATTGCACAAGTCTGGCTTCAGACAAGTCCTGATTGTGCCCTGTGCTGGTACTAATATTAATACTATAAACGAGGTACCTTCTCTTTCGAGCCACCAGGAGAAATGATCGAGGAGCCCCCACCACACTGGGCAGAGCAACTTACAAAGTGCAAGATCAGAGTAAGAGGCATGAACCCATTTCAACAAACAGGACAAATATAAAACACTGTGCAGTTTGCATCAATTTAAATGATATGAGGTGGACAACATCCATTCTGCCCTTCAATTATCCCTTGATTGTTTATGCTGCGATGTGTTCTTTGGTTAGTTTTTTTCAATATTATGAAGCTCGCTGGCTACAAGTGACTTAAAGTCACAAATTGACACAGAACCAGTAAACTATCAACACAGTATATGGGGCCAGTAAATGCTGGGAGAGTGTTGTTACCGTTCTCTGTGCTCTGCGCGCACATTCTGTCCTCCTTCAGTAGTGTTACAGTCCTTTATCTGAATATTCTTCATTGAAAGTACTATTGAAGATCTCAATTATAATTATTTTCCTTATTTTGGATTTGCAAACACGTTGTGGACCACCTTTACACTTTTAACAATGTGACCTCTTGCTGGCTTAAGAGGGCAGTTTCAGTCATCACTGTGCATTTAGCATCTGAATTTCATGGTTTTTATCATTATAACATCACAGCCACATCAGCCAGGCTGGGTTCAATGTCAGCCATCATTTCACCAGACCTGCACAGTATGCATGGAAACATGCATGTGCAGAATACAGTGTGAATGTGTTAAGTTTAGATACACACACGCACGCACATGCAGATGCACACCAGCAAGCACATAGTCACACACGCACGCACGCATGCACGCACGCACGCACTCACGCACACATTTTCCCATGAACTTCACATGACCATGTGACCAAAGCAAGCGAGTGATGTCAGTTATTACATTATCTATATCTATATCTATTCTATCTCACGCTAGGCCTGTCCCACGGGGAAAGTGGGAGAGGGGTCGAAAGTTTAATTAGAGGATGACTGACTGGAGTCACAGCACAATCAATGTTTGTAAAAGTATTGCAAGTGTAAACATTTCATATAATACAGAGAAAGCAATCTGCAATGGTGGGGACTTCCTAGAAACAGGCTCTATGGGGGTATGAAAAATAAATGTAGATTCCTTGAAAATTGGGTGCTCTATTCTTTGTTTGTATAATCTAGATAGAAGTTGTCCTACAGTACAGCATGCCAATGTGTGTGAAATTTCGGAAAACAAGATAAACCGATGTGTAATAACATTTTCGAGTCACACACATAAAACAAATAAATACAAATCCATTAATTGTTTTTCTTTCCTCCCTTAACACATGTATCTTGCCAACACCAAGGTAATTTGCTCCAGCTATTTTCATCCACAAATGTAAGTGCTTTATTAGTGTCCCCCATTTAAAAAATCACATCACTCATTCTAGTGCAGGGCTGCCCAAAAGGTAGATTGTGATCTACCAGTAGATCACAGAGGCTGTGCAGGTAGACCATATAACATGCCCCTAATATAAAGGGAAATAATTATAAAGAAAAATCACAAAACCCCTCATTTTGGCATCTGTCATCCACAATGCAATGCTTTGGTTTCAAGTCAGTAGCATTACAAAGAACCCAAAAACCTATCACTTCCATTTCCAATTTCAAGTGTGTTTAGATAGATAGATAGATAGATAGATAGATACCTTTATAATCCCAAGGGGGAAATTCAGTTGTCCAGTAGTAGCACAGCAGTATACAGTTATTTACAAAGTTACAGAGACGTAAGAAAAAATAGATAAGAGGGAAAAAAACAAAACAAAGACAAGAGCAGTACAGTACCAATAAAGAGAAGGTGCATCAATAGAGGGGGCGAATAATATATAAGTATATATACATAAAGTGTCTTGCAAAAGAGACCATAGCAGTCAATGCTAGTTAGTGCAAACAAGTATCTCACTGTCAATGTTAAACAAAGCAAAAATACTCAGAAACTACCAACACTAACAACCTAATAGTGCAGTGTCAAAAATCAGTGCGAAAAAAGAAGAAACTAGGAAGCGTGTCACCGCAAGGCGCACATGAGCACTCTTCCTGGAAGGTCCTTAGAGGTCAAAGTCAATACAGCAATAGTTCCTTAGAGGTCAAAGTCAATACAGCAATGGTTCCGTAAGTCTAAGTTAGGAAGGGAGACCTTTTCAAGCGTCCGTTATGTGTCTCGTTGTACAGCTTAAGGGCAGCCGGTACAAAAGATTTTCCTAATCTCTTACATCTCCGTACTGGGTAGGTAAAGCGGTCGTTTCCTCTCTTACTCCAGTAACTGGTGATCTCTAGATGGAGGGGGTGGGAGGAGTTCTCCAAGATGGAATCTAGCTTCTTCGCAGTGCGCACCCTGGTGTTTGTCTTGCATGTAACGCCAGTGCCGCTACTATTCCAAAGCCCCCCCAGGTAAATTGTTTTGGGGCGGGTAGATCATGTTGAGCTGGTCATTTTAAAAGTAGCTCTCCAGTCAAAAAAGTGTGGGCACCCCTGCTCTAGTGGAAAAAAGAAGGCGACACAGCAGAACACCATAACAATTCTAATACTAAAATGTTTCTTTGCACATCTGTATCTTCCGTCCCACCTATATATATATATATATATATATATATATATATATATATAGTGAGATCTACTGTAATTGTAAAATATGTCTGACATGGGTTGGTATTATGTAATCTTTGTTTGGCAGAGTCTTATTGTGAGTAACTGACAGGTAGCAGAATGAATGAATGAAAGGAGAGAGTTCCTTCACTCAGTGAGGAAGTCGAATGGATGGCCCTTTTCACCGTTTTCTATAGAGACTTCTTTGTGGGTGTGCTGGGTACATGACTGCACTTTCTATTTCTGTTGCCTCTATAGTGCTCTTCCCAATACAGTGGATAGAGCTGGAGGCGTTTGTTTACGTTCTATCACTGTAACTGCAGGCTATAGGAGCCACGGGAAAGGTGGTAAAAAAATTGCAGATCTAAAATGCATTGTGTTACAACACGTTGTGAGCTGGAAGAGTTTGCAAATGGGTGCAAAGTGCAAACTCTTGCCAACCTATATCCAATGTTACCTCCAAAATGATATTGGCCTAATGTCAGTAATCATCAACATGCCAATTGTTAGACAGGCCATTGTTCCAATATGGTGGACCAAAGTATGCTAAGTTAGAGTATAGGAACTCTGAGTTCTTCAGCCTGCATAAATAGATGTTGTTGTTCAGTTAAAATGTGTACACCTACAAAAGCACACGCACGCACGCACGCACGCACGCACGCACGCACGCACGCACGCACGCACTCACACACACACACACACACACACACACACACACACACACACACACACACACACACACACACACACACATACAACATTCATTGTCATAGTTAAACTGTGCTTTTAGTGGTCCTAAACCAGTTTAAATAGGATAATGGACAGATGTACCCCATGGTGATTTGAACCTGTTTGTATGTTGCTTTTGCACAACAGCTGTTCAGTCTATTCATGACTTCATTTCAGAAGAATAATCGTGACTGTGACTCGAGCTGTCAACAGATGATGGTGAGAGAGACAAAGGCAGGAAGGAATATAAAAAGAGACTCCTAATGAATCTTCTAGCAGTTTCCAGGTGCATTTCTAGGATCCTGTATAGTTTTTCATGACATGACAGCAATATCCTGCTGCAAAATATTGTATCAACTCCATGTGGAAAGTGAAACAAAAAAATGCAGAATGAGGTATAAAGGATATGCAACCCTGGTAATCGACATACAAACACGCACGCACCCACGTTGCACGCACGCACGCACGCACGTGCAGACACACACACACACACACACACACACACACACACACACACACACACACATTCACACGCAAGATAAGTTATTGAAGACATATGAACTGTTGAATTTGTTGTGTATTACTATATAGTTATACATTAAATTTGAGAGTTTTCTTGTCTCATCTGTACTACAATAAAACTCAAATAATATGTACAATATTGAGCAAAAGATGTAAAACAAAAGTTACTTTCTCTAGCAACTAATTGCTTTGCTGTAACAGGTAAAGTGATTGAGTTACTTTTTGAATAATAACTGTAGTAATTACTCAACACTGCGTATGAGTCACCCAAAAATGACCCAACAATGCATCTCTCAACATTATAATGAATACATTCAAATGTAATGCATTCCTCTGGCCTACAGTACAACTCTCAGCACAGCTACTCATTACCGCTGATGAGCAGGCACTCCGGCAGAACTGAAGCCGGAGTCCAGAGGAGTTCCTAATTGGTTGTTGTTGCATCATCATCCCCAAGTGGCAGTACTATGTGGCAGACTCTTAATTAATCAGCCAGCCATTCAAATTCTTGTTCCAGTTCTACCCTTAACCAGGGCTTTAATACTAGATCCACAATTTCGCTCTACAACAAATCCATTTTAATGAACTCAGAGTGTACAAATGGAACCATGTATGCACTCCCAGAGTTGAATCTGGATTTCACTGTGTATCTGTGCTTCCTCATCTCAATTTGTCACACGCAGGTGCGCACACACACACACACACACACACACACACACACACACACACACACACACACACACACACACACACACACACACACACAGAGGCACGTTAAGGCCCCAACATATAAATAAATAGACTTATATATAGCACTTATGCAAAAGCATTATAACAGCAGGGTCAAAGGCACAATGGGGAACACCTGTCCAATTTAAAGTGGTTTATTGCACAATAGTCTCTGTGAGTGCTTTTGTAAGTGGGAATGTTTTAACTGAACAACTCTCGTATGGCAGCCCCCACTAGTCGGAGGCCTTAAGGATATCTCGCGCTAATCAGTCTAAAAGCGCGAAATTTTGCACAGATGTAGCCCAGGGCATGCTCTAATGATTTAGCTAGGGCGCCCGAGTCGGCGACCTTCGGGGTCGCCACAGCGGCCAAATCAAGTTGGGCTCCCATTGACTTTCTATACAGGAGGAAAATACCCAGAATTTTTTTTTTCTCTGGGTATTTAAGTAGGATCTGAGGGGTCTAACTAGGGGTTTGTCATCATGCTGAATCCATTGCAAGCATTTGTTTTGCACACAAAACATTCCTTGGGCTATAAATGGCCTCAGAAAACAATGCATGTATGGGTGAGCATTCATGTTAGTCGGAGGCCTTAGGGTTTTTTTTCTCGTGCTAATCAGTCTAAAAGCGGCAAATTTTGCACAGATGTAGCTCAGGGCATGCTCTAACGATTTAGCTAGGGCGCCCGAGTCTGCGACCTTCGGGGTCGCCACAGCTCCAGAAAACACCCAAAAAACTCTGAAAAGTGATGATTCATCACTTCTTTTCATCACTAAACCATCGTTTTCTGGGGCCATTTGTCGCCCAAGGAATGTTTTTTGTGCAAAACAAATGCTTGCAATGGATTCAGCATGATGACAAACCCCTAGTTAGACCCCTCACATCCAACTTAAATACCCAGAAAAAAAGTATTTTTCTGGGTATTTTCCTCCTGTATAGAAAGTCGATGGGAGCCCAACTTGATTTGGCCGCTGTGGCGACCCCGAAGGTCGCCGACTCGGGCGCCCTAGCTAAATCATTAGAGCATACCCTGGGCTACATCTGTGCCAAATTTCGCGCTTTTAGACTTATTAGCGCAAGATTACCATGTCATCTCCCTTAGGCCTCCGACTACATGGAGATTTGCCATGCTCCAACACTGCTTTGAAAAGACACCTATTCTGTCAGACTTACAGCAAATAGTTCTTTGTTGTTTTGTTTGTTTTCTGTTTATTGTTTTGATGTAAAGTGTCCTTGGGTTCATGAAAAGCGCTATATTCAAGCTATTATTATGTGTGTAGGCACTGTGTGTGTGTGTGTGTGTGTGTGTGTGTGTGTGTGTGTGTGTGTGTGTGTGTGTGTGTGTGTGTGTGTGTGTGTGTGTGTGTGTGTGTGTGTGCGTGCGTGCGTGCGTGCGCGTGTGCGTGCGTGCGTGCGGGTGTGCGTGTGCGTGTGTGTGTGTGCGTGCGTGTGTGTGTGTTTGTTTTTGTGTCTAATTTGTGATGTGTTGTGTAGCATGTGAATTATCTTGAGTGCATGCTGTGTTTATTTGTACAGTATGTGCGTTTGCTTGTACTCTATACTACGTTCATGCGTGTGCATATTGTGTGTGCACGGGTGCATGTGTGTGGCACATGGTAACCTTAACTGTGAAGATCAATATCTCCTGTCTGTCTCCTGCTGTGACTACATGATGCATTGATGCGGCGTGTCTGTTTACACTCTGAGCCTGTTGGCAGCGTGTCTCTGTTCATTTACAACATGATTACTTGTGACTGTGAGAGGGGGGATTTGGTGGGAGGGAAGGAGGGGGAAGAACAACAGACAGGGAAAGGACGGAAGGAAAGAAGAGAGTATGCATTGAGAGGAGCGGAATATGAATGAGAGAGAGAGAGAGAGAGAGAGTGCGCTGTGGACCAATGTTGTACCATTTATAGTGTGTTTACATGCATGTGGTTCTTCCGAGTTGTAATAAGAAAGTTGCACTATTTTGTTTTACACTTGGCATATCTGCTTAATATGTAAAGTATTTGGAATGGACTTGGCTATTGATAATGTGATTGATAATGTGATTTTACTCAGCAGTTTATGAATCAATAATACAGCTTAAGTCATTATAAGTTAGAATGATCAAACTGAGTTCAATTTAATTAATACAATTCAATGTGATATTGATTATTATTACTTGCTGAGGCAACAGATGAAGTGTTAGATGTTGATGATGCACTTCCTGTGAATTAGTTGTCCGTGTGCCAGTAGTGGCAGGTCATGTTGTACTGTACAAACACAACAATAACATGTACTGTACAAACACAACAATAACATTTACACACCTTGGCCACGCGCGCCGCGCACACATTTATCTACCCGAAATGACGACTGTGTCCTTGTCTTACCGGAAACTAATGAGCACACACAAATGTGCACGCACAGTTGCAGATATTTTTTTAGCTTAGACTTATTTACAGATAACAACACAAACATACACCCACCCACATCTGAACATGCTGTATCATGCAAATATTAGATTACAGCCCTGAGTACAGTACATGTGTTCTTTTCAGGAAACCACTTGGCTCTTTGCGTAGGTCCCAGCACTTAATTGGCAAACAGGTGCTGGCTGCGACATCTCATAAGGACGAGGAGGCATAACCTAACTATAAACTTACAGCTAATTAAATAACAACAGGACTGTAAACAAACAAGTGCGGTAAAAAAGGACACATGACATAGCAAAAGGGGGACAATGACAAATCTTTCTTTATTGCCTTGTCTCTTCCATCAGTTTCCTGTGTCGTCGTTATCTGTTTCCTGGCCTCTGAGATGAGTTATCTGATGTGGTGCTGCATTGTGACGGCCAGGCGATGAACATCTCCACAGATGAGAAGCCACACTGACACACAGACGGCTTCTGCTGAAAGGACTGTCATCCTGCTCAGTGGCCTTGTGGTTAGAGTGTCCGCCCTGAGACTGGGAGGGTGGGGTTCGATCCCCGGTTGGGTCATACCAAAGACTGTAAAAATGGGACCCAATGCCTCCCTGCTTGGCACTCAGCACCATGGGTCAGATTGGGGGGTTAGGTCACCACTACTGATTTCCCGAGTGCGGCACGGCTGCGGCTCACCGCTTCAAGAGATGGGTCAAATGCGGAAAACAAATCTTGCATACAGCAATGTATGTGACAAATAGTAGGAATCTTAATCATGAAAGAGAAATAGACCGAATCATGAAAGAGAAATAGACCGAACTATAGACTCAATACTGTTTGTTTGTCTGACATGAGTGGCATGTTGTGAACTTGTGTGTGTGCGCTTACAGAAATGTGTTGCGTTTGTCTACAGTATACTGCATGGGCTCCGTCCATTGTGTGTGTGTATATGTACTATTTCAAGCATATTCATGTGAATATCTGCATGAAATGCATTGTCCAATGTCCATGCTTTATAGCATAAGTTTCTGTGCATGAGAGGAATAGAGGCAGAGATTTCACACCATTGTCCACATTCAACTGAGCAGCTGATTGATCAACTGATAATAACCATGTTGGTGTCTTTCCTTGCAACGGCATGAATTTCCCATCAGCCACTGCAGGTTGGTTGTTGTTTACAATTTTCAATTTAGGCATTTAGCTTGATACTCTAGCCTGAACTTACAAAGTGCAAGATCAGACTAAGAGGCATGAACCCATGTCAACAAACAACAGGACAAATATAAAACACTGTGCAGTTTGCATCAATTTAAATGAGGTGGACAGCATCCATTCTGCCCTTCAATTATCTCTTGATTGTTTATGCTGTGATGTGTTCTTTGGTTAGTTAGTTTTTTCAATATTATGAACAGTAGTATGTGTGCTGGTACTCCTGCTGTGTGTGTGTGTGTGTGTGTGTGTGTGTGTGTGTGTGTGTGTGTGTGTGTGTGTGTGTGTGTGTGTGTGTGTGTGTGTGTGTGTGTGTGTGTGTGTGAGAGAGAGAGTGTGATTGAGCGTGTGAATCAAAACACAAACACACGTGGTCCTCTCGCCTAATCCACGGAAAAGCAAATACACCCTGCTGTGTATGTTTACCAGGATGATGCAAGTGGCAATGTGATTGTGTGTGTGTGTGTGTGTGTGTGTGTGTGTGTGTGTGTGTGTGTGTGTGTGTGTGTGTGTGTGTGTGTGTGTGTGTGTGTGTGTGTGTGTGTGTGTGTGTGTGTGTGTGTGCGTGCGCGCGTGTGTGTGTGTGTGTGTGTGTTGAACCAATATTTAGCTAACAAGCTATACAACATTTCCAATAGTTGCGAATGTGTGTATATTCAATGCAAATTGAGCAAACATGTGCCTGACAGGATCTATAAACTTGCAAGTGCATGTTGTCTGTTAACATACTGTACAGCCACATTTCAGTTCGTGTACTCAGTAATATGGATTAATTAATACAGACGTTAAACCACTTTATCACTTGTATGGGGGCCAAATCTTGTATGGGGGCACAACATCCCTGCCACAATATATTTTCAGTTTCTGCGGCCAAATACATATCAATATGGACGTCCCTAAAATGAAAAGGTTTGAGAATATATTTAATTAAATTAATCTCCTTTGCGCATCATGTCCGCATCATTGTCTTTGAAAAGCGGACAGGCAGGGAAGTGTGTCCATGTGAGCAGCTAATCCCGGACCACTGGATTTAGGGCTGTCCCGATTATGACATTTTACATGACGATTAATTGTCACTCAAATAATTGCGATTAACGATTTAATTATATTATTGTTGTTAACAATTACATTTCTGTTTGTCTTGTAGGCTATGAAGTTGCACATGGCAGATATGACACATAACCTAAATATACAAAGAAATTACCGACATATTTGACAACTTTATAATTAAGAACATTAATAGTGCGATGCGACACGTTGTGAGATCTGCTATTTTTGAAAATGTTTGAAAATATATGAACATTTTTCAACATGGAAAACAATTATGACGATTATGACAAAATAATTGTGATTATGTCAAATAATTGCGATTAGAAGATTATGTAATAATTGTGACAGCCCTAACTGGACTGGTATTTCTTTCAAAAAACAGTATAAAATATCACCTTTAAATCGGTTGTTTTGGGGATAGAATTTGCCTCTGTATTGGGAAATAGGTTGACACAGGTATGACATAGTAATAAAAAAAAAGTAGTGATAATTTTTGGTATTGTTGTATATTGCAGTGATAATATATGTGATGCCAAGGCACAACTATGGCACGACCATGTCAAAACTGCCATGGTGACAGCCATGTGTTGCACTACAGAACTACTTCATCATGACTGACTCCTGTTGACATGAATTAGGAAAATGTCAATGTCACATTTGTTCAATGTCACATGGCCTAATTAGCTTTTATCCCATCAGTGGACATAACGCTCACCATAGAAGAATAGAGCTGGAGGTGAGGACAAAAGAGGAAGACACGCATAAGGAAAGGAGTGAGCGGAGAGTGGCTATGGAGGATGTTAAGAAGGAGAGTAGAGGAGGCGGCAAAGGAAAGAGGGGGGTCGGGTGTTGGAGAATAGGACCGAAAGTTGAGTGTGAAGGAGGCAAGAAAAGGAGACGAGACCAGTGAAGCTATTAGGAAACAGGGACATAGGGGCAGAGTGCGAAAAGGTGGAGAATATGAGTGAAGGAATGTAAATGGAGAAAGACCCGCAGAGAAGCACTTAGTGTTGTTGGTAAGGGGGTCGTAAGTAGGGACCTATTGGTCCCTCCGAGTCGGATCCAGTCTGAACTGTTTCCTGGCAATGGCATCCGGGAGCGTGTCAATATTTAGACATAACATTTGTTCTACGTCCCAGTATTTCGACACGGGTGAATGTTAACCTTTTGAAATGCTAACCTGCCGACGCTGGTGAGTAGCTAACCTGCCGACGCTGTTGAATGTTAACCTCTATGCCTAAAGGCCTCTCCATACTTCGACAGAAATGTTCGGTGAGTTGTGTTTTCTGACGTGCAAATTTCTGAACTCTCGTTCGGTCCAATGCTTTTCAGAAGTCCCGAGGGATATCATTTTATGGTAGAAAAGGACCTTTTGACCGAAAACGGCGGTTTCGGTCGAAGTATGGAGAAACCTCACCCAAACCCTAAAGGCCTGTCTATACTTCAACCGAAATGTTCGGTGAGTTGTGTTTTCCGACGTGCACATTTCCGAACTCTTATTCGGTCTATAATGCTTTTCAGAAGTCGCGAGGGACATCATTTTATGGTCGAAAAGGACCTTTTTCCCCATGGCATCCAGTGTGTGTCTTGTGGTCAGCACTCAGCTCTGCAGTCTGCACTGACTCCTGTCACCGCCACAAATGGTCTGGTGGAGGTATGGGGAGAGGAGATGAGAGAGGAGGAGATAAAGAAGATCAGCAGGTGGGTGGAAGAGAACAGTCTGTCACTGTAATCAGCCTGCACTCAAGACAGCATTGCACACACACACACACACACACACACACACACACACACACACACACACACACACACACACACGTGCACGCACACACACATGCACACAGTACCCCCCCTCTATCTCACATCACTTGTTCACTCACTCACTGACTTAATCAGTCTCCAAAGCACTTATGCATTTGCCACGTGCGGTCATACGCATGACTTATTCCTCTCCTGTCTGCGTCAATATCAGAAACAAGGATACATAAAGAGAAAGTGGTGAGATAGATAGCACACTGTAACCCCCCACAGTGGGGAAGGCCCCACTCTCACTTCCATCCAAATGTGATATAGGCCTACACGACGGTGGTGGAAGTAGTCTGATTTTTTTTACTTTGTTACAAATATTCAAATGAAGTAAAAGTACCTTGAAATTGAACATCAGTAATGTATAGCCTACTTGAGTAAATTGATTTAATTTCTTTCCACCACTGGATAATAACATTTTTACATACATGACTCCCTCACTTGATGAATCCACTTGCTGACTGGCAGTATTTCTACCTGTAGGTGTCGCTGTGGTCTAAGGGGGAAAATGTCCAAAGACAGAGAATGCTATCTCTTGCACTGAAATACACAGCAGTACAAAAGTTGTGTTCTTTGTTGTTAATTTCTAGCGAAATAGCATTAGGATATTCACGAGATGATCTGGCCCAGAGATCTGTCCTGCCCTTCACTTATATAAAAGCCAAAAAACACTAACTTTGAACTACATTACCCAGAAAGCAACGAGTAATGGTCATAGGTCATTTCGGTTAAATCTGTCATGCGAGGCGACTCAGGCGAGCAACTGTGCTCGATAGAAACCTGTGTAAACATTATCCCTTTGTTGTGCAATATCCAGTATCTCTCCCACACGCTCAGATAAAGGACCCTCCATGTCAGGTGTCTGTCCATTCAGTACATGAGCGACGCTGCCGCCGTGAATAACAATAACAAGCCCGTGTTGGATTGTTGTGGAGGGTTGAACAACGTGGACTACAGCAAGGTACTGTGCAGATTCTGCAGAAGAAAGGCTGTGCCACAACACGAGACGCGGCTGTAGCTATCACATGACAACACGACACAACCGAGGAACCAACAGAGTTCCTCAGTTGGTTGGTGGTCTCTAGGCAACCGTTGGTGACGATTGACAGGCGGCTTAAATAAATGCATTAATTAATAAATATCGAAGCGTTTGATAATGTAGCCTATTACAAAACACATATGTCTACATTATGAGTCTACGTCAAAACGCATCGTAGCTGTTTTATAGGACGTTTCTTTTTTTAGATAACTTGTGTGTTTCGAGGTCCTTGCAGAAATGGCTATTGTTAATTTAAGTGAAACATTTCACTGAGACATTAAATGACACACACATAAAACAATATTATGCAAAACAGCATATTATAACAGAACATTTATTGTTTGTACTAATTGTATTGCGACAGACAGTACAGTAGGAAAGCTGAGAAGGCCCAGTGCAGGGGTCTGCATACTGTAGCCTACTGCATTAATTACCATGCCATCACATTATGTGATTATCTTATCTTAAAATAAATGGTCTTATTTTCAATTATATATGTTCCATTGAGAGTCGTTGACACATGATGATACACATTGGGAAAACAACAGTACTGTACCTATAATACCACATTTTAGGCTGGCGCACTAATGAGAGAGACATGCAGGATGCACTCTGCAGCCTATGTGTGTGAAACGTTCGGTAGTGTGCACTGTGCACATGTTTGTATTTGTACATAATCCCTAGTCTACCACTAATGATCTCATTAATTAATTCTTCAGGCTCTCATGTTAGATTGGGGCCACCACCTGCCAATTATTATGAAGATGATAATGAAGGTACAATTAGCATTGATTTAACATTGGGTCTTATTTTGCTCTTCATCTCCATTTCTTCCTGTTTGTCTGTGACTCTGTCTTGACATCATGAGCGTTTTCTTGTTCATTTCACTATGAGCAATAAAGGTGACATGGGTAGGAGAACCCAAATCTGATCTTTGTGTGTGTGTGTGTGTGTGTGTGTGTGTGTGTGTGTGTGTGTGTGTGTGTGTGTGTGTGTGTGTGTGTGTGTGTGTGTGTGTGTGTGTGTGTGGGGTGCGCGTGTGTTATTTGGCATGGCATTGCTAGTAATAATTGCTTTGTGTTCAAGATCACAGTATAGTGAAGAGAGATCAGTGAATTCTGGCGTCCTATATAGTAAGGGAAAGTTAGCCTATTGCTACATCAATCTGGGAACTAAATCTAAATCACTAGCTTTCTTCACAAATGTGTTAATAAAGGTGTCTACTATCACCTCTGAACTTTGTCAAACCCAACTCCCTTGACATACTTTGTGGGAGCCAATCAAAGTTATTGGGTATCCCGAGGGCCTGGGATTAAAGGGGGAAAAATAAAAAATGGCCAATATGAATGTATGAAGTGTGTAATTTGGGTATTTTGGGGCTGCTGAATCCATTCCAACCATTAGTTTTCAGTTAAAATGACTCCTTGGCCATAAAATAGGCCACCGCTACTTTTGTCTGTCCATGAGACATAATATAAAAAAGTTGGAGTAGGGTTTGAATTCATGAAAACTATTCAAGATCGGGTGGGTAAGCACACATCATGACACACAGGATAACATGATACAATCTGACAAGGAACACTCAAACACAGGGTTTAAAACAGGGACTAACAGGACACAGGTGAACTTGAATGACATGATTGGCTAAGCCTTAGCCAATTAGGCCTTTTTATGGCCAAGGAGTCATTTTTACTGATAACTAATGGTTGGAATGGATTCAGCAGCACAACAATATCCTAATTACACACCTCATATGTTCACATTGGCCATTTTTTATTTTTCCCCCTTTAATCCCAGGCCCTGGGTATCCCGATACACCCAACTTTGATTGGCTCCCACAAAGTATGTCAAAGTTTGTCACATTGACAAAGTTCAGAGGTGATAGTAGACACCTTTATGAACACATTTGGGAAGAAACCTAGTGATTTAGATTTAGTTCCCAGATTTATGTAGCAAAAGGCTAACTTTCTCTTACTAATAAGGCTTATCTAATTAAAACCTAGCCCTGAATACAGGACGGTCATATATACATGACCGTCCTGGTGCCGCCTCATCTTGAGGAGTAGTGGGCAATCGAGCCCTTAACGGTTTGAGCTAGGAACGTAAAAAAGCATTTTTGTCCGAAATTATTTTGCTTAACATAGGACTTCCGCCTCTAGTGGACAGTCGCGCCATCTCCGGTTGATCATTGTAGTGAACGGAGATGATGCGATGACGCGACTGTCCACTAGAGGCGGAAGTCCTATGTTAAGCAAAATAATTTCGGACAAAAATGCTTTTTATTCAACAATCCGGTAGCGGCGTGTAATGAACGTTGTGCGGCGTCAAATTGTTATCAAAGTTGGCTTAGGTAAGCACTTTATTTTTAAAATCTGACGTTCCTAGCTCAAACCGTTAAGGGCTCGATTGCCCACTACTCCTCAAGTTGAGGCGGCACCAGGACGGTCATGTATATGACCGTCCTGTATTCAGGGCTAATTAACTCTCCTACTGCCAGATTATTTATTTATTTATTGGGTCTGGTGCCATCAAAAAGCGGCTTACCTTTGCGACGTTATAGAAGATAGACAGACATTTATTTATTTATTATTATTATTTTTTGATTGTGCAATAGTGCACTTTGGTCTGCCAGGCAGCAGAGGGCGGCGTCATGCGAGAATGAATGTGAATTTGCCTGTTATGTGTTGCCGTACATTCAGACCAGTCACTGGCCACAGAGCCTTACAGCCCAAGCCCCCAGAACCCAGGGCTAGATTTGAAGCAACGGCTACGTGCTAGCATGTAGCTAATCCAGGTGCATTCTGGGGGTTTGGCCCCACTACTCCTGTGAGCGGAGAGCAGCGTGACGTCATTTGTGGTCTCTAAATAGTGGCCAATTTCCCCCAGAATGCACCTGGATTAGCTACATGCTAGCACGTAGCCGTTGCTTCAAAACGCCACTGAGCACTTGCATTGAAATGATAGTGGGGGCGGCGCTCGTCCGCTCTCTATTTTATATATACTCTATGTTACAGCCAAAGGAAATCAACAAGGAAGTGAATTGGTCTCTGTTGATGTTAACGCATAATGGATTTTTTACACCATCACCGCGGAAAATGTGTTTACAGTACACGGCGGCGCGACCCCTCATCAGCTTCATCAAGGTAAACGAACGAACGAACGCGAACGAGCGCCGTATTGGCGCGGAGGTCTCTTGAGAATTGGGGCGAACAGGAACGTCCAAAGCAGTATAAGAGTTAAAACCATATCTGTCATCAGAAACCAATTTATATATATCAAACATGTGCTCAACATTGAAAAGTTAGGCAGTGGCTCAGGGGTAGAGTTGCCGTCTTGGAACACAGAGGGTTTCTGAAAGGTTTTCAGGTCGATCCTGGGATCCCAGGGGATATATTGTACAGGCTAGCCAGGCTATACTCCAAACTAGACATACTCCAACAAACTACACTTTTCTACGGTTTACTCATCTAGATTGTGCTAAATTACATTGTAACTATCAATTCACCTCTTCTGTCTCTTTTTCCAACACTCAGGTGGACATGTCTGTGCTGCAGGAGGCTTTGAGACACATTGATGTCTCTGACTCAAGGTTCTGGTTCGCTGTCATCGCTATCATCTTCAACCCACTCTTCTGGAATGTTGTAAGTACTAGATGAAGCGCTAGATGTAGCAGAAGTCCTTATACATCTACTGTACTTGTCCAACATATACCGAATTATCACTGTATGTCAGTGTTATAGTCTTTGCCATGGTTCCCTCTTCAAATAACTTAGGCACAAAACCTTGAGGATTTGTTGTGCTGCTTAATTAATTAAAGAGCAACTTGCCAAAAAGCTAAACAAAAAAAGAGTTAAAGAGTTAATACTGTTACTGTATAGGACAGCTTCATAATGATTGCAATTTTCTGATGCCTGGATGCCTGTTTGGTGTCAGATAATTTGTGATGAGCATTTGCCATAATTGTGTACTTTATTACCATATTTTAAAGTGATTTTATGGTCTAAATTAATTGCATTGAATAATCAAACAAATAATGGACAGATGGGATATGAACATAATCGTCAGTAGCAGCCCTGCACCAAAACATGGTCAACAGTGGAACAATACAACAACAATCATAACTAGAAATACTGTTCCTTCGAAACAGTGTGGGCTCGATTCCAACCCAACAAATAGGATACTTTAAGGTACTGTAAGGTACAGTACCTTACAGTATTGTACTGTACCTTACTATACTGTACTGCACCTTACTGTACTGTACTGTACTGTACTGTACTGTAACTTACTGTACTTTACTGTACTCTACTGTACTGTACTTTACTGTATTCTACTGTAACTTACTGTACTTTACTGTACTCTACTGTACCTTACTGTACTGTACTCTACTGTACCTTACTGTACTGTACTGTACCTTACTGTACTATACTATACTGTACTCTACTGTACCGTACTGTACCTTACTGTACTGTACTCTACTGTACCTTACTATACTGTACTTTACTGTACTCTACTGTACTTTACTGTACTCTACTGTACCTTACAGTACTGTACTTTACTGTACTCTGCTGTACCTTACTGTACTTTACTGTACTCTACTGTAACTTACTGTACCTTACTGTACTGTACTTTACTCTACTCTACTGTACTGTACCTTACTGTACTTTACTGTACTCTACTGTACCTTACTGTACTGTACCTTACTGTACTGTACTTTACTGTACTCTACTGTACCTTACTGTACTATACTGTACTGTACTCTACTGTGCCGTACTGTACCTTACTGTACTGTACTCTACTGTACCTTACTATACTGTACTTTACTGTACTCTACTGTACCTTACTGTACTTTACTGTACTTTACTGTACTCTACTGTACCTTACTGTACTGTATTGTACTTTACTGTACCTTACTGTACTGTACTCTACTGTACCTTTCTGTACTGTACCTTTCTGTACCTTACTGTACTTTACTGTACTCTACTGAACCTTACTGTACTTTTACTGTACTCTACTGAACCTTACTGTACTGTACATATTCTATGTGTTCTAGATCTACATTTTTGATTCTGTGTTTGGGAACCAGCAACTGTCAAATGGACTCCAACTGTAGTGGAGTATATTGAGTGCATATACTGTAGGCTAACAATCCCAGATCACATCTGTCCTCCACTATGTCTATAACCAAGGCGTTCTTCTATGTGGCCACTCCAGACTGAGGAGTGGAGCATGGCTTTTATTGTGTTTGTGGATCTGACTTGGAAATGCATTGGTTTTGATATCTCCCTGACAACCAACAACAACCACTAATATGGCTGACTGTCCCTGCGGGCTCTAGGATATATGGCTATGGGATTTACATCCCATCGCCCGGACTTGATTCTTGATCACAGCTGTGTAATCAGTAGAGTGGAGAGGGACATTTATTTATAGTTTTAACTATAACTATAGTTTTATACATCACACAGCTTAGACATTTGGATCAAATCAGAGAGCAGACCTGTGTGAACGCATTGATATAAATAGCATATCTGAAGTGTGAATATTGCAGCCACAGCGACTTAATATAAACATGGGTCCCTTTCCTCTGTCTCCACTCACTAAACCCATTGGAAATGCATTGGGTGCTTAAAGTTAAACATTTTTATTTTTTTATATTTATACTACAAAACATTTCAAAACCAAAAGTACAAGCACACGTGTCCTCAGTAAGCTGAACACATAAAAATTTGAATGGTGTTGAAAGGTGTAAGCGTTTAAGAGATGAAGCGCGCCAAAGTTTTGAGGAGATACTGACTGACTGATAGATAAATAATGAAGATAACATACGTGTGCTCGCCTTCCAGGCGAGCCCACAATTATAATAGCAGTACTAATGAAAGTCATGTCACGTCTCTGTTTTTTGCATAATCAGGATGTGCGTTGAACGCAATGTTCCCTGTGAAACGAAAACACAGGAAGGAATGTTCCTGCTGCCAAATGTGCACCTGTGTGCGTGTGTGTGCGTGCACGTTTATATGTATGCGTTTGTTCCTGACTGCGTGTGTTGGCATAGATCATGATGTACTGTACAATGTAAGTCTTCAACTTTCCTGAATCCTGACCTTTTAACTTTTTGCGCCAAGATGAACACAGCCTGTGAACAAGGACGTACACACACACACACACACACACACACACACACACACACACACACACACACACACACACACACACACACACACACACACACACACACACACACACACACACACACACACACACACACACACTACATACGTCTAATCTCATTGTTGGTGTTAATTAGCCCAAAACTCTTTAGGCACTCATTTAGATTGGGGCCACCACTGGCATATGAGGATGATGATGAAGTTGGATCTCATTTTGCTCACCCTCTCTCTTTCTTTCTCTGTTGGTTTGTCTTACTCACCAAGTCTGTGAGTCTGGATATCATGAGAGTTTTCTCATCAGAGCTCTCATAATTCTTCTATCCTTGGTCTCTGTCTAATTCTTTGTGCATCTGTGTCTGTGTGCCTGGCTCTTGACTAAACTGCCACAGTCTCATTCTCTCTCTCTCCATCTCTCCTTCAACTTTAGCATTCCCTTTTTTTGAGAGGTTGCGAAGGAATAAAGAATGTGTGGTAGGCATGGAAAAAAGGAGAAAGGAATCAGAAATGTTCAATGATTCTGTTTCTGTCTCCTCCTTCACTCTCTTCTCCAGCTGTCGATCAAGGTTATATTGAGCAACAGATAACAGTGTTGAGACACGAGTGGGTGGCAGCAATCGTCTCTTTCTTCCTTCCATTACGCTCATGTCACCATGACTCAGCCATAACCATATAAGGAGTTACCTACCAATGCAGCTATGCCCAAATATGGAGGGTGACACAAGACACTAGACTAGACTCTAGTGTACTCTAGTCTACTGTACTGAGGATAATGGGCCGAAACTGGTCGGCATTCTTCTTATATGGCGTTTGATTATTATTATTTTTAATTTGTAACATGAAATCCTAAAGCGATAAAGGCATTTTTGAGCGGTCCTAACCGCTCCTATGTCTGGCTTAGTGTGTCACACGAGACTAACGTCAGAGAAAGTTCACAGAAATCGCCATCACAACAGATGATGTCACGGACAGAACGCCCCCTACAAGGAGATACATGTATGCACGTTTGTCGTGTTGTATACCATGTGAAGTGAGCACAGGTGCGATTTTACTCCAGGCTCAATGCGAGTACAGAATATGCCTGAACCTCTGAAGAAAGTTCAAGGGCTTCACTTTTGCTCTAGATTCTACAAGTGGACTGGAGTTTACTATCTCAAATGTGAGCACTCTGTATCTTTTTTCTTACAGTCTTATCTGTCATTTAGGCCAGGGGTCTTCAGAGTTTTTCAGGCCAAGGACCCATTAGCTGAGACCCTCAGTCCCCACACTACATTTTGTTTGAAATTGTGTTGCAGATTACAATTTTTCATAGATATCAAGCCGTCAGTATGTTGGATTCATGTTTTTATTATTACTATTATTATTTTTGTTAAGATATTGGGGCTTTTCTGCCGTTATTTTATAGTAGAAAGTGGAGATAGACAGGAAGCGGGGAGAGAGAGACATGGAGAGAAAAGCAGTAAAGATCGTCAGGAAGGGGACTCGAACCCGCGATGCACTGTCAGGCTACAGGTGCCCAGACTGCTAAGCCACGGCCCAGGCCTGTTGGATTCATGTTAATGTGTATTTTCAGACATTTAACTAATTAAACCGGCAATAAGCCTACTTTGTAAACTTGACCTTTAACTCTGTACTTAGTCTGCCTTTTTCCCTCTACACCAAACCTCTTATAGAAATATCACACAGATTTGGTGACCCCCCTGTAGTAACTTTGAGGACCCCCTGTTGAAGACCTCTGATCTTGGTTTCTGATAGTCTGCTGCATGGTACTATCATATCATAATGTGTTTGTGATTGGTAATTGGTCATCATCATCCCAATTATGAGCCTTAGTGGTTATGTAAACTGACACCTGAGACACATACTGTCTTACATAATTCATTATCTGTCTAAGTGGGTTCATACAGTAGCAAAACAAATAAATATAACACCTATCCCCTATCAAATGACCTTTTGACAAGCTTTCTGAGAACTAATCTCAGTAATGTGGTGTCGTTCATGGGGACTTTTAATGAACAGGTCGAAGTGATTGCTCTGTGAAAATGTTTAGATGGTTGGTACCTAGGTTTTCAAACACAATAAGATAAATCTGACTATGCCGTTTACAAGGCAGAATGAATCAGGGAGTCATTAGAAATCTCATGTCTCATATTTTGAGGGGATATTTTTTATTTTGTTTTAGTCATTAGTCTTTTGAATATAATGTCATTTAGTTTTAGTCTGTTTTAATCTGAGTTTTAATTTATTTTGGCGGGCTTTGATGGCATCATAATGCCTGATTTTACACTTGGTTGAATGCTGAAAATAGATCTACAAGCTCACAGCGCATTGCAGTTCTGCGGCTGCCAACGAACTGGTAACGTAGAGATGCATGCATTTCATTTGTCTCAGTCGTATTGAAGATGACCAATTACCAACACAGAAAAAAAGATAGTATATTTTGCAATTTCAACATTTACCTTTGTGGTTTGTCTTTTTTATTATGTATTTATTTTATTTATGAAAACGGACAACGTAGCCTGTTACCTCTTTACCTCCTGTTCCCCCATTGTTGACTGCATCTCTCTGCCATGGGCTATGACCTTTTGGCTGTGGCCTGACGAAATTAAGTTAATATTGTGTCTCCTCTGCTTTTGTGGTCTGATCGATTGCCTGAAGGACCCTGACTGAGCCTTGAATGCCACACTGGCACAGCATCAAAGGATATCTTTGTGTCTGTGTTCTTCATTTTGATCAGCAGGGAAACATGATGATGATGATGATAATGGGACAAGCGGAAGGGGGAAGCTGACGTAAGGGCAATGTAAAGCCTTCTCAAATGACTAGCACACGCATGCATGTAAACAAAAGCACAGCCAGACTTACTGTACCTTCGGAGTGCTAGCTTTGTTATCAGCCTACGATCTACTCGCGTCACAGTTTCACGGCTGGGACTTTGTATTTATGTGTAAACAACTTCTGTTCAGACAAAATGCATTGCTTTCATACTGCTTGTTAAAACTCACCCACATGCAAAACACACACAGTTTATTTCTCAATAATTGAGCTTCTTGCTCTTGCCTCCAACCGTTACGTCATAATTACCTTGCTGACGGTGACTTCTGGGGAGAAGTAAGATGCATTCAGTCAGATATTTATTTGTATGGTATGACGCACAGCGTTTTTGCCTATTACATAGGCATATTACATGGGTCATCTGCAGTATTTGTTTTACAGTGCCACTTTAATAGGGAGTTATATTTAGCCAGATTCCCTTCCTAAGACTCAGACGTAGATGCTTTTCTCCGCTCTACACCAAACGTTCCCAAAAATAGCTGATCTACAAGCTCACAACGGCGTTGTGAGCTTGTAGATCTGCCATTTTTTGCCAACGTTCTCCTAAGAATAGGGATGCTAGGGTTCAAGTGGTAATGTAAAACATGTCACACAAAGACCACCCCCCTGTAGTAACATTGACGGTGACTTCTGGGGAGATGTATCATGCATCCAGTCAGATATTTGTATCTAGCATTTTTGGCTATTACATAGGCATATTACATGGGTCATCTGCAGTATTTGTCGGACTGTGCCACTTTAATATTAGGGAGTTATATTTAGGCAGATTGCCTTCCCAAGACTCAGACGTCAGTGCCATGGCTGAGTCTGTGGGAGGTATGTGTTTATGTGTTTCCTTGGATGGACTGACCATCTCTTTAACCACATGAACCCTAGCAAGCCTGCTCTGGGCATGTAATAAAAGGAATTTGCAGATTTACAGGCTCATAATGCATCGTGACGGCTATTTTTGGCAAATATATTTGGTGTATACGGAAAAAAAGGTGGGACCCCAGGGCGACATACTGTCTTAGTATACAGTATAGCAAGGGTCTTCAACAGGGGGTCCGGGATGCCTAGGGGGTTCTCAGATTTACCTCAGGGGGTCCTCCAAATCTTTGTGTGATAGAAACCTGTTTTCCCCTTTTTTATATTAACCACATGAACCCTAGCATCCATATTCTGAGAACATTTGCCAAAAATAGCAGATCTACAAGCTTGTAGATTGGCTATTTTCTGCAAGAGTTTTGGTGTAGAGGGGGAAAGAGCAGACTAAGTACAGAGTGAAAGGTCAAGTTTATTAAGTATTGACGGTTCAAGTGGTTAAATATCTGAAAACACAAATCGACATGAATCCAAATTACACTGATGAGTTTTTTCCACCATTCAGGGATACTCTGCGACTGATGCAGAGTTATACACGCCACACACCCACAATAATAGATGGATGCTTCCTGCACATTCAAAATAATTGACATTTGTAGGCCTACTTTGTGAGGGTAGACCAAATAAATAAATCACACATTTTATTTACAGGTCATCACAGTTGAGAAACACTGAATACATTATACCAGTAAACCATACCCTTTATACCTCTGTGCGGTCCAAGTGAACACAGTGGAGCGCTTCCTACCTCCAGTTCAGCCAATCACATTTGCTTCTGCGGGCAGGTCTTGCCTAAACCGAGGTGTTTTTTTTGATACACGCGAATGAAACAGGGCCTTCATTAGTATTATTGTTATCACCTGTGAAGAAAGTGAGAAGAGACCCTCCATCTCTCCAAAATGGCTGCTGTGCATATAGCCTATTGGGTGAACAGGCTGTTGAGGGTTCCTCCCCTCCCTGTCCACTAATCAGTGATTCAAGTGGTTGTCCTCACACCACTGCTTCCGGTTGGTCATCTGCAAACTTCACAGTTTATGATGCCACACAGTTGTGTGGTATAGAGGGAAGGGAATACAGGGCTGGGTTGAGAACACAGCCCTGTGGTGCTCCCGTGCTGAGAGTCAATGGAGATGGAGGTGCAGTCTCCCGCTCTCACCACCTGGGGGCGTCAGAAAGTCCACACAGGTCTGCATTCTGAGCTGCATTCAGTCCCATCCTAGGTCTCACAGTTTCATGACGAGCCTGGATGGACATTGTACTATGCTATGGTATGGAATGTAGAGCTGTAATCCTCGAACGGTTCCCTCACATAGGTGGGAGAGACGTGTGAAAAGATGTGGGTGATGGCGTCCTCTGTACACCTACTGGCACGATGTATGAATTGCAAGGGACCCAGGGCAAGGTTGAAACACAGGGCACTTTAAAGCAGGGGTCTTCAAAGTTTTCAGGCTAAGTACCCCTTAGTTGAGAGAGAGATGAAGCAGGGACCCCGACAACCTGTTCATTGATTCCATTTAGTTTCATTGTTTGACAGCACAATCATCAGTGTATTTTGGATTCATGTCATTTTGTGTTTTCAGATATTTAACCACTTGTACCGTCAATACTTAATAAAGTTGACCTTTCACTATGTACTTAGTCTGCTCTTTTTCCTCTCTACACAAAACCTCTTTGCCAAAAATAGCCGAGGCGTTGTGAGCTTGTAGATCTGCTATTTTTGTCTAAGTAGATCTGCTATTTTTGTCTAAAGATCTTAGAATAAGGACACTAGGGTTCAAGTGGTTAATAGGTGACCCCCTATAGTAACTTTGAGGACCCACTAGGGGTCCCAGACCACCTGTTGAAGACCCTTGCTTTAAAGCATTAGTGATTTAACCAGTTCCTCAAAGCACTTGCTGGCTAATAGGAGTGAGGGCTATGGGGTGCCAGTCATTGAGACTGGGCACCTTCTTCTGTTTGGTGATGGGAATGATGATAGACTTGAAAAGACTGGGTGCTGTCCAGAGGGAAAGGGATTGGTTGAAAATAGCAGTACACGATGAATAGTGTAGAAGACTAGGTTTTTACTAGTATGATAACTCATCCCTAATCATTTGTAATTAAATGGTTAAAAAGAGGGTCATAACCTGTGTAGTTTATGTACTGTTCTTAGAATATGTATATTACTTTTGTATTCATACATTAACTTGCATTAGTTAATTTCGGATAAATACAGTATTATCTTTTTTATATGATTAGTTAATGATGAGTTAATAATTAATTTGTAGCTTATACCAGGGGTCTTCAACGTTTTCAAGCCAGGGACCCCTTAGTTGAGAGAGAGATGAAACAGGGACCCCCAGTGTCCCCACTACATGTTGTATAAAATTGTGTTGCAGATTAAAACATTCTTCTTAGACAGCTTAGACTTGTTTGACAGCACTGTCATCATGTTGGAGTAATGTGTATTACATTTAACCACTTGAACCGTCAAATACTTAGTCTGCTCTTCTTTTCCCTCTACAAACCTCTTTGCCAGAGGGAAAAAAAAGCGCCTTGCAGCACGAGGCGTTGTAAGCTTGTAGATCTGCTATTTTTGGCTAATGTTCCACTCAGAATAGGGACGCTAGGGTTCAAATGGTTAATGTAAAACACATGATCATATCACACAAAGATGTGGTGGCCCACCTGTAGTAACTCTGAGGACCCACTAGGGGTCCCGGACCCCCTGTTGAAGACCCCTGGCTTATACAGTAAATGACTTGTGAGTGATCACTAATATAAAGAGTCACCAGTGTTATCTCCAGCAGCATATGCCCTCCCTCCCTGTCAACGGGAGTCCAAATTACAGTATGCACTTCTTGATTAATGTCAAGGGCGGAGAGAAGAACGAGAGGCACCAACTTAGCAGAACATGCAGCCCAGCCCTCCTGCTCCAATTGAATCAAGTCTTAGGTAACCACTAGTTTGCGCTTCGCCAAGTACCCACTTAATGGCTTTATGCCTGCCTTCCCAAGACACAAGCTCTCTGAGGATAAGGAGACAACATTACCAGGCCGTCCAGAAGGCAGAATAGACCAGCCAATGTTATTGTGTTATATTGTGTCTTATTGGCTTATATTGAATTATTAATGTAAAGGACCAAAGTGAAATTGAATCCTTGGATGAAAATATGACCCTGTCTGAAGACTTACAGTATAGACTTTTTGGAATAGAGCTATCTTCCAATCCATTCTGTAACTTTTTTACCATTTTCTTCTCATACTCTATCTAATCTACATTATCTAATCCCCCTTCCCCTCTCTATCGCTCTCTCTCTCTCACACACACACGCACGCACGCACACACACTCTCTCTCTCTCTCTCTCTAACTACATGGCCTAAAGGCACACACACTCCCTGGATGCCACATCTGCCTGTTTTAGTGCCACAAGGAAGCCATTTAAAAAAATATATATATTATGCCTACCGATTTTGTCCAAACATCAAGCAAATCTCTACACATTATCTCTGCAGTATAGTCATGTGATCAGGATGGATCTGTCCGATTTTTCATGTTCCATCCTGATTGGTGACTTCAGAACATTGCTAACCCACAATAACCTACTGTTCCTAACCTGCCCGACACCTGTGCTCCGAGGAGGACCTTTTCTAGTTTTATTTTTTAGTCCTATATGTATCCTATAGTTTCAATGTACAGATTTTTGATAGTATATTGTTTAGACTGATAATAGGTTCTTGGTTTACCTGTGATCCTAGTTACTGAGGCACTACACTCTGCATTCGATGTGTGTGTGTGTGTGTGTGTGTGTGTGTGTGTGTGTGTGTGTGTGTTGCTAGTGTGTGTGTGCGTGCGTGCGTGCGTGCGTGCGTGCGTGCGTGCGTGCGTGCGTGCGTGCGTGCGTGCGTGCGGGCGCGGGCGCTGCCTGCTATGAGCTGCTTCTTTTGCTTTTAGTAGAAATACTGGTATTTGTAAACGCCTGATGACTCTGGGTCTGTCTTTTTTTTAGGGAGTTGGGTATTCATTATTCCTCCAAAGGATCAATGATTAATTTTATCCTTCCCTCTCACTCACATGCTCAATTAGAGTGATTACCATGATGATTTGACCTCAGGAGAACTCACACACAATATAGGTTACTAGGGTGTGTGTGTGTGTGTGTGTGTGTGTGTGTGTGTGTGTGTGTGTGTGTGTGTGTGTGTGTGTGTGTGTGTGTGTGTGTGTGTGTGTGTGTGTGTGTGTTTGTTTTTCATAGATAAGAAAGGTCCTCCGACCCTCCGTGCTTTACTCCGTCTAGCTTTTCACGCTCTTGCTCTCTCTATCTCTCTCTTTGCAGCCATCTTATGTCTCTCTCTCTTCTCCTGTCTTGCAATAAACTTATATCATGTAACCTTTTTTTCTCTGTTTTGAAAATGTTTGTTACTTTTTGCCTATAATGAATGAACTAGAAATAGAACTAGAAATAGAATGGACATGTGTTTTTCTTTTGACAAGATAGAAACGAACCCTGAAGAAATAACTATGGAAGGAAAAAAAGAAAAAGAAAATAGCCGTATTCACACGCCGATGATTTTGCTTATCTATAAGACATAATGAAGATAATGTAAGAGCAAAGCCGTGTGCTGTGTGAATAAGGTCAATTGGAAAAAAGCCTGCAGTAGATCCATCTGTCAGCTATCCATCTGTCTGTCTGCTTGTCCATCCATCATCTATCTATCCCTCCAGCCACTCACCGTCATGTAGCAGGTTACTAAAGACTTAATAGAATTTTGTGTAGGAGAACGGATGATACTGCCAGTTTGGTGCCTTCTCCTCTACTCTCTTCTCTTCTCCTCTCTTTCAAAACATGTTATACATTTGAAAACCAGTGAAACGGGGCAATCTGTATAACAAGTACTTCTTTCTACTTTTGGTACTTTAAATACCCTGTAGCTGCCAGTATAATGGTTTATTTCTTATTTTGGTTCTTTATTTCATATTTGGTTATTTATGTTCATATGCTCATGTTTTTGCCCATATCATATGTATAAGTTATAAGAAGCATTTATTTGTACCGGAAATGGTTATGCATGGAACCCCTTATATAGTCTGGCTGGGACTCGAACCCGTTAGTGGTTGCACTTCCCCCCACTTGAGTGGCGATGCGGGAGGAAGGTACGTTTGTCCTTGATCCTTGAAGTGAATATTCAACATTATATGGGTTTGAACGTCTGGTTAATGAAATGACTTTTATTGCAGTTGTGTTGCTGTATGAGTCTGTCCCTGGGCATCATGTTACGCCATTCCCTTTCTAAAGTCAATGCAGCCAGCAAGGTACATTGTTTGTTTGTTTGGCATTTGTATGGTTTCATTGTTTGTTTTGTACAATTGTTTTGTTTCTGTTTATTAATGCAAGTATTTGTTGTTTTATGCTTTATTTATTAGTTCGACGGTTTGGATTGTTTAAGCAGTGAGAGCGCTTGAATAAAACTATCAGTATGCAGAACTACGGTGTTGTTCATGACTGGAGGGAGTGTCATACCCTTTGATACCAATACTTTTACTGAAGTACATTTTTAATTTATTTACTATTTACTTGTAACAGAGTATCTACATTGCAGTATTGATACTTTTACTTAAAAAAAACACTGGCCTTCAGACATCTGGACGGCACTCTGGTACAGGCACGTGCACACATATACATCAAAAGGGTCTTGAGCCCCTGCCCTTTTACCCGTCTGTAAAAAGTGCCCTCTCCAGACCATGGATGCAGTTTTTTTACTATGGTGAAAGAAATGCTAATGCCCTCTTTCCATGCCATACCATAGATTCCATAGAAGGCAGCATTCAAGATAATTGCCTTGTCCAAACTCTCCTAAACTTGAATACAGCATCTTATGTTATGAAATAATTGCCCTCTCTGTGTAGACATCCATGCCGTTACGCCACATCTCCAGTATTCACTTTATTATGCTTAGTTCAGCGTGGTATCAAGTACCGATAATAGCCGACATCCAAGCTCACTACATGTTGTAGTGCGACGCGTTTTGAGCTTGGAGGTATGCTATTTTTAATATTTCCACCAAAAGGCACTTTTAGAGATGTCAGCCCCTGCCTCTCTAACATTCTCTGCACGTCCCTGTTCTGGTAATGTTGTCTCCTAACCTCATCAGAGAGCTTGTGTCTTGTGGAAGGCAGGCATAAAGCCATAAGTGGGTACTTGGCGAAGCACAAACTAGTGGTTACTTTAAGACTTGATTCAATTGGAGCAGGAGGGCTGCAAGTTCTGCCAAGTTGGCGCCCCTCCCTCCTCTCTCCACCCCTCTGTTAATCAAGAAGTACGTCATTTGGACAGGGAGGGGGGGGCATATGCTGCTGGAGATAACACTGGTGGCACTTGATATTGACGATCACTTACAAGTAATGTATATGCTATCAATAAACATTAACTAGTCTTACGTGTGTGTGTGTGTGTGTGTGTGTGTGTGTGTGTGTGTGTGTGTGTGTGTGTGTGTGTGTGTGTGTGTGTGTGTGTGTGTGTGTCTATATATACAGTATATATATATATATATATATATATATATATATATATATATATACACACACACACATACAGTATACAGTGTGTGTGTGTGTGTGTGTGTGTGTGTGTGTGTATACACACACACACACACACACACACACACACACACACACACACACACACACACACACACACAGTATATATTGTTTCTATATTATGAAACCTTTACAACCTTAATGAATAATAATAACAAAAACGATTACTAGTTATGATTTTTAACTTAATTATTATTACTGTAGCTATATATGCTGGTTAAAACCAAGTCTGAACTATTTCTCATGTACTTTAGTAAGATGTAAGAGTATATCTTACTTGGCCTTACTTAACAAATGGTCTTTAAATCTGTCAATGGATAATTTGCTGGTTATCTCTGAAACATTTTGCAGGCCCTAATCTAAATTGTAAACTATTCATCGTGTAATTTAATTTAGATTAATTAATCTAAATTGTAAACTATTCATCTTGTAATTGAGTTATTTATTGACTACTGTTTGAGTGTTTCTTGGTTGTCCACAAATTCTCTACGAGTCCACGAAAACGTTACATTTTGTTCCTGGTGCATAGTTTACACTTTGTTGGCTGAAAAAGAAAAAAAAAACATTTTATAAACATTCATTGGTGGTAAAATCAAACAAACAAACAAAACATAAAAAATGGTTCTGGAATGTTACTGATATTTTAAATGATTATAGATCAAAGCATTTTAATAATGAGAGATGAAATAAAGTCAGAGAGAATCAGGCTTGGAGCAAAACAACATCTCATTAGGGCTGTCACAATTATTACATAATCGTCTAATCGTGATTATTTGACATTATCGCAATTATTTTGTCATAATCGTCATAATCGTGAATGTTGAAAAATGTCAGAAATAGTGGAAATAGCAGATCTACAAGCTCACAACGCGTCGCATCGCGACGCGTTGTGAGCTTGTAGATCGGCTATTTCCACTATCAATGTTATTTTTTAAGTAGTAAGTTGTCAAATATGTCAGTAATTTCTTCATGTATTTAGGTTTTGTGTCATATCTACCATGTGCAACTTCAAAGCCTAAAAGCCAAACAGAAATGTAATTGTCAATGACAAAAACACAATTAAATCGTTAATCGCCAATTATTTGAGTGACAATTAATCGTCATGTAAAATGTCATATCGTGACAGCCCTACATCTCATTGCCCCTTGGCTGCTGCTCCAATGCAGGGCCTCTGAGCACGCCCATGTTCTGGGGATAGTCCTATCAATAAAACCAGACCTGTTTTATCTTAATAACTTCATAATATCAAGTAGCCTATTCGGGGCCAACAGTATGAGACAGTGTTTGTACTGGGCAGTGCCTAGGGGTGAATGTGTTGATGCAGGGCATTGCTTAAGAAGTGTAGACAGCATCAGGAGAAAAAAAGAAAGAAAAGGAACCGATAAAACATTTGACTCTGTGTCAAAACATTTGAAAACCACTAAAAATGGCATTTATTAAATATAGTATGATATAATTAAATATTCAAGTATTCTCATTGACTTAGAATCAAATGTTTTATGGTCATGATTCAACAGGGGCCTGGATGGCTTGGTTAGGCTTAAAATAATTTCTTATAATATTTTTTGGGATAGAAATATATTTGTCTGTGGCACCACAAAATGGCCTATTGCATGTGTGTTTGGGTATTACAGTGTGACCAATCAAGAACCTAAATAATAATGACAACAACAACAAACATGTAAATTAAAATTACATTTTCATTCACATACATCATTCATTTGGCCTTGTCGTATAGCTTCAGCTTTCACGAAAAATAAAGGAATACATTTCAGTGAGGCATATTCTAGGGGAGCAGTTGACAGAAATAGACGATCTACGAACTAACAAAGTGTTGCGTTGTGATGCTCCGTGAGCTCGTACATTGGCTATTTTCGTCAAAGTGATTTGTTGCCGTCACTGAGTGTGTGTGTGTGTGTGTGTGTGTGTGTGTGTGTGTGTGTGTGTGTGTGTGTGTGTGTGTGCTTGCTTGCTTGCTTGCGTGCATCTGTGTGCGTGCCTCTACTTCTGTATGCCCAAGTCATATGTCATTTATTTATACTAGCCCGCCCCTTACCCGTCCAAAGATATGAGCTCCGAAATGATGTGCAGTGTGTGGGTTATGGGGTGTGCACTGTGTATGTGCACACAGTATATGAGGGATGGAAAGTAACTTTAACTGGTGCTTGCATGATAATATGTAGGAGCATCAATGTAAGAAATACCTGTTTCGTTTAATGGCTACAGAGATACTGTGTACCGATCTGCATGATTTTTGGACAACATCTGTAACAGGGCCAGACACCCCCCCGCCTGCGCGCACGCACACACACACACACACACACACACACACACACACACACACACACACACACACACACACACACACACACACACACACACACACACACGCACAGCTGGTTAAACATGTTGCCTCATGCTAGATGCAGAATAGATAAGCCTCATGCTAGATGCAGAATAGATAGTAGATACACCATAAAAATGCTAATATACAGCATACGATTTGTGAAAGTGACAAACGGGCTTCACAGTTATGTCAGGTGTGTTCATATGCTAATGGTGATGCGATTTCAGATCAATTGCTCCAGCCACTGAGGAGAAACGCTGTGACAGACACTCAGACAGACAGACAGACAGACAGACAGACAGACAGACAGACAGACAGACAGACAGACATTTGGAAAATTATATGTTTGACTAGCCCTTACCCGTTCAAAGATATGAGCTCCGAAATGATGTGCAGTGTGCACACAGTATATGAGGGATGGAAAGTAACTTTAACTGGTGCTTGCATGATAATATGTAGGAGCATCAATGTAAGAAATACCCGTTACGTTTAATGGCTACAGAGATACTGTGCCCCCCCCCCCGCGCGCGCCCGCCCACCCACCCACCCGCCTGCACACACACCCGCCTGCCTGCCTGCCTGCCTGCACACACACACACACACACACACACACACACACACACACACACACACACACACACACACACACACACACACACACACACACACACACACACAGCTGGTTAAACATGTTGCCTCATGCTAGATGCAGAATACGCCTCATGCTAGATGCAGAATAGATAATAGATACACCATAAAAATGCTAATGTACAGCATATGATTTGTGAAAGTGACAACGGGCTTCACAGTTATGTCAGGTGTGTTCATATGCTAATGGTGATGCGATTTCAGATCAATTGCTCCAGCCACTGAGGAGAAACGCTGTTTCAGACAGACACTCACTCAGACATTCGGAAAATTATATGTTAGATATGATTTATATGAAGGTTTTCATATCATATCCCTCTCTTATGAATACCCTGCAGATAGCTACAGGAATACGTTTAAAAGGGAAGTAGCATGGGAAAAGTGGATAGGTAAGTGTAAAGTGTACAGTAATTAATTAAGCTAGTTTAGTAGCTATCCTTGCTAGTGTAGGCTGTTTCTTAAAGTTTTAGATACATTCATCAATGCACAAAAATATTTTTAAATTAACACAATTGAAACTAGAAATGGGCATTACTGGAGCATGCCTCTTCGTGGAGATTTGAGCTCCACTGAGGGTCCCATTCTAATTTGTAATTTAATGTAATTAAAGCACATGGATGTACCAGCCTTGAGTATAACATTTTAAGTCTATATTATACACTTGACTAAAGAGCCCAACCCGTAAACAGACATTACCACTGAGTCCACGGACACAACCTGCGCAATTGTAGCTCAATAATTTATATACAGTAGCTGTACACTTTTCTTATACCATAACACACACACACACACACACACACACACACACACACACACACACACACACACACACACACACACACAGTATATATACCAGTAAGACGCCTAAGGGCGAAAAGCGACGCCCTTTATGTCTTGGCCTTCTGGCCAGTGATGTATATCGGACCAGTTACCCATAGACCCCCCTGGTAACCATGGATATTAAGAGATATGGGCTTTTTTTCAAACACATTTTTGGACACTGCTCCTACACATTTTGCCCTAAAATCACGCTGCGACCTGACGGTTGCTATATCTCCCGATTAGGGAGTCTGACTGGTATTGATGACATCATGGGATCTCCATATATGGGCATAAAAGGGATTTGGTTCCCCTGGCTGCACAGGGATCTCCATATACAGTATGGGCATAAAGGGGATTTGGTTCCCCTGGCATCACAGGGATCTCTATATATGGGCATAAAAGGAATTTGGTTCCCCTGACATCACAGTGATGTCAGAGCGTGAGAGTCAGCGTGATGTCAGAGCGGCAAACCCATAGACCGTAAAAAAGTGTACACGGACACGGACATGATAAAATGTTATGACTGGTAGCCTGTTTTGTATCATGTTGTCAGTGAACTGTCTTGTCATTCATGTATTGTGTTGTGTGTTATGTGTTGTGATTTTGTTTCCTGATGACTGCTTGGTGCAAAAAGAATTTCCGCAAGGACAAATAAAGCATCTATCTATCTATCTATGATGTGCCATTTCTCATAGTAAACTGCGACCTTCGGTTGCATTACCCCCCGGCTCCACCGGGCGCGTCAACGCTGGGAACGCTCCCGTTTTAATCAATGAAGGGTGCTCCACTGCCGATGGCGACGTCAACGTCGGACGCCGGTGACGGCGTCCAAACTCGAAAATCGCCCCGGTTCAATTTTTTGACGGCGTCCACAACATCCAGTCATGTATAAAATATGAATATGAAAATCCTAGCATATTTTTTTATGTAAATTATGTAGGTCTATAAATACAACAGGCTATAATCATGACAAAACAAAGTGGTCAGTGGTGCATTGCTGCTCTCTGCTGTGAACATACTGTAGTGTGCTCTATACGTTCACATTCAGGTCACAAATAGTTGTATTCCTGTTTGAAAGTGATTTTCATGTTGTTTTGGAAATGGGCTATATTGGCCATAGAATGAATACCTCACAGTCACAGCCGCTGCGCTGCGGTGGAGCCGGTCGGACGTCAAAGTGACGGCGCCAATGACGCCGTCAAGACGCAGAGCAACGCGACGCCGCCAGTGGAGCCCTACCCTTAGCGAATGTCTATCTGACCTTGCAAGCTGACATCACTGATACTACACAGTGTCGTCACCATGGTAACAATGCCCAACTGACATCACTGACAGACATCACTGACTGACATCACTACAGTGCCCAAATTTGGAGATGACATCACAGACTGGCCTGGACATGGAACACCATATATGGGCATAAAAGAGTGCCAGCCAGACAGACAGATACAACGGGTATAGCACAACAGGACATCAATGGTGACTATTCTGCCCAACGGGCACCGTTCTGGTATTATCTATCTATAAATGCGACAAATCTCTGTCTGTCTGTCTGTTTGTTTGTAATCCGCGTATCTCGAGAACCGTTCGTCCCACCGGCTTCAGATTCGGCACGCGCGTTCCCCGCCGCCGCGCGGAGTGCAGTGCCGGGCCTCGACCCGACCCGACTCGCGGTTTTCCGAAACCGGCGCGAAACGTTCGGAATCTCCTTATGCGGAGCTGATTGTTGACATCAGGCTGTTCCGGAGGAAATCGGCGCAAGCGCTGAGTCATTGTGACATCACTTCATAAAAGGCTCTGACATCACGTACGCCACATGAGTCAACACAAAATCTCTGTGAATGTGTATGTATGTATGTAATCCGCGTATCTCGAGAACCCTTCTTCCCACCGGCACGCGCGTTCTCCAGATATGGGCATAAAGTCTGACATCAGAGTTTTCTGCAACCGGTACTGTGTGTGCAGAGATCTTCATATATGGGCATAAGTGGACAAAGACAAACAGATGGTCAAAACGGGTCCTATGACAGGTATATTGGGGTTTGCATTAAAGGGTGGGGCATTCATGGGGTTTGCATTAAAGGGTGGGGCATTCATTCCCTATTTCAAATTCGGCACGTGCGTTTCCCACCGCAGCAGGTAGTGCAGTGCTCGGCCTCGACCCGACCCGACCCGATACACGATTTTCTGGAACCAGCACGAAAGGTTCGGATTCTGATGTCTGACATCAGGATTTTCCGGAACTGGCACTGTGTCTGCATAGATCTCCATATATGGGCATAAAATGGATGCAGACAGACAAATACAGATATCTCCATATATGGGCATAAATGGACACAGGCAAACAGATGGTCAAAGATCTCCATATATGGGCATAAAGTGGACGCAGACAGACAGATACAGATATCTCCATATATGGGCATAAATGGACACAGGCAAACAGATGGTCAAAACGGGTCCTATGACAACAGGTATAATGGGGTTTGCATTAAGTTTGTCTCCTCCTCCATCTGTTTGTCTGTGTCCCTTTATTCCCATTATGGAGATCTCTGTATCTGTCTGTGCCTCCGACTGTGTTGCAGACACAGTGCCGGTTCCCCCTTTAATGCAAACCCCATTATACCTGTTGTCATAGGACCCGTTTTGACCATCTGTTTGAAAAAGCGACAGAAATCTCATATATGGGCATAAAATGGACGCAGATAAACAGATATCTCCATATATGGCATATATGGGCATACAATGGATGCAGAATCACAAAGATCTCCATATACGGGCATAAAAGGGACACAGACAGACAGATACAGAGATCTCCATATATGGGCATAAAATGGACGCAGATAGACAGATATCTCCATATATGGGCATATATGGGCATAAAATGGACCCAGAACTATAACTGCAGTGATCTCCATATATGGACATAAAATGGACACCGACAGACAGACAGATACAGATATCTCCATATATGGGCATAAATGGACACAGGCAGACAAATGGTCAAAACGGGTCCTATGAAAACAGGTATAATGGGGTTTGCATTAAAGGGCGGGGCATTCATTCCCTATTTACATTGTTCCGAGTTGGCCAGGTCGCCGACTAGAAGCTGGGCCGCCCGATGACATCACTTCATAAAAGGCTCTGACATCACGTACGCCACATGAGTCAACACAAAATCTCTGTGAATGTGTATGTATGTATGTAATCCGCGTATCTCGAGAACCCTTCTTCCCACCGGCACGCGCGTTCTCCAGATATGGGCATAAAGTCTGACATCAGAGTTTTCTGCAACCGGTACTGTGTGTGCAGAGATCTTCATATATGGGCATAAGTGGACAAAGACAAACAGATGGTCAAAACGGGTCCTATGACAGGTATATTGGGGTTTGCATTAAAGGGTGGGGCATTCATGGGGTTTGCATTAAAGGGTGGGGCATTCATTCCCTATTTCAAATTCGGCACGTGCGTTCCCCACCGCAGCAGGTAGTGCAGTGCTCGGCCTCGACCCGACCCGACCCGATACACGATTTTCTGGAACCAGCACGAAAGGTTCGGATTCTGATGTCTGACATCAGGATTTTCCGGAACTGGCACTGTGTCTGCATAGATCTCCATATATGGGCATAAAATGGATGCAGACAGACAAATACAGATATCTCCATATATGGGCATAAATGGACACAGGCAAACAGATGGTCAAAGATCTCCATATATGGGCATAAAGTGGACGCAGACAGACAGATACAGATATCTCCATATATGGGCATAAATGGACACAGGCAAACAGATGGTCAAAACGGGTCCTATGACAACAGGTATAATGGGGTTTGCATTAAGTTTGTCTCCTCCTCCATCTGTTTGTCTGTGTCCCTTTATTCCCATTATGGAGATCTCTGTATCTGTCTGTGCCTCCGACTGTGTTGCAGACACAGTGCCGGTTCCCCCTTTAATGCAAACCCCATTATACCTGTTGTCATAGGACCCGTTTTGACCATCTGTTTGAAAAAGCGACAGAAATCTCATATATGGGCATAAAATGGACGCAGATAAACAGATATCTCCATATATGGCATATATGGGCATACAATGGATGCAGAATCACAAAGATCTCCATATACGGGCATAAAAGGGACACAGACAGACAGATACAGAGATCTCCATATATGGGCATAAAATGGACGCAGATAGACAGATATCTCCATATATGGGCATATATGGGCATAAAATGGACCCAGAACTATAACTGCAGTGATCTCCATATATGGACATAAAATGGACACCGACAGACAGACAGATACAGATATCTCCATATATGGGCATAAATGGACACAGGCAGACAAATGGTCAAAACGGGTCCTATGAAAACAGGTATAATGGGGTTTGCATTAAAGGGCGGGGCATTCATTCCCTATTTACATTGTTCCGAGTTGGCCAGGTCGCCGACTAGACGCTGGGCCGCCCGAAGGGCGGCCCAGCTTCTAGTAACTATTAATTTACGGAATGTCAGTCCCCATGCTGACATCACTGATACTAAACAGTGTCGCCACCATGGTAACGGCTGAAACAATGCCCAACATCACTGACTGACATCACAGAACACCATATATGGGCATAAAGGGGTGAAACAGTCTCATATATGGGCATAAAAGAGAGCCAGACAGACAGAGATAAGAGATCTCCATATAATGTGTGGGCATGAAAGGGACATAGACAGTCAGACGGATACAACCATGGTCAAGTCAAGTCACATTTATTTATATAGCACATTTCATACGACAAGCGCAAGCTCAATGTGCTTCCAAGAAAACGACAATAAAAACTAAAAATGTAATCCAAAATAAAGTCCAAAAATAAAAACAGATAAAAACATACATATTGACACAAAGTGAACATACATATGATTAAATAACAGTTTAAGCAATACATTCCAAACCTAGGTAAAAGCTTGTGAGAATAGGTAGGTCTTTAGTTTGCTTTTAAAAGAAGACACTGTTGTAACAAACCTTAGATCAGCTGGTATAGAATTCCACAGAGCGGCACAGTTTGAGGTTACTATAAAACTCCTTTATGGATGTTTTTTTTTGTTTTTTTTGTGAGAAAAAAAATGTTTTGTGAGATTAGGGTTTAAAACACAGTTCGAACTTGGGGACTTAAGACTCAAAGCAGATATACAGCATTGGGGTAAATAAAGCTTGAGTGATATTTGCAGACTAGACTACATCTCTATTAGACCAATCACAGTCTGCCTTGAACAACATTTGAGGTTTTCATTTAGCATTATTTAAGTAAATATTCTTCAGAAGAACACAAAACATACATTGTCTCCTCTCTTATTTGGGCTCCTCTGGGCAGGGGTGGCACATACAATATGCCACTTGAGATAACACTGTAGTAGTATGTTCTTGTAGATAATAATATTGTGTGTGAAAACTACAAGACTTGTGTGCAAAAACAAGACCTATTTGAATACATTTACTGACACAAACTGTATGTTAATTTAAATAAAACTGATTGCACGTCTTTCTCTTTGCTTGTGAATAATAGGCCTACAGAAATAAGCTGCAGCACAAATATTCTATAGAGGTAGGATAGTTTTCTTTCCAGCAACGGCACCTTAAGTTATTGGATGAGAATGATTACCAAAACAGTCAAATCAGTAAGGATAGGTGCAGGGTAACCTGAATCATAACGATATAGAGTAATGTATGTAACACTGGTTTTCTAACTGAGGGTTCCACTGCACACTTACAAGTGGGTCGCAGAATGAACTCATTTTGAGCGTATTGTTTATGCGTGACACCACTTTAAAGCAAGCTATGTTTAATTTAAATAGAAATAAATGCACCATTTGTGAGAACACATTATTCAATATGCATGTTACAATATGCATGCAGGATTATGTTTGTAAACAGAATGCTAAAGGTAATTGTACATTATTGTAAGAAAAAAAGGGTGACAAGTCTGTTTCATTTGCTCAGTATCTTTGAAGACTGATAGGAGGATACTGCATTGACAAACATATTATGTCAATCTTACTATTTTTTACTGCACACACATGAGTGGGTCCTGGGAGAAATGTGCCTCCATAGGAGGGTCAGAGCATGAAAAGATTTTGGACCCCTGTTCTATAACAATAACCTGATGACCAGTCCTGTCAAACCATTAAAGGTAAGCAGACCACAGTGCTGGACAGTGGTGGGTGTAGACCAAAATCCAATCATTCAGAAACTGCTGGAAGTTACTAGTAAAGCTGAGGCTTAACGGAGACGTGTCATTTCCAACCTATCACAACCAGCCTTTTTTGTTTATGGGTGGAGGCGCGTATTTCAAGTATTTAAAGAGCGGAAGGGGCCTAGGTTGGACAGTTTCTCTTAGACTTACAGAAATCCTCAAGAAGCAACCATGGTTGAGTGGACAGATAATGAACGTGCCTTAATTATAAAAATCTTCTCCTCTCTGAACTATGAAGAAGTCGGACCCGCGGCTTTGTCCAGGTATATAACCTTCATCTCCTTTGAAATGTCCTTTTATGCAAGGAAAGACAGCAAATGTATATCAACTTAACTTATATCATAATACATTGTTATTAAAAATTCTGATTGTTCCCTCCAACAATAGTTGATATTTTTCTATTTCAATGTGAAATGTATTTCCCCAGGTGTCTGATTGTCTACCCCTGGACCCAGCGGTACTTTGGCAATTTCGGTAACTTGTACAATGCAGACGCCATCATCTCAAACCCGATGATCGCAGCCCATGGCATCAAGATCGTGCACGGCCTCGATAGGGCAATGAAGAACATGGACGACATCAAGAATACCTACACCGAACTGAGCCATCTGCACGCCGAGAAGCTGCACATCGACCCCGACAACTTCAGGGTAAACTATTGTTATGTTATCTACTGTACTCTGGCAACCCAATTTTTGGCATGCCATTATAAGTGAACATTAAATAAAAATGTTTAAACTTTTCTAAATGTTCTATTCTCACAATGTGTTGTATGATGAAGTATATATGAAGTGTTCATGAAAAACAGAATCAGAATATTTTCCTGTGTTTCATAAACTAGGGCTTAAGTGGTCAATAAACTTTTATCTAGCACTTTTCAAACAAAGAATACACACTAATAAAACACATAAATGCAATGGAATTCAACTGAAATATAGAGCAAACAATACTAAGACAAATTAGCAGATAGGGATAGAACATGGACCATGGGACTTATTGTGGTCCGGAGTATTTAAAAACGTTCACCTCCAACTCGGTAATCTAACAGTAAATTATCTCTTCCCGCAGTTGTTTTCTGATGTTCTCTCCATCGTCGTCGCCTCCAAGATGGGAACCGAATTCACTCTGGAAATGCAGGCTGCCTGGCATAAGTTCTTGGCCTGTGTGGTCTCTGCTCTGGGAAAGCAGTACCATTAGGTCCATGGGCATTGTTTAAGTTTGCATCTTTTTAAAACACTCAAATAAAACCATAACTGAATCTTGAAATAACTATTCAAATGTCTTCATTTCATTTGTTATCAAGGAACCTCATTGTCAAATATCGCTGGGTGATTTGTAGATTCAACCAGCTAGGGGCTGCGAGGCATGCAATGATGATTTTTTTACAAGCAGCGGTGCAAAGCTCAGTCTGTTGTTGTTTTCAGACCATACACAACAGTGGCATAACAATAGTTAGATCAAGTTTACTTTCATATTTTCTCTTGGAGTAGTACAGTAATAGCTAATCAACCTGCTGTGGTGGAGTACCACTGATGAATACAACACAAGTCATTATCTCCTACCGGCCAGAAGGCGAAGATATGTTTTTGCCCCCGACCGTGTGTGTGTGTGTGTGTGTGTGTGTGTGTGTGTGTGTGTGTGTGTGTGTGTGTGTGTGTGTGTGTGTGTGTGTGTGTGTGTGTGTGTGTGTGTGTGTGTGTGTGTGTGTGTGTGTGTGTGTGTGTGTAATATGAATGAAAAATGTAATTGTAAATTATTGTAAAAAAGAAAGAAAGGGTGACACTTCTGTTTCATTTGCCTACCAGTATGTTTGAAGACTGAAAGGTGGATACTGTATTGACAAACAATATATGTTAATCTTACTTTTTTACTTTTTTTACTGCACTCAAATTATGAGTGGGTCCTAGGAGAAATGTACCTCCATAGGAGGGTCAAAGCATGACAATATTTTGGAACCCCTGTTCTATAACAATAACCTGATGACCAGTCCTGTCAAACCATTAAAGTAGTAGTTCACCCCCAACATTACTTTTTTCCCCCCTATTTATTACTCATGCCATGGAGACTTGAGTTCAATAATATTTTTTGTATTTGTCGCATTCCTAAGACAATAATTTGATTACAATAAATGTACCCCCATTGATTCCAGATGGAGACACAAATGCATTTGGGTCCCCATCCAGAATCAATGGGCGTAAATGTAATATTATAAATAGTTTGTCTTAGGAATGCGACAAATAAAAAAACAAATATGATTAAAGTCAAGTCTCCATGGCATGAGTAATCAATAGAAAAAAAGTCATTTTGGGGGTGAACTCGGTACACACAGTTCCAAAGTTACGCACTTCTGGCAGTCCTGTTTTACCAGTCGCGCCAATGAACTGCAGCGGCGGATGAGGTATCTAGCTTTTTATATCTGTGAAAGCTGAGGCTTATCGGAGACGTGTCATCTCCAACCTATCACATATCACAACCAGCCTTTTTTGTTTATGGGTGGAGCATATTTAAAGTATTTAAAGAACGGAAGGGGCCTAGGTTAGACAGTTTTTCTTAGACTTACAGAAATCCTCAAGAAGCAACCATGGTTGAGTGGACAGATGATGAACGTGCCTTAATTGGTACAATCTTCTCCTCTCTGAACTACGAAGAAGTCGGACCCGCGGCTCTGTCCAGGTATATAATTTTCATCTCCTTTGAAATGTCCTTTTATGCAAGGAAAGACAGCAAATGTATATCAACTTAACTTATATCATAATACAATATTATTTAAAAAAAATGAATTCTGATTGTTCCCTCCAACAATAGTTGAAAATGTTCTATTTCAATGTGAAATGTATTTCCCCAGGTGTCTGATCGTCTACCCCTGGACCCAGCGGTACTTTGGCAATTTCGGTAACTTGTACAATGCAGAGGCCATCATCTCAAACCCGATGATCGCAGCCCATGGCATCAAGATCGTGCACGGCCTCGACAGGGCTTTGAAGAACATGGACGACATCAAGAATACCTACGCCGAACTGAGCATACTGCACGCCGAGAAGCTGCACATCGACCCCGACAACTTCAGGGTAAACTGTATTATGTTATCTACTGTACTCTGGCAACCCAATTTTTGGCATGCCATTATCAGTGAACATTAAATAAAAATGTTTAAACGTATTCCAAATGTTCTATTCTCACAATGTGTTGTATGATGAAGTATATATGAAGTGTTCATGAAAAACAGAATCAGAATATTTTCCTGTGTTTCATAAACCAGGGCTTAAGTGGTAAATAACCTTTTATCTAGCACTTTTCAAACGAAGAATACACACTAATAGAACACATAAATGCAATGAAGTTTAAGTGAAATATAGAGCAAATAATATCAAGACAAATTAGCAGATAGGGATAGAACACGGACCATGGGACTTATTGTGCTCAGAAGTATTTAAAAAACTTTCACCTCCAACTCTGTCATTTAACAGTGAATTATCTCTGCCCTGCAGTTGTTTTCTGATGTTCTCTCCATCGTCGTCGCCTCCAAGATGGGAACCAAATTCACTCTGGAAATGCAGGCTGCCTGGCATAAGTTCTTGGCCTGTGTGGTCGCTGCTCTGGGCAAGCAGTACCATTAGGTCCATGGACATTGTTGCACCTTTTTAAAACACTCAAATAAAACCATAACTGAATCTTGAAATAACTATTCAAATGTCTTCATTTCATTTCTTATCAAGGAATCTCATTGTCAAATATCTCTGGGTGATTTGTAGATTCAACCAGCTAGGGGCTGCGAGGCATGCAATGATGATTTTTTTACAAGCAGCGGTGCAAAGCTCAGTCTGTTGTTGTTTTCAGACCATACACAACAGTGGCATAACAATAGTTAGATCAAGTTTACTTGTAAAGGTTTCAAATTTTCTCTTGGAGTAGTACAGTTATAGCTAATCAACCTGCTGTGGTGGAGTACCACTGATGAATACAACACAAGTCATTATCTCCTACCGGCCAGAAGGCGAAGATATGTTTTTGCCCCGACCGTGTGTATCCATCTGTGTGTGTGTGTGTGTGTGTGTGTGTGTGTGTGTGTGTGTGTGTGTGTGTGTGTGTGTGTGTGTGTGTGTGTGTGTGTGTGTGTGTGTGTGTGTGACTGTGTGTGACTGTGTGTGACTGTGCATAGCTAATCTTGGACACCACTGGAACGATCGCCGTCATGCACACATACCCAGTAGCCAAGGAAACACCCACATTTTTCAAGTCGGCTTCATGGTTGCGCCATGCCCATTTTTTATTTAAAAAAATAGAAAAAAGAATTGTCTTTAAATATAAAAAAAACATGATTCTGTCTGTTTTGAATAGCTTGTCACTATTGATTTTTAGTGATTGACATTGGTTCTCAGTTAATAAAGTAGGTTTATAAATAGCAGTGGTACGGCCACTTGTACATGCATGTTTCAAATAAAAGCATGAATATATGAATCTATTATTTTAATAGCATAGTATTGAAAGCACAATAACATGGTATGTTTATGCACATGAAACACAATATGTTGTAGCCCCACCCCCACACTACAAGGTAGGGGGTCCCTGCTCCATCTCTTCATCAGTTTGGAGGTCCCTGGCCTGAAAACGTTGAAGCCCCCTGGATTAACGTTTAAGCTACCCCAAAAGTTGCTGTGCATTATTTAATAAATACTTACTAGATTTTGAAAATGGTTAAACTACCACTAATGTGCCAGTGCACAGTTTGCATCCTGTATGCATGCACTGCACGTCTTTCTCTCTCTCCCCTCCAATTGACATCTGCACGAGGTGTTGAATGAGGAGGGAGGAAAAGGGGGGTGCAGGGGTAGGGTGCTACGTCTCCTTAAAAGCCAAGGCGAGAGGATGAGGCAATGATGGTGGTTTTTGTGTTTTGCCAGAAAGGTAGAAAGAGAGAAAGGGAGCATGTGCTTTGACGATAATGTTAAAGCCATTACTAGCGAGCACGGCCAGAAAGAGTGTTTTTTTTGTGTGTGTGTGTGTGTGTGTGTGTGTCTGTTTTATGTTAAGAGACAGAGTAATGATCAGAGTGAAAAAAAGAAACGAGAGAAGGCTTCTAAAACGTGGTAACAACCAGCTCGCTGCCAGCTAATGGAATAAAGTGGTTGATCATGTGGTATTTGTGGTGTTCGCTAATAAGACCTGTAGATGAGATTACAGTACATGGTGGAGGTCCCTGCGTCCACATGTGTTGGTCTTCACTCACTGACCTAGAACCTTCTGTGTGTGTGTGTGTGTGTGTGTGTGTGTGTGTGTGTGTGTGTGTGTGTGTGTGTGTGTGTGTGTGTGTGTGTGTGTGTGTGTGTGTGTGTGTGCGCGCGTCGCGTGCGTGCGTGCATTTGTGTATGTGATTGAATACTTTATTCGCAGTTCACATATTATGAAAAGCACAAGACGGTACAGTTCAGAATACAAAGTCTACTAATAGGATTTAAACCCAAGAAAGATGGTTGTTTACATTGGGGTCCTTTGTGCTAATTTCATTGAGACATAATTATATCACGATACTATGCAAAACATCATATGATATATACAGTAACAATACTATGCGAAACATCATATGATTCCATTCATCATACACACTCCAAAAACTACTATTCCACTATTGGTTCCCAAGGCAGATACCAGTCAAAACAGCCTTTGGTTTTAGCGCCCCCTATAGTTGGAATGAGCTACAATGCACTTTAAAACTTGAATCCTTGGTTTCCTTGGGAAAATGTAAAAACTTGCTTTCCAATCTTGTTGTTTTAAATTGTCATTGTTTTCATTAAGATGTGTTATTGTTTTCCTACTATTTATTACTGTTCTTATTGCTTTATTAATGTTCTTATTGTTCTTTTGTGTTTACAAACCATACCCTGTTTTATCTTGCTGTTCTTATCTTGTTATTATTATTGTTGTTTATAATCTCGGCATCATTGAAAATGAGGGCTTGCCCTCAATTTATCACCGGGAAAATAAATAAAGGTTGAATGAAAGAATGAATGAATATGACAGTCAGAAATCAGAAGGAAAAAAATCACACCTAGTGTGAAGTGAGTGGTGCTATTTATTATGAGGTCATTTCATGAAGCGTCCTGTGAAACTTGGCCACTGGAACCCTGGCCTTACAACAAACTTTGAGCGCTGTGTGCCAAGATGTAGTAGGCCATATTATGTAGGCCGCGCTTCAGAGCCCGGACAAAAACAGATTTTATTGAGCGGTGGTAAACCGCTCCATAGAGTGGCTGTGCGTGTGTCTGTAGCCACTTTTTCCTCAGCGTTTTGCCATAGCAATGTGTGTAGCCTGTATTACATCACCGATTACATCCTAGACCTATATCCTAGTCTGAAGACTTTATGCAAGCACGACCACCGCTCACTTCACATTGGGTGTGATTTATTTTATTTTATTAAATGCAATTGTGAACAATAGTCAAGTAAGATAATGTATACACTATTCATTGGCCAATCGTACGGTTCACTGCAGCTCAACAATCAGTGTGAGGGATGGTCTATGAATTCTAGCCTCGCGTATAGCCAGACAAATCTGCCATTGCAAAGAAAAATCGCCCTTGGCAGATTAGGTCTGGCCCCGCTCAGTTATTCAAATATTTCACGGCTCACAAGTCGTGAGGAACCAACCAGGGGCCCAGCATGCAAATGTAGGGCGGGCTGTGTGTGTGTGTGTGTGTGTGTGTGTGTGTGTGTGTGTGTGTGTGTGTGTGTGTGTGTGTGTGTGTGTGTGTGTGTGTGTGTGTGTGTGTGTGTGTGTGTGTGTGTGTGTGTGTGTGTGTGTGTTTAACTTTTCCCAAATATGGAGATGACTGACATCATAGACCACACGAGACTGACTCAGTATGTCCATGGCATTCCAAGATATGGGCTTAATATTGATGACATCAGGGATCTCCATACATGGGCATAAAAGGGACAAGGACTGACAACAGAGATCTCCATATATGGCCATCATTTATTAGTGAAATAATTTTCCCCATTGACTTGTTTATTTATCTATGTATTCATATAACAATGTTAATCTCTGTCTTTCTCTCTCTCAAACACACCAGGTAGCTCGCTGGGAGTATCGCAGCCAACGTCTGACCAGGCTGTTTGGGGGTCCCTACCTGGGCTGCTACTGTCTCGGCTTTGTCATTGTGCTATTGAATGTCTACCGCAGCCACAGGTTAAGACACACACACACATGCATGCACGCACACACACACACACACACACACACACACACACACACACACACACACACACACACACACACACACACACACACACACACACACACAGGCCCCCGCAATTAAATGGACATGACTGTCCGATTATCAACATTTAAAATGTGTACTTTGCCCTCAGGACACTCCGCTGCAATGCAAATCAAGTGGTCCCTAAGCTGTTGCCTTCACGGCCTGAATTTAAGTGCGGATTGCGGGACTTTTTATTTATTTAATTGATTCCCACAAGGTTAGCACATATGATGAGATTGTTGCACACATACACAGCGATGATGTAATATAATAAGCAACGTGTTGTAAATGTGGAAGGACAGAAGTGCTGTATGCAACCTTCCATCCATGCGTTGCCTCCCCCTCTCTCCAGGTTTGGAGCCATTCCCCCTGATGGCTAATGTTCATGTATACTTCGTTGAACGACACGGTGTCATGCACCAAAATGAGCAGATCTACAAGTTTGTGACACATTTGTGAGCTTTTAGATCGGCTATTTTCTGCGTTTACCAGCTGATGTTAAAAGATCAACTAGTTGTGTTGTTCTGAATCATCAGCGAAAAGGAACAAGTTACATATCAAATGTTTTTAGATTGAGAAGACTAGAAAGCCAGGCACTACTACACAACACAATAGCAATGGATGATAATGTGTCATTACCTCCATTTTTGTGATAACAGAAGGTATACCCAGCATTCCATCTGCTTTGGAGTAGGGGTCAGTGTGTGAATCATGGCGTCGCAGTAGCAATCATTGCCATGTTCCATCTGGGTCACTGTGTCACTTTGTCAGTGGGTCACTGTGTCACATTGCTTGAACATGTAGCAGAATGGGCGTTCGTTCCCACGGTCCACTCTCCGCCCACTCATCAGTGGGTTGATTGCTACCAGTATATAGACTGCACCACTCCTCTCAGAGTCAGCCGTCTCTGCTCACCTGGTGCCATGCTCCTCGTTGTGTTCTGCAAACACTCTGCAAACACTTTGTCTTCTAAACGCTGGCCGTTGGGCTACATCGCTGTGCTCCTGTCTTGTTCAATGCAGGTATGTCTCTCCGTCTTGCTGCTTAAACATCGCCAGTATATGCTGCATAGTGAACTTGAACCTGACCGTGACCGTTTGTTGTCTTTTAGCTTTGATGCTACCACGCTCTTCTACGAGCTCCTGCGCTTCTGTGCGGTGATTTAGGCCACGCACATTAGGTATGTTTACAGTCCTCCCTCTCTGCAGTATAGTTTCGTTTGGTGTCTTCACCAAACTAAACATTGGGCTTTATTTTATTATTCCAGTTACTAACAGCTACCCGGGGGCCGCTGTGCGGACGGGACGTTCGTGTCTGCCGCTCGTGTTAAAGTGGTGAGTTGTGCCTCTCTCTGTTCCTGTTTCTGTGAACTTAATGTAGTATAATTAGTAAACTAACAGGGCCGCTTGTTGCCTGTTTCAGGGCCAGGGCAGCTGCTGCTTTGCGACCATACGGTCACCAGCCATTAAGAAAAGCAAACGTCTGACTGATACAACTTTCCTCCATTCATAAAGTTGCCGGCGGACGGCACGAAGACACGCCGTTCGTGCGGCTCCATACAGCCGTCCTAACAGCCTTTTGCACCCGGCCCATAGATAGTCACATAAGTGTTTTATTGTTGATTGCTTTAGTACACTGTTACTCTTTTTAACCGATTACTAGTATTATTATTAAAGTGACTATAAAAGAAATGATGATGATATGATATACTGACTATAAAAGAAATGATGATGATATGATATGATATACTGATTGCATTAACCTGCCTAACTTATAATAAAAAGCCTGTTTTGTACTTTGGTTAAATACGTTTCTGCCTTGGTTATTAATGTAAAACGAACTTGTGTGCCCTTGGTAACTTAGGGTGTTTGAATTAGATAATAGAACTATTTCCGGTGGCGTAATTCCACCGGTGGCGTTGTCTGGCAGCTACCCTAAACTATAACATTATGCCACAAACAGAATGGCCCAAAAATTGACCATGGATGGACAGTCACTGGATGAAAGTGAAAAGTGAAAGACCTTGCACGTGAAAGAGTGAAAGATCCACACTCAACTCTTACACCAGGGTTGGTGTGGAGTGATCCAGCACCTCCAACTGAGATTAGCATTTTTGAGAGTGAGGCAGTGAGCACATTGGTTCTTACCCTTTTTGTTAGGGCGACGTCTCGCTGAAACAACAGAGACTGACACAATATGTCCATATAATGTTATTATAACATAATAATGTTTTATAACAAACCCAAATTACTACGTATGGGACTAGTCGGAGGACAATTGTAACAAATGTACTCCTTGTATTTAAAATGTGTTGAAAGTTAATTGTTTGAAGCATACAGTATGCAGAAAAGCTAGACGTTTACCATTAATACTGTAGTTTTTGTGGCAATACATAAAGCGTACATAAATCCATGCATGCATTGCAGACACAGTCACATATGTGCATACATGTACATGCATGTGCACACAGAGACCTACATAAATAAACCAACACTCACACGTGCAAACTCAAATACATGTGAGAGAGTACTGTACGAAACAGGCAGGCAATATAAGACTTACAGGTATGGACACACACACACACACACACACACACACACACACACACACACACACACACACACACACACACACACACACATACATACAAACACACTTTTGCAGTTCTTAGCTGTGCTAGGTCCTTCTAATCTATGAGTGAGTCACGGCTATTTGATGCCGTAACTGCATATTACTGTGTGTCAGAACCCAACACATGAGAACACAGTATCGTGAAATGAACCAACCAACAGAGACAGAGGGTATGGCCGACAAAACCGTCTCAGGGACGGGGAGAAGCGTGTTGACCCTCGTAACTAATCTCTGACACCTTTTTTGAAGAAGACTTGTACTTTTTTACCGGTATAACCATTGATTTTTATAGCGAATGCTATATAATGTTTACCCCTAGAACTGATCGTTTTAAAGTTGGTTTAGAAAGTCGGAAACACACCTCGGACAGCTTTTGTTGGGGCAGTTTCAAAAGATAATGATATGGATGCTCGACTCCGCCACTTCCCCCCATATAAGCCCAATCAAATTAATGTATTGCCGTTACTGTACAGAAAGTACTACTTTCAGTACAGTAACTACAATAAATTAATTTGATTGGGTAATTTAACATGGGGGTACATGACATCATTAAAAAAATTGGCTAATTTGATAGCCATAATTAGCTGTTTTGGCCATGTCACCCGACCTTCAAGTGTAACACGCAGGAATTGAACTCGGGTCTCCCATTTGGAAGTCCAATATCCGAACTGAGGAGATATTAGACTTTGAGGCCATCAGGCTGAGGTGTTCAGTCACTCCTGTTTACTGTTTACTATAAAACAATAATACAAACATATACACTGTGTGTGTGTGTGTGTGTGTGTGTGTGTGTGTGTGTGTGTGTGTGTGTGTGTGTGTGTGTGTGTGTGTGTGTGTGTGTGTGTGTGTGTCACACACGCACGCACGCGCGCACACGCACACACACATACTGTACATATAACATCTGCGTAGAATGGTACCTGTCAGTCTGCCTACAGTACCTGTCTGGCGGTTCACTCTCATTCTCTATGTCTGTCAGTGTCCCAGCTTGTTAGCCCGTTTGTCTGCTTACCTACCTGTAGTCAGTGTGTCAACTGCTTGCCTGCCAGTCGGTCTTGACACCTGTGCATCATCTATTACTGCATCACTTGAAGATTTTATGTTAAATCCCTCAATGTATTATATTGCCAAAGCATGATCTCTTCCTTCATTTTCTTTGTCCTGTGTCTCTGTCTACCTCCTCCTCCTGTCTCTCGCCCACTGGCCCACTTGTTCCTTTTCTTACTTTCTATTATCATTCAAGTACACACACACACACACACACACACACACACACACACACACACACACACACACACACACACACACACACACACACACACACACACACACTAAAATGCTTCTTTTTGCAAGTGTCTGTTGCAAGGCAACAGTTATGTATTATTTACCCCCATGTTTGCCTTTTTGTTTTTTTAATGACACTTGTGTGAAGAATATTTGGTAAGAAATGGCTTAAGAAAATGTATTAACCAACCAACCTCTTCTAAATATGCTCTTATACACGCCATCTCTTTCACTCACTCACTCACTCACTCACTCACTCACTCACTCACTCACTCACTCACTCTTTCTTAATTCAAACTCTTTTTTTCTCTCTCTTTCTTTTTCAGCTTTGATTAAGAGACAATAACCTATTGTCCGAGAACCAGATTCTGATTTTGTGCAGTTCTGTATATTTCTACCTGTGATTTATCACTGTGAGAGGAGAGCTGAATCATCAGCGAAAAGGAACAAGTTACATATCAAATGTTTTTAGATTGAGAAGACTAGAAAGCCAGGCACTACTACACAACACAATAGCAATGGATGATAATGTGTCATTACCTCCATTTTTGTGATAACAGAAGGTATACCCAGCATTCCATCTGCTTTGGAGTAGGGGTCAGTATGTGAATCATGACGTCGCAGTAGCAATCATTGCCATGTTCCATCTGGGTCACTGTGTCACTTTGTCAGTGGGTCACTGTGTCACGTTGCTTGAACAGAATGGCCCAAAAATTGACCATGGATGGACAGTCACTGGATGACGGTGGAGACGATGCACGTGAAAGACCTTGCACGTGAAAGAGTGGCGGCCAAGCAAGGAAGGGAAATGCTTAATCTGCAAACCAACCACTCTTTCCCAGCAAGGACGACTACTGCAAAACGTTAACCAAAAATATCAGATAGCTCAAGCTTGTAGATTGGCAGTTTTTGGCCAAGTGAGAATGCTAAAGAACGGTCCAAGTACAGAGCCAACTCAAGTCCAGTTTTCCAAGTCTCGAGTGTTTAAGTGGTTAAATGCCAAATGCCAGTTAGCTTTCAACCATTTCCATGAATCTCCATCCTACAGTACTATATACAGTACATAGCCTGGGTACCAGCCTGCTACGCTACGTTACGTGGATTTGTTTTGTCACTTCTCAGTCTGGACATGATTTAGTTGACTGGTATTTCTGAATGTCAGTTGTGACGTAGGCGACGTCGTTGCTGATTGGATGTTGTTCCAACCAATCAGAGTAGGGTTAGGGTAGCTACGTCATCAGCCCTGCACCACAGACCAATAAGAAGCCACGGTTGGATTCCAGCCGTGTTCTATGTCCCACCTCCCCTTGGAGATAGGAAACTGTCCAGACTGAGTAACAGAGTGACAAAACCAAATCATGGAATGTAGCAAGCAGGCTGGAACCCAGGCTACTATATACACAGTTAGACAGGTACAGACTGACTGACAGACCCACAGAGAGTACAGTTGTAATGTGCATCACAAGTGTGATAAGTCATAAGCTCTGCACATGCACAGTATCATCTTCAAGTAAAGTTCAATACAATCCACACTCAACTCTTACACCAGGGTTGGTGTGGAGTGATCCAGCACCTCCAACTGAGATTAGAATTTTTGAGAGTGAGCACATTGGTTCTTACCCTTTTTGTTAGGGCGACGTCTCGCTGAAACAACAGAGACTGACACAATATGTCCATATAATGTTATTATAACATAATAATGTTTTATAACAAACCCAAATTACTACGTATGGGACTAGTCGGAGGACAATTGTAACAAATGTACTCCTTGTATTTAAAATGTGTTGAAAGTTAATTGTTTGAAGCATACAGTATGCAGAAAAGCTAGACGTTTACCATTAATACTGTAGTTTTTGTGGCAATACATAAAGCGTACATAAATCCATGCATGCATTGCAGACACAGTCAATTGTGTGCATACATGTACATGCATGTGCACACAGAGACCTACATAAATAAACCAACACTCACACGTGCAAACTCAAATACATGTGATGTGAGAGAGTACTGTACGAAACAGGCTGGCAATATAAGACTTACAGGTATGGACACACACACACACACACACACACACACACACACACACACACACACACACAAACACACTTTTGCAGTTCTCAGCTGTGCTAGGTCCTTCTAATCTATGAGTGAGTCACGGCTATTTGATGCCGTAACTGCATATTACTGTGTGTCAGAACCCAATACATGAGAACTCAGTATCGTGAAATGAACCAACCAACCCCTTAACCACTGGTAAAAATCACCCTGTCACACACTCACACACACACACACACACACACACACACACACACACACACACACACACACACACACACACACACACACACACACACACACACGAAAACACATCTTCAGTCTTAGAAATCATAACAGTGTGTCCAGGAGGGCCTATTGTACATCCATTGTGTGTACTTGCCGTATCTGAAATTTCGGTAATTGTAATTGTATAATACTAGAAATTCACGGGCGCGAGCTGACATTTGCAGGCTGCTCCAAGCCATAGCACGCATATACACACATGCGTGCACATTTCTAAACAGAGATCTAGCAAAAAACATCATAAAGGATTTTTTTCGGACAAATGTCGGAGCGATTTTTGGAGCACTTAAATAAAAAAATCAACCTCATGTTCCTATCAATCACGTTTGCACACTGCCGCCCGTTTCGTATTTATTTCCGGACCAGGGTTGATTTTTTCAGATTTTCGCAACTGTCGCCACTGGGTCCCTTGCTCTCTCTCTCTCTCTCGCTCCTCTTTCTCCTTGGCCTTTTTTCTTGGATTTCGGATTTATAAAACGCAACGAAAAAACGCAGCAGTGTGCAACCAGCTTGACTCTGACAAATGTCTATAAAGTAGTGAAAATAGCCGATCTACAAGCTCACAACGTGATGAGTTATGAGCTTGTACTGTAGACGTGCTGCTAGTTTGGTTCCTGGGCAAAAGTTTAATTTCTCTTTTGGGTATTTGGAGCTAAAACGTTTGGGAACCATTGGTTTAGACTATTATAAGCAGCACGTATCACATACAATAGAGGCAAGCCTAGAGTAGAGTCATGATGTCACATTCTGTCCAATCTGGCACACGTCTTTGTGTTTTGACCACACCTCGAGAACTGTGACGATTAAGCAAATGAAGATAACCTACGTTTGAAGTGTGATAGTCAGGCTCAGCCAAATTGGGGTGTGACTCAATTTAGCTGTCCATTTCCCCCCATGTGTATACAGTGTCTGTCAATGCTTGTGCTGACCCATACATTTGGACTTGGGGAGAGTGGGTCTGGCTTTTAACCATAATTTAGTGCTACCTCTAAGTACTTTCGGTGGGTAGGAACTGTAGCAGAGGAACCAAGTTGGAACTACAGTCGGTTCCTGTTGTTGAAAAGTTGGTAAAGTTCCTCGGTTCCCCCCGAAAGTTCCTGCCATCGAAAGGAATGAACTGACTGAGTCACAGACTTTTCTTTCTGTCCGTCCGTCCACCTCCGAGACAGAGGGTACAGTTTGGTTTGATCGACAGGCGGTGGTATATTTTAATGTGTTGGCCTCACCTAATTAAGCCCACTAGTATTCCCTCAGAGAAACATTTGCATTTATAATTCAGTGGTTGTGTTTTATTAGCCTGATATTTTTTAACAGACTGTAGTCTGTGTGCGTGCATACGTGGGTGGGTGTGTGTGTGCATGCATGAGTGTCTCAACGTGTTGGTGTCTAAGTGAGTACGTTTGTGTCAGGGACATGCTGGGCCCCTGATTCAGCCCGGGAAAAAGAGTTGGAGAGGCCCTCATTGCGTGCTATAGAGAGAGATCTCTCTATCTAAAACATTGCTGCTACTCAAAGATTTGCCATTTCAGATCATGACAAGTGACAAGCCAGTGGGCCAATTACATGATTTATATTTCGTCGTTGTCGGGTGGAAACCTTGTATGTCCAAAACAGTTCGTTTTGTATTTATCATTATAAAAATGATTTAAACTAGTGAAAACAGCCGATCTACAAGCACACAACGCCTCGCAGTGCTTGTAGATCTGCTGTTTTCACTACTTTTGTGCAACGGCCTTGTATGATGAAGCAGGGCTTTGCTTTGCGAAAAATGTATACATTTGAAACTTGGAGATACGAGATTTCTGCCCGAGAGTGACGATTTACTCTGTTGGCCACCCAGCCCCCAAAATGGAATGAAGGCCGACATTTTATTTTTAAATTTTTTCCTAATGGCCGGCCTGGACCGGCCGGGAATGACGGCCGTTCGGGAGTTGTCCCGCTTTTCCCAATGGCCAGCACGCCCCTGGTTTGTGTTTTTGCATGCATGGTTACGTCCATGTGTTTTATCAGTGCTCTAAATAACCACTCTGATCTCTGGAGCTTTGGGCTGCTGATATTCCCAAGGCCCCGGAGTTGATCAAGATTTAATGTCATGTTTGTTTGCCTTGATTGACTTTGGATACTAAAAATAGAGGTGTGCTTTATTGGTTTTGGCTTCCAGAGACAAACATTCTGTTAACCCCACTCGGAATGCTGTTGAATAACGTTGAATAACCTCCTGATTAGATTTTTGCCTGCTTGCTGACAGTTCTGTTCTTAGATCTATTTTTGGTCTCTACTATCTGCCTGTCAGTAAACAGACTGTGTTGAGCTTAATGCTGGCCACCTGGTTCAGCTCACTCACTGTACCTGCCATTTAATTAGCTACACCCCCAAACCACGAGAGAGACTGGAAAAAAAGAACTGTCAGCTATTATACAGAAAGGAACTATGTTACTTTTTGAAAGTAATAAATATAACTTTTTACCAAATACAGTACATTCGACAAATATCTTCATGTATCTGTTAATGACATGCCCAGAAAAGGGAACTGCACTTCATGTGGATAAATATTGTGCTACCTCTCTTTTAAGTCTTATTCCTCCTGATTTCGTCGACTAGCCTAAAACTATGAAGAAAAATGCTCATCGACTACCTTTTTTCACTGAGAAAAACAAAATAAAAACTAATGACTGAAATGAAAACATTCTGAAAATTTCGTCAACAAGTAAAAACTAGACTAAAAACAAAAAGTAATTTTATGTTTGGTTGTGCTCTGAAAAGTAGCTCACAACACGTCGCTATTTTCAGCATAATTACGTCGTCTAAATCAACTGTAGTTATAGTAGACTTTTGATATTTAGTCGACTAAAACTAGACAAAAAGAAAGCTAAAACATTTCAGATTACTAAAACACAATGCCTTGCACCATGGGGCGTTGTGTGCTTGTAGATCTGCAATTTTCACTAGTTTTGTGCGACAGCAGGTCTTTACTTTACAAAAAAAAAAAAAGAAACGTACACATTTGAAACTTGGAGGTTTCTGGCCGACAGTGACGATATATGATATCTTCTCTCTGGGCATTGACACACCTTTTTGAGCAGGCAACTTTTCCATTTTGTAAAAAAGTCTGTTGCAAAGAATTGTTTATTGATACAGATATATAACACACACACACACACACACACACACACACACACACACACACACACACACACACACACACACACACACACACACACACACTTGTACTGATAGTCCTATATTGTCCCTGGTGCTTGCAACAGTAATACACACACATACACAACAGTGCATTTCTGAAGTCAATTCTTCCATTCTTCCAGTCTCTTTCAGTGCAATAAATGTCCAGTCAAGCTAAAGAAAGAAAGCTCATCGTGTCCACATGATTTCACTGAAAGATTGAAGTCAGTAAGACGTTCAAAGACGGTCCCACAACGGCCCATTTACTTTTGAGGGCACTCACTTTGTGGGGCGCACGTGCCCTATCTGCTCGTTTTGCATGTGAGTGTGTTCAGTTATGCTGGGCTGGCGCTTGCATTTGCACGTCAGTATTCTAGGTGGTGGTTGTGTGTGTGTGTGTGTGTGTGTGTGTGTGGGTGTGTGTGTGTGTGTGTGTGTGTGTGTGTGTGTGTGTGTGTGTGTGTGTGTGTGTGTGTGTGTGTGTGTGTGTGTGTGTGTGTGTGTGTGTGTGTGAGAGAGAGAGAGAGAGAGATGTTATACGGTATATTTACGTTTTGTGTGTGTGTGAATGAGAATAGCAATTGTGTGTGTGTGTGTGTGTGTGTGTGTGTTTTATAATTTTAGCTTATTATCCTGTTTCTGTCATTTGTCATTCTGAAGGGGTGTGTGTGTGTGTGTGTGTGTGTGTGTGTTTACACACACGCGCACACACACACATGTACATGCAGTATGTGCACATGCTCATACCGTCTATATACTCGGATGCAGGCTTGGTGCGCGAGTGCGTAGCATACACAGTAAAATCGTCATTGTTCATTTAACACTTGAGAGCGTACAAATGGAACCAAATGAACCAATGGTCCATTTTGGTTCCATTTGTAAGCTCTGATGAACACTATCAGTTTTACTGTGTCCAGTAGCTGCTGTTTAACTCAGGGGTCAGTGTGCTGTGATGGAGTGGTCACTGTCGTGGTTATGGCTCAGTTAGTCACCCTCTGTGTCACGAAACCAAATGTGGGTCAACGGCTGAGTGTGTTGCCGTGGCTCGTGGGTGTGTGGTCTTTGCGCGCCTTTTGGTATGTGTGCATTAGGGATAGGGCTGTCACGATATATGACATTTTACGTGACGATTAATTGTCACTTAAATAATTGGCGATTAACAATTTAATTGTGTTTTTGTCGTTGATAATTACATTTCTGTTTGGCTTTTAGGCTTTGAAGTTGTACATGGTAGATATGACACATAACCTAAATATACAAAGAAATTACTGACATATTTGACAACTTACTACTTAAAAAATAACTTTGATAGTGGAAATAGCCGATCTACAAGCTCACAACGCGTCGCGATGCGACGCGTTGTGAGCTTGTAGACCTGCTATTTCCACTATTTCGGCCATTTTTCAACATTCACAATTATGACAAAATAATTGCGATAATGTCAAATAATCACGATTAGACGATTATGTAATAATTGTGACAGCCCTAATTAGGGATGGGACGATAATCGCTATTATCGTTTATCGTGATAAAAAAAACAGTCACAAAAACTCTATCGTTGAAATTTTGCCTGGCGTTGCTCATACTAGTCATATTAGTCGGGCAGAATTTTCATTTTCAAGCGGTGGGTTAAAAAAAATGGCTCTGGACACGATTGGTTAGACCAGATTCCCCCACATTTTGGGGGAGAGGAAATGGATTCACAATTGAGAAAATGTTCATATCGTCCCATCCCATCCCTTGTGTGCATGCATGTCTGTACAGTACTGTGTTTTCCGTTGAAAGCGTGCGTGAGTGTGTACTTTCTTGTGAATGCACGAATGCATGTGTGCACACCTATTGATTTTGTAATTGGCTGTATATTCATTTTGCCTCTTCACTCATCTAGACCAATATTTCCCAAACAGTGTTCTGGGTCACGAACCAATTTTTAATGGGTCACACGACTCGAGTAGAAATCCCATTTTCTTGTCCTACATTTAAAAAATATATACTGTATATATTTCAAAAGATACAAATACATAAATAATAATAATACATTTTAAAACAAACAAGGAAACAAAATGTAAGACATTCCATAAATATAATAATTTAGAAGTAGTGAAAATAGCAACACGGTCCCGGGCAAACGTTTAATCTCTCTTTTGGGTGTGTCACAGATGGTGCAACTACACACACACACACACACACACACACACACACACACACACACACACACACACACACACACACACACACACACTGCCTTGAGATGACTTGTGACATCCGACATCCGATAAATTGCATGCGAGGCTGTATACTCACTTTCGGCAACCACCCTTTCCAGGGCTCGTACAGCTCCAATCAAAAATCAGGTGTCATTAGCAACTATCAGATTTGACAAAAATCTGTTTAAATGATGGAAAATCCACATTTTTAAAACCCTTTCCAGGGCTCGTACAGCTCCAAAAAAAATCAGGTGTCATTATTAACTATCAGATTTGACGAAAATCTGTTTAAATGATGGAAAATCCACATTTTTAAAAGTAGCATGGTCCAGCCTCCAAGGGGAGTCCACGAGCACAAACCCACACACACACACACACACAAATCTAAGAAAATGTCACTTATGACATCCGACCCTAAAAATCACACCAGAGCACCATGGGAGTAAAATACCTTGATTTAAACAAAGAAAACTTGTGGCATCCAAATTTTGGGTGTCACAAGTCAAACGGATGTCACAAGTTGAGTGGGCTAACGCACATTGGGTGTCACAAGTTATGGCAGGGCAGAGCACACACACACACACACACACACACACACACACTCTCTCTCTCTCTCTCTCTCTCTCTCTCTCTCTCTCTCTCTCTCTCTCTCTCTCTCTCTCTCTCTCTCTCTCTCTCTCTCTCTCTCTCTCTCTCACACACACACACACACACACGCATGCACGCACGCACGCACGCACAATGGTCCATAGATTGCGGGTAGAACTTTTCAATTAGATTGCTCAAAAATCCCAGCAGAGGTACGGTTTCAAGTGTCTTTCAAACTATTCAAAATGAAACTCACTGTTCCATCACAGTTTTGGTTGTTATTTGAACCTGGCAGGTAGGTCAGGTAAAGGCTGGTCTTCACAGAATGAGGGTGTAGGAAAGGATAATACACCAGTAAGACTCCCTAATCGGGAGATAAGCGACCGTTGGTCGCTTATCTCCACAAATAGGCCAAAAGTTTGTTTTACCAATTATCAAGACATACGGGCAGTTGACAGTTTGCCATGGTTACTCATTGAAGTTGAATCTCCATATATGGAGATAACCTACGCATCACACTAAGTCTGACCTCACCAGCCCATATTTGGGCATGAGCAACTTATGTCTCCATATATGGAGATATGATGACATCACACAGTCCTCAGCCGATGATGTGGCGTGATGTCATACAATACACAAACGAGCCCTACAGTATAAAGGGGCAATTCTTGCCAGGAAAGAAGCATTTCTTCGACTCAGACCTTATCGCCAGGGTTGGCTTATAGCAGCTGTCGGTAGGACCATATATGGATTCTGTTAGTGTGGATCTCCTAACAGGGCATCATCTGGGATACAATCCCTTTTATGCCCATATATGGAGATCCCTAACAGAATCCCTTTCATGCCCATATATGGAGATCCCTAACAGAATCCCTTTTATGCCCATATATGGAGATCCCTAACAGCATCCCTTTTATGCCCATATATGGAGATCACTAACAGCTAACAGAATCCCTTGTATGCCCATATATGGAGATCCCTAACAGAATCCCTTTCATGCCCATATATGGAGATCCCTAACAGAATCCCTTTTATGCCCATATATGGAGATCCCTAACAGCATCCCTTTTATGCCCATATATGGAGATCACTAACAGCTAACAGAATCCCTTGTATGCCCATATATGGAGATCCCTAACAGAATCCCTTTCATGCCCATATATGGAGATCCCTAACAGAATCCCTTTTATGCCCATATATGGAGATCCCTAACAGAATCCCTTTTATGCCCATATATGGAGATCCCTAACAGAATCCCTTTTATGCCCATATATGGAGATCCCTAACAGAATCCCTTTTATGCCCATATATGGAGATCCCTAACAGAATCCCTTTTATGCCCATATATGGAGATCCCTAACAGAATCCCTTTTATGCCCATATATGGAGATCCCTAACAGAATCCCTTGTATGCCCATATATGGAGATCCCTAACAGAATCCCTTTTATGCCCATATATGGAGATCCCTAACAGAATCCCTTTTATGCCCATATATTATGGAGAAATCCCTGCTCTGGGTATCTGACATCAGTGTGATGTCACCTGTTTATGCCCATATATGGAGATCCCTGCTCTGCGTATCTGGTTGCTATGGTAAACAGTTGGTTGCTAGGGTAAAAAAACATGGTTGCTATGGTAAACAGTTGGTTGCTAGGGTAAACAGTTGGTTGCTAGGGTAAAACCATGGTTGCTAAGGTGGTTGCTAACGTACACTAACAGACCAGCAACAACAGACTGTTGCCACAGCAACGTACACAAAGGTTTGTGTACACATGTGGTGTGATGTCATACTGATGCGGAGATATGAGCAGGGCAAAGGTGTGACGGACGGACGGCCGGTGGAGGTTTTTGCGACCGTCAGGGAGCAGTTTACTATGAAAACCTCCACCGGCCGTCCGTCCGTCCGTCACACGTCACACGTCACACCTTTGCCCTGCTCATATCTCCGCATCAGTATGACATCACACCACATGTGTACACAAACCTTTGTGTACGTTGCTGTGGCAACAGTCTGTTGTTGCTGGTCTGTTAGTGTACGTTAGCAACCACCTTAGCAACCATGGTTTTACCCTAGCAACCAACTGTTTACCCTAGCAACCAACTGTTTACCATAGCAACCATGTTTTTTTACCCTAGCAACCAACTGTTTACCATAGCAACCAGATACGCAGAGCAGGGATCTCCATATATGGGCATAAACAGGTGACATCACACTGATGTCAGATACTCAGAGCAGGGATTTCTCCATAATATATGGGCATAAAAGGGATTCTGTTAGGGATCTCCATATATGGGCATAAAAGGGATTATGTTAGGGATCTCCATATATGGGCATACAAGGGATTCTGTTAGGGATCTCCATATATGGGCATAAAAGGGATTCTGTTAGGGATCTCCATATATGGGCATAAAAGGGATTCTGTTAGGGATCTCCATATATGGGCATAAAAGGGATTCTGTTAGGGATCTCCATATATGGGCATAAAAGGGATTCTGTTAGGGATCTCCATATATGGGCATACAAGGGATTCTGTTAGCTGTTAGTGATCTCCATATATGGGCATAAAAGGGATGCTGTTAGGGATCTCCATATATGGGCATAAAAGGGATTCTGTTAGGGATCTCCATATATGGGCATGAAAGGGATTCTGTTAGGGATCTCCATATATGGGCATAAAAGGGATTGTATCCCAGATGATGCCCTGTTAGGAGATCCACACTAACAGAATCCATATATGGTCCTACCGACAGCTGCTATAAGCCAACCCTGGCGATAAGGTCTGAGTCGAAGAAATGCTTCTTTCCTGGCAAGAATTGCCCCTTTATACTGTAGGGCTCGTTTGTGTATTGTATGACATCACGCCACATCATCGGCTGAGGACTGTGTGATGTCATCATATCTCCATATATGGAGACATAAGTTGCTCATGCCCAAATATGGGCTGGTGAGGTCAGACTTAGTGTGATGCGTAGGTTATCTCCATATATGGAGATTCAACTTCAATGAGTAACCATGGCAAACTGTCAACTGCCCGTATGTCTTGATAATTGGTAAAACAAACTTTTGGCCTATTTGTGGAGATAAGCGACCAACGGTCGCTTATCTCCCGATTAGGGAGTCTTACTGGTCATAGTAAACTGCTCCCTGACGGTCGCAAAAAGGTACTGTAGGCCATTGATTCTCAAAGTGTAGTCCGGGGACCCCTAGGGGTCCTTCAGGGAGTTCCAGGGGGGTCCCCAGCTAAATGATAGTTAGGAACAAAATGGACCCTTATGGATCTGTAACTCAGAGGGTGAAATCTCGATATTTCTATGTCCCATTAGTCCGACTAAGGGTTAGGTTTAGGCATACTGTTACTTTGTTTAGGGAAAGGGGTAGGGTTAGGTTTAGACATAGTAGCATTCAATAGGTTAACATTCAATAGGTTAGCATTCACCAGCGTCGGCAGGTTAGCATTTCACCTGGTTAGCATTCACCAGCGCCGGACGCATTTGACATCGAACTATCGAACGCCGTAATAACGCTACGCTCCCACTCAGAGAGGGTACAAATGGACTCTCAGAGTTAAATACAAATGGACCCTTATGGATCTGTAACTCAGAGAGTGCACAAATGGAGTTAAATTAACATTGATTTTACGTTATGAATTGGGTCTCAGAGATAGAAATGCCATTAAAGGACACTCAGGCTTAACGAATGTCAATCTGGGGGTCCTTGAATTTATAATGATTCAGAATCACTGCTAGAGCCCTAAGAAATCGTCTCTTATAGGGGTCCCTGGCGCATCTTTTCAAATGGGGGTCTGCGGGCTAATAATTCAATTTGGGGTCCTTGACATGAAAAGGTTTGAGGACCACTGCTGTAGGCTGCGTGACTACTTTGCTCTCCTTCTCTTCTCTGTCTCTCTCTTGTCTGTCTCTGTCCCTCTCTGCTTTAATCACTGAATCTCTTGTTCCCTGCCACTCTCCCCTTCTTCTCTCTGTCTCTCCGTCTGTCTGTCTGTAATCCACCCATCCATCTCTTTGTGCTTGTGGCGTATCTGTTTCTCCAGCCAGAAGGAACAAAGCCTTCCAGACGCAGGTGCTCATCAAGTCGTCCCCTGCCTCATCACAGCGCATTAACCCTTCACTCACACATACATGCGCAAACAAATACTGTACAACAAACACACGTGTGTGCGTGCGTGCGCGCACACGGTACACACAAGCACAATTTGTACATACAAGCACAATTTGTACATACATGTCGTCGTGTACGGGTCACAGACATCCACACATGTAGACACATGCAACACATGTTCACATAGTCACTGATGTAACATTGAAGGTAGCTTTGATATGACGAAATCTACATGAGAATTATGTAACAACGTATTACAATAAACCATTCACTATAAGCTCTGCCCTCCCAATAGCGATTGTCCAATACTAGCTTAGCGTAAAACTAACTTGCATACCCTTTACCCAGTTGTCTTGCCTACTAATAATCCACAATGCTACACACAGTGCCCATGAAAGTATATGTACAGTACACTTATAAAACCACCAGAGCCAGTCGGATAAAGAGAAGGCCAAGTCATCAATATCCTGTAGCAATGGGTGGGAGAAAACCATAGGTTTAAGCCTCATTATCTGGGGTTCCAGGTTTTATTTTATTTTTTTCTTTATTTATTTATTTGAAGATTTGGTTTTGGGCTTTTATTGATAGGACAGTAGACTGACAGGAAATGGGGGGAGTGGCAATGCCTTACTTAGTGGTATGCGCATGGACCAGTAGGCCAGCGGGCGCCCCGGGTCCAGGTTTTATTAACACACAGGAACACAAACAAGCCATCAAAGGCCCCCCTACCTGGCTACAACAACAACAGCAGCGTTTTAACCATCTGCAGGTGTTGGCCTTCTTCCACACAAGCTAGACCACAAAAATGACCAGAAAATATGTAGGTCACAGTTGGCCCCATCAAACTGGGTTAGGGGAATCACACTTATGCAGTTGTACCATCAAACACCTGGAAAGTTATATTTGAGGGATATTCTATTTATCGTAGTTAAATTTGTTTGTCTTAAGGTTGCCTTTATTTGCAAACCATGTTCAACTATTTTGGCCAAATTTTCATTTATGACATGCCCAAAAATAGAGTTCATGTGGTTAAACTGAAAAACCAAATCACAGAATACGAGCATTGAAAGGGCGGTCATTTGAAAGGGCGGTCCGAAAGGGAGTGTAAAGATGTCACCTTTGGTAGATGAAGAAAGGTATATGCACATCTTCACAGTTCTTTAAACACGGTGCTGGACCCAAAAACAATCAAGTGCAGAAAAGGGGAATGTTTACAATGTTGGAAAAATGTTTCGTCTGTGTAGAGCTTCATAGCCCTACACGGGCAAAATGTTCATTATTGTTGGCTAATTATAGGGACACTGGGGTTCATGTAGTTAAAGGATATATTGTAAATATCTCCTGTATGTTTGCCCATGTTCCTCTACAGTATGACTGTGGTGATGAAGGCCCAGCCAAGGTGGGAGCTGATGGCCAGAGATGATGTCTTCTACTTTGGGGGGGCTCTGCTGGTGCTTGGCACTCTGCTTGTGGTCTGCAGCTTTCTGGCTCTGGGATTCACAGGCACCTTCCTAGGTGGGTGTCTATCTCCCACACACATGTACACAGTACACACACATACGTACACACACATGCATGGCTTGCATGCACACACACAGAAAACACACACACACACACACACACACACACACACACACACACACACACACACACACACACACACACACACACACACACACACACACACACACACACACACACACAGGTTTGCAATTACTACTTTGTGGGGACATTACACATAGTCTACTATATTTGTGGGGACATTCCATTCATTTTAACCCTAACCCTAACCCTTAACCTAACCCCTAAACACCTTGTGGGACACTAAAATGTGTCCCCACAACACACACACACACACACACACACACACACACACACACACACACACACACACACACACACACACACACACACACAGTTTTTCCCAATTACATCTTGTAAATTTGCATCCCCAACTTTCGTGCCCAACTTCAGATAAAGTACTTTAGTCAAAACATTCAAAAGAAAAGAAAAAATATGTTTATTGAACAATCTTTTGCTTGTTTTTGAAGTAAGGATGATAAATGCCTGGATTCCTAAACTCGCCATATAAGCCGCCCAGTGCATTGCAAATGCGTTGTGGTGAGCTAGTAGATTGTCTATTTTCGGTGAAGATATTTGGTGTGGACAGGAAAAAGGAGGGGGCCAAGTATAGAGCCTGGTGTTCTGTGCTATTCCATTTCACTACATTAGCCAACATCCCTACATCTTTCTATCTTTTTAACAGTCTGCTCATCATTTGGCTAAATGAGGTGATTCAGATTCAGGAAACACCAGAGGAAGTTCTAAATGTATCAATTGCATGCCTTGTACACAATGTGTGGGGATTCACAACGAAGAGCAGGACACCATTCCAAGGACCTGTTTTCTCCTTCACATAGTTCTGCTAAAGGGTGATACAGGTACAGTGTTGGATAGTACAAAATCTGCAGAACCATCTAGCTGTGAACAAACTGGCTTCAGCAGCTTGTCCTTCTTAGTCTGCCTGAGGGGAGGGTGGGTCCAGCGTGTATGATTCATCTACACCGCCCACCCTTCCAAGTAACACAATGCCAGAGCCTCGCTCTTTTCCTCATAATTAGAGGCAAGCTCGCTGATTGAGATGTGGACGCACTCTTTGTTTGGCACCTCACTCCAGAGTAGTGGCAAGGAAAAGCCAAGTTTGAAGTCATCTGAAATTGACACTGGTGCCTGAGAGAAAACTTTAAATCTCTATCTGAGCAGATCAGATTTGGATTTTGGGTAGTTAAAACCAAAAACACCCAGGTGTTACAATTACTGCTAAAGATCAGGCAGGTTGATGCCGTCTCTTTCCCTCTGTCTTGTAACCCCCCGGCTCCACCGGGCGCGTCGAGCGTCACGTTAACGTCAACGCTGGGAACGCTCCCATTTTAATTAATGAATGGTGCTCCACTGCCGACGTCAACGTCAGCATCAGACACTCAAATTCGCCCGGTTCATTTTTTGACGCCGTCCGACGCCGACACGACACGCTCATTTTGGTGGAGCCCTAGCCTTAGAAGAGTGTAATTAGTTGCAAATATGTTGCAGCTGTTTATGTCGTATTCATAAAGACAGACAGACAGACATACCTAAACCATACATACAGTACAATAATGCATACATACTGTTCATACATTCATACATACATACATACATACCCACCCCACTTCCATAACACACACATGTGTGCACGCACACTAGAGTTCTCAGATTCTGCCCGAACCCGACTACCCAACCCGACCCCACGTTTTCGGGCGGGGTAGGGCCTAAAATGTGTGCTAGTTAGTCGGGCCGGGTTGGGCTTCAGGCTCAATGAAAAAAAAAACGTATATTTTTTATTATTTTATTACTTTAAATTCTTCACAAACCCGACACTACCCGACCCGACCTGTCGTTTTCGGGCCGGTTAAGGCCTAAAATGTATGATAATTAGTCGGGCCGGCTGATGGCCAATATCGGACCAATGAAGACCCCTGGTACCCATATATGGAGATCCATGTACTGTATATGGTACATCCCTTTTATGCCCATACATGGAGATCCCTGTCTGAACCAGCCACACCGATATGGGCTGTCTTCCTCCATATATGGGCACTCCCATATGAAGTCCTAGTTAGATATGGGCTTAATATTGATGACATCAGGGATCTCCATATATGGGCATAAAAGGGATTCTGTTAGAGTGGTTCCCATGACATCACAACATACAATCCCTTTATGCTCATACATGGAGATCCCTTTCTGAACCAGCCACACAGATATGGGCCATGTCTTGGCCATCTGGCCAGTAATGTATATCGATGACATCAGGGATCTTCATATATGGGCATAAAAGGGATTCTGGGGAATACCCATATATGGACTTTTACATAGGTGATGTCACCTGTGATGTCACATTGATGTGTCAGGGGAACCACAGTGTCAGGCGTGACCTTCAGAGATACACAGATACGTGGACAAGGTGTGCCGGTTTTCATAGTAAACCTACGACCTACGGTCGCATTAAGCACTCATCTTACAATAAATGTGAGAAATCTCTGTGAGTATGTGTGAGTATGTGTGAGTATGTGTGAGTATGTGCGCAGCGTATCTCGAGAACCGTTTGTCCCACCTGCTTCAAATTCGGCACGTGTGTTCCCCGTTGTTTGTGTACTTGATCACTTTGTAAAGGATAACAGAATAACATATAAACATTGGCCACTGGGGGAAGGCTTGTACTATTAGCAGTGGTGTAAAGTAACTTTGGGGTATTTTTGCCATTTGAAAATAGCCGTTCTACAAGCTCACAATGAGCTAAATCTGCTATTTTCAAAGGATTTTTATACATTTCATACATACATACTTTTATTAAATAAATAATGTTTTGTACTTTTTCCACCAATGACTATTGGTCACTGAGAGCTGCCCAATAAGCGCTGTTAGGATGCACACGTGCAAAATCAAAGAAAGGTGCTCTTTGGTTGTGGGCATAGCTTAAGGACGAAGGCACTCCTTCCTTTAAATTAAGATAGTTTAAATTGAGATGAAAGGAAGCCCCTAGGCCTAGGCTAACTCCAAAAGAGCAAGAATATGTCCTTATCCTTGCTTGTCCAGGAGTAAGCCTAAGGGTTTCCTTTCATCTATAATCTGTTTATTGACTTTGTGAGCATCGTTTAACCACCTGGATTTCCTCCACTTCCAGTTTGTGAATGTATGCTTGAATGGATGAATGCCATGTACATTGTAAAGCACTTTGGAGAAAGGCGCTATATAAATCACCGTTTAACATACTGTGTACAGTATGCCTATATGCTCTATTGAAGGCCACATCCGTACCTTCATCAGGGAGTGAGTTGTATACTGTACTGTATATAGTACACTGCAAATCCTTTTATTCCAACCCATTTTTCACCCAGTGCCAATTGCCTGAAATGTAATCATGGGTGCTACTCTCCCTCTGCCAACTTGGGGAGAGCCCCCCTCCCCAACTGAGCTCATGCTTCCTTCAATACATGAGGAGTGACAGGCCGCTTCTTATCATCTAACGGGGAAGTTTCCCCGGTAGGACGTAGCTTGTGGAAGGAACACCTTATTCAAACCAGTTCCTTTCCCCTCCATCAGGTTCCCCCAGCTGGCCAGGTGGGGGGCAGTATAGAGACCAGGATTACTGCAAGTTTTTTGTGAGGGTATCTACTACGCGACTGCGGTTTTCCCGGTGACCCTGAGCGCAACGGTGGGGGCGCGGGAGTGTGGGGAATTCTAGAACACAGTAACACACCACTGACTATTGCCGATGGAGAGGTTAGCATTATGTATTGAGAGGCACTCTTGCTGATTTCGTAAGAGACTCGTCGCCAATTGCAAGATATTTAAAAGTTATTTGGGGCCATGCTGATAATCCCTTCTTCCCACTACTAGACTAGTAAGGATTTATATTGTCTGTGTTATTGTTTACAACCACAATTATTCACGTGTGGCAAGATTGCGGTTCCACTAGTTTTACTAGTGGGCTAGAAGCCTTTTCAGAAGTTAATTTAATGTTTCCCATTTAACGATTTCCTTTATCCTCATCTAATCTTGCGCTAATGCACGCAACTGTTTTCGCCAGGTTTTAAGGCCTATTAGGCTTTTCAGAAGTTAATTTAATGTTTTCCATTTAATGATTTCCTTTATTGTCATCTTGCGCTAATGCACGCAACTGTTTTTCCCAGGTTTTAAATTTAAAGGAGTAGTTCACCCCCAAAATGACTTTTTTCCTATCAATTACTCACCTCATGGAGACTTGAGTTCGATAATATTTGTTTGTTTTTATCGCATTCCTAAGCCAATAATTTGATTATAATAAATGTAACACCATTGATTTCGGATGGAGAGCCAAATGCATTCGGGTCTCCATCCAGAATCAAAATGACTTTTTTCCTATCAATTACTCACCTCATGGAGACTTGAGTTCGATAATATTTGTTTGTTTTTATCGCATTCCTAAGCCAATAATTTGATTATAATAAATGTAACACCATTGATTTCGGATGGAGAGCCAAATGCATTCGGGTCTCCATCCAGAATCAATGGGCTTACAAAGAGTCTCCTGAAATTATTAGCTTCAGAATTAGGGCTGAACGATTTTGGGAAAATATCTAATTGAGATTTTTCTGACTAATATTGCGATTGCGATTTTATTCGCGATATTTATATATTTATTTTAAGGCAGGATTACTGATATATATTTTTTTTGTTAAAACAAAACTTTTTTTTTTCTTTTTTTTTTTTGTTAAAAGGTTGATATAATACATTATTTTAACCAAATAAAATCACTTCACTATCTTAAGTCAAGCTTCCGAAGCTTCTGTTGAATATTTATTGTACATACTTTTGAAAAGAAACTGATTATTAATAACTAGGCAAATTGGCAATCATGCAAATGGTTTGATTCCGTCAAGGAAGAAAGTACCGTATGTCGCTGCCTTGCTTTCATCAAGGCAAAACATGCACCCTAAGACACACCATACGTTTGACATGTGTGCAGGGGACGGAGGAGGGGAGTCACCGTCACACAGAAATCACTTTTGCGATTATTTGCACCTTTGCGATTTTGCTAATTGCGTGGTTCCAAATCGCGATTTCGGTTTAAAAACGATTAATTGTGCAGCCCTATTCAGAATGCGACAAAAACTAAAAAATATTATTGAACTCAAGTCTCCATGGGGTGAGTAATCAATAGAAAAAAAGTCATTTTGGGGGTGAACTACTCCTTTGAGGTCTTGTTTTAGTTGTTTCTCATAAGCTCGCGACCCTCCTTGCCCATCAGCCCCCAACATTGCGCTCAGGGTCACCGGGAAAACCGCGGTCGCATCTACTACAGTACTGTACCTACCGTACACTGCAAAGTCATGAGTGTTAATTTAAGTTTGAGAGTGTAACTCTCAACTGGAAGCAAATGGTTCTATTTATTTTGTACTCTTGAGTTATATTAACTAGAAAATCGCGGCCGCTCATATCTAGAAATCGCACGCTTCGCGTGCTCACATGCACCCACGCACAACTGCTCCAAGCCATGTTGCCCACCAAAAGCACTGTTTCTTCATGTATTTTGTGTGTGTGTGTGTGTGTGTGTGTGTGTGTCGTAATGTCTGCACTACACTGTTCCTGCCACCAGGGGACACAGTAGGCCTACTACACTCGTGAGTACACTGCAGCGTGGAACTATTTGTAAGTCTGTGTTTCGGCCGGAAGGTTTATAATGGACGTACTATGATGTAATTCGCGTCATAGCATTAAATTATTGTTTTGTTTAATTGTACATCGTGCAAGTACAATACGTTCAGGGAAAGCAGCTAGGAATGTAGGGGGGAAATGCAGCGATGTATGTGTGAAAGGAGGAATCTGTAGAAGCAGTGGTGTGAGAGACTATCAATGACATGCTTAAACAACACCAGGAGCTGGCCTGTCTATTATAGTAGAAAGATGTGTGCTGAATGAGAGAGGAAAAGTACACCCACAACAAAAAACATTACCAACTACAAATACTGCATCCTGATTGTATGCCTCTGCCAACTAGTTGCCTTTACATCCGTGTTTGCCCAGACTCATACAGTAGTGGATGTAGTTAATGAAACCCTGAAAGAGTTGAATGATCATGTTTTGTGAGGTCTTAGTGACCGTAACCTTTTACCACCACCTACTTATTAGCTGGGAGGGAATTCGTAAATATTGGGCACTTGGTGACAAGTTTTTGATTTTTGGTATGGTGTTAGGTATGGGTATAAGGTTTTCAAAAACCATCGCAAACAAATTGGGCTCGCCCCCTAGTGGTCTGTTTGCAATGAATACAATAGTAGATCTTTCAGTATATGGTTGAAACCCAAAATAATTGATAAAAGAGATTTGTCAATGGATTCTGTTACTATTGGGTATGATAAACAACATACTAAAAGTTTAGGAAAAAATTACTACCGGAAAGCCATCATTTTCAAGATGGCGTCCACGATAGCTGCCGGGAGCTAAAAATGCCTATTTAATGTGTAAAAATTCATATAAAATATGCACTTGGTGAAGAGGTTTTGAATTTTGGCGTGGTGTTAGGTATGGGTATAAGGTTTTCAAAAACCATCGCAAACAAGTTGGGCTCGCCCCCTAGTGGTCTGTTTGCAATGGATCAACTATTAGATAGGTCAGTATATTGTAGACCACTAGGGGGCGAGCCCAACTTGTTTGCGATAGTTTTTGAAAACCTTATACCCATACCTAACACCATGTCAAAATGTAAAAGCTAGTTACCAAGTGCATATTTTATATGAATTTTTACACATTAAATAGGCATTTTTAGCTCCCAGCAGCCTTCGTGGACGCCATCTTGAAAATGATGGCTTTCCGGTAGTAATTTTTTCCTAAACTTTTAGTATGTTGTTTATCATACCCAATAGTAATCCATTGACAAATCTCTTTTATCAATTATTTTGGGTTTCAACCATATACTGAAAGATCTACTATTGTATTCATTGCAAACAGACCACTAGGGGGCGAGACCAACTTGTTTGCGATGGTTTTTGAAAACCTTATACCCATACCTAACACCATACCAAAAATCAAAAACTCTTCACCAAGTGCAGATTTATTATGAATTTTTACACATTAAAACCCAGTTTATAGGCATTTTCAGCTCCCGGCAGCCATCGTGGACGCCATCTTGAAAATGGTGCCTTTCCGGTAGATATTTTTTCCTGAATTTTTAGTATGTTGTTTATCATACCCAATAGTAACAAAATCCATTGAAAAATCTCTTTCATCAATTATTTGGGGTTTCAACCATATACTGATGTATCGAATATTTGATTCATCGCAAACAGACCACTAGGGGGCGAGCGCAACTTGTTTGCGATGGTTTTTGTAAACCTTATAACCATACCTAACACCACACCAAAAATCAAAAACTTGTCACCAAGTGCCCAAAGTTGATGTTTTTTGACGGATTCCCTCCCAGCTATATCAGTTCATTTTTGGGTCCAAATGGAGATTGGATATTGGGGTGAAAATGTCACGGTCAGTCGGTAAAAATTTTTCTTTATTACAACGTCTTTATCTTGGCTTCCTGTCGTGTTATAAAGGGAGAAAGCATAATGACAAATATGTTACAGGGTCATGCTGGTGTTAGTCAGGCATGTAATAAACAGTCCCAGCACAGCAGCACAACATGGGGAATTCAACAGGTTGATTCTCTGCAGGACACAGGTGTTGTGTAACAGACAACGTCTGCAGATTGGGTAAGATTATGGGATTGTCTGGTTTTGCTATATACATACTGTATTGTGTGATTGAAAAAGGTGTGTGTGTGTGTGTGTGTGTGTGTGTGTGTGTGTGTGTGTGTGTGTGTGTGTGTGTGTGTGTGTGTGTGTGTGTGTGTGTGTGTGTGTGTGTGTGTGTGTGTACGCGTGTGCATGTGCGAGTGTGTGTGTATGTGTGTTTTAGCGATGAAACAGTTAATAGAACTTTAATTGATCATAAAAAAATATTGATTTGAATAAAATAATTGATTTCCAAAAACACTGTTGTTGCGACCGTAGGTTGTACCTCAACCATATAGGCTATACCTAGTATACCTCAAAGTATAATATAAGATCAAGTGGTTAATCTTACTAATCGATTTAGTCATTGTATGATTCATTGCATATAATATAAAAACATGCTTCTTGATGATTCAGTGAAAAATGTGTTGACTGAGTAATCGCTGAGAATGTTATGTACAGTTGCGAGGTGTTACGAGTTTTCAATTAACCGCCTTCTCATTGAACTGTCCATTGACCATTTATTTACTGGTTCACCCTGACCCGCTAACCTCTTCTCCCTCACCTGCATTCAGCCCTTTCTCTCAGGCGTCACGTTCAAAATGCTTTGACCCATTTCATTTTTCATTCAGTTTTCTCTTTGTTCATCTTTACTGCTCTCCTCTGCCTCTTTCATTCACCGGCAATCAATGGGCGACACATTCTCAGCCACACGTTTTACGCCTCCGTGGTTCAGTGTTCACAGTGTGAACCAGCATGAGGGCGAGGCTCATTAGTTACGTCGTCGGGGCCCAGTGCACGCTATTATGATGGTTAAAGTTATGAAGCACAAACAGCATTATGCATGTGTGTGTGTGTGTCTGAGAGAGAGAGAGAGCGAGTGTGTGTGTGTGTGTGTGTGTGTGTGTGTGTGTGTGTGTGTGTGTGTGTGTGTGTGTGTGTGTGTGTGTGTGTGTGTGTGTGTGTGTGTGTGTGTGTGTGTGTGTATGATTTATTTGGGTTTTTTAATTGATTTCCAATAAAAGATTAACATAGCAAGACTAACATAACAAGACTTGAGAAATATCCTTCTAAGGTACAATGTGAAAACGTATGATTAATCGCACGATTAACTAGATAAATCATGCGATTAATCGCGATTAAAAAAAAAACACACACACACACACACACACACACACACTGTCACAGTCTGGGCCTGGCCCTTGCCCGTCCCATGTTTCTACCACACTTTGCTCGCCCCCTCCCCTCCTGTGAGTACCCGATTGACAATCTGAACTCCTCCCTGCTTCACAGCTGTGAGCTGTTGATGTTCTGATTCAGAGACTATTTAATCCTCCTTGTACCTGCTCTCTGTGCTGGATCATTGTTGTACTGTCTGTTCCTCAGTTGTGTGTGTTGTTTCCTGTGTATGCTTGTATTTTTGGTTTTTAGTTAAGTAAAGTCTTTGTTAACCTGTCCTCCGTTGTTTCCTGCCTTTACTTTGAGTTCTGCATTTGGGTCCTTACCACCGCCACACCAGATCATGACAGAATGATCCAGCCAATTTGGACCCAGCGGAACTCTCAGCCAGAGAGTCCGTTTCCCCACCTTGTGAACTTTCCTTCCTGGAGGTCCTCGTTCCTCTCCTTCTGGGCTGCTGTCATCTGACTGTCAAGTGGTTTCCCTCTGCGGCCCCTGTTTCCTGAGGTTCTCCTGCCCAGCGCCATCCTGATCCCAGGATGCGACGTCTCGCTGGGGTGCCCCTCGTCGACGTCTTCGCCAGGGACCCCAGCCGTTGGGCCGTCGCTCGCTCGGTGGTGGTCCGCCCGGGCCAGTGACGCAGTGCCCCACAGTCCAGTGACACCGAGCGCCCGCTGCTGCTTGTGCCCTCTTCTCCACTCAGTGCCAGAGCCCTGGCAGCTACCCCTCTCTCCCCCCTGTGAGGATCTCCGCCCCTGGGGCCTGTGGCCCAGTTCTGTACCCCCTGTCCCTGTCCTGGGACGTCTGGAAGCCGTCCCTTGGAGGGGAGGTACTGTCACAGTCTGGGCCTGGCCCTTGCCCGTCCCATGTTTCTACCACACTTTGCTCGCCCCCTCCCCTCCTGTGAGTACCCGATTGACAATCTGAACTCCTCCCTGCTTCACAGCTGTGAGCTGTTGATGTTCTGATTCAGAGACTATTTAATCCTCCTTGTACCTGCTCTCTGTGCTGGATCATTGTTGTACTGTCTGTTCCTCAGTTGTGTGTGTTGTTTCCTGTGTATGCTTGTATTTTTGGTTTTTAGTTAAGTAAAGTCTTTGTTAACCTGTCCTCCGTTGTTTCCTGCCTTTACTTTGAGTTCTGCATTTGGGTCCTTACCACCGCCACACCAGATCATGACACACACTGTATATATCGTTGCTGTCAGGCAGAAACCTCCATATTTGAACTTCATTTTTTTCGTAAATGAATGACCCACTTCATTATACAAGAGTGTTGAAGCAAAAGTAAGAGATGATGGCTTTGTTCGCTGTGCCCTTCATTGTAGCACTACGATATTACGATTTTATGATCAATGCTCCACCTTTATGTTGGTCTCACGACATGCATCATTCATAGTTCGTGCTGACGAGTGGTTTATTCTTTTTTGCACTATGGTGTCGCGCGGTAAGCATAGGCGATGTACAAGAAGACCCCAAGCCGCGCGGATGTGACGTATTGTGAGCTTGCAGATGGGCTCTGTTAGCCGCAAAACAGCGTGGTACGACGAAGCATATCGTCGTTGTCGGGTGAAAACCTTGTATGTCCAAAACCGTTCGTTTTGCATTTATCATTTTTAAATGATTTAAACTAGTGAAAACAGCCGATCTACAAGCACACAACGCCTCGCACCGCGAGGCGTCGTGTGCTTGTAGATCTGCTGTTTTCATTACTTTAGTGCGACGGCCTTGTACGATGAAACAGGGCTTTACTTTGCGAAAGAACGTACACATTTGAAACTTGGAGATACAAGTTTTCCACCCGACAACAATGATATATAGCTGGTAACAGGCCCTGTGTGAGTCTCTGTATGTTCTGTATACTACGAGGAAATGTGCGGGAAGGCTGCTGGCTGTCGGAAGAAAAAACAGTCAATGTTTACTCTTTAAAAACTTTGAATATGATTTTGATTGTTGAAATTTAGATATTGTAATGTTGTGTTACTTTGTTTAACTCATTGAATGCCCTTTTCAAGATGGCCGCCAAGTACCAGGATGCCACGTTCCTAAATTTCTAGTGCACAGATCAATTCTTAGTGCACGGATCGTGCATGCCCATGTGTAGTACTTTTTAACAGCTTTCAAACAAAAAGATCCGCTTGGAAATCCGTTCAGGCATTCATGAGATAGAAGCCTTCAAAGTCAGACAAAACAAACACTGCCACCTTCCTAAATTTCTAGTGTACGGATCAATTTTTAGCCTAGATCATGCACCATATGTGTAGTACTTTTTAACAGCTTTCAAACAAAAAAATCCGCTTGGAAATCCGTTCAGGCATTCATGAGATACAAGCCAGATACAAGCCAGCCATTTTTGACATTTTGAAAGATGTGTTTGTTATGGGGCTAAACATGCAATTTCGCAATTGCGATCATGCCTAATACATTTGAGGCATTTTTAGAAATGTTTTTATAAAAAAAAAATTGAAAAAAAAAAAAAAAAAAGTTTTTTTTTTTTTTTTCAAAATGGCTTCCAACTCGGGAAACTCGGGCTGTGGCAGCCTGGGACTACTGTAATAACTCGGGAAACTCGGGCCTTGGCAGTCAATGAGTTAATAACCATTGACTAATAATACTACAATTGCATTTTTAGCAATGGCCGGTATTTTACGGCTAACGGAAACGTTATAAACACACTCATCTCTTATTTGCTGGCTTGTCCCTTGTTCGTGTTAGAAGACTGGTAGATGTAGGTCAGTGTGGAGATGCTAATTGTACAATGGCCTGTGTGTGTGTGTGTGTGTGTGTGTGTGTGTGTGTGTGTGTGTGTGTGTGTGTGTGTGTGTGTGTGTGTGTGTGTGTGTGTGTGTGTGTGTGTGTGCTCTTTCAGGTGATTACTTCGGGATCTTGATGGAGGAGAAAGTAACCAGCTTCCCGTTCAACCTCACTGAGAATCCAATGTACTGGGGCAGCACTGCAAACTACCTTGGCCTGGCGCTCATGTAAGTTGGCATGCATCTAAAAATACATGGCTGACTGGCCTAGCGACCACAATCACATTACATTACAGTACCGGCAAAGCCACTTTCACCATCTCTCCTGTGAGTCCTGAACATTAACTCTGTTTCCATTAAATGTCGAATACATCAAATAAAATGTGATACAATAACACATAATAATATCTCAAATGCCTGTCACCTGCCTGTATGTCTGTCTGTGTCCCTTTTAAGCCCATATACAGAGATCCCTGATGTCATCAATATACAGTATGGCCATACATAGGCATGCCCATATGGGCATATTGGTTGATGATTTTTAGTAGCCTACCCTTTTTCATGAGGATCTCGTTTGGATTGACTTCATTATTCCAAGACATCCAAGTGAGGGATTTGCGTTTGAAGTTGGATGTAGGATGTACATGTAGGATACCTGCACAAACGTGAGTGTTGAGTATGATTGGGGAAAACAGAGGGCATCAACGCACTAGATAAAATATCATAAATATAAAGGTGGCACTTGCTTTATTTGTACATTTTGTAGATGAAGTCCATTTCCCTCTGGACTACTAGTGTAAGATGTCTACAGGTATATGCCTTTGTTGTAAAAGTGCCGCTCCTTGTTAGCTGTAGGCTATTCCTGAGTTTTATAAAGCCTGACTTTTACTTCGTTTTAAGATGGTGTCGGCCACCAAAAAAAGCCGGTCTGCAATCTTACAAAGCGTTGCAAACATCAATCAAAGCAACAGTACATAATCAGTACGTCCCTGGACCACATGAGCGGCGTTCTGCAATCACCCTCCAAACCCCCAAACTAAAAGTTTGCTCCCCCACCTCTGATCAAAGTTAGGCACCTACAGTACAACATGTGTATGACACAGACACGTGTGCAAACACGAGTGCGTAGACACATGATGCACACAGAGAGGCACGAATACGTGTGTGGAGCATTCATTTTGGACGCATACGTAAGAATCTCACACACATGTCTGCAGGTGATGTTACTTCTAATAATACACACAGTAAAATACTCCATTTATTTTGATACCACAGAGAGGATGTAAAAAGCTATTTAGCAGCTCTTATCCAGATCATTTTCCAAGTGCAGGATCAGAGTAAAGAAGTACCCTAGTCAACGAATGGCAGGGTAAATGGTCACATAACTAGAGTGCAAAGACAGCTACCGTATTTTCCGGACTATAAGGCGCACTTAAAAGCCTTTAATTTTCTCAAAAAACTACAGTGCGCCTTAAAGTCCAGTGCGCCTTATATATGGATCATTCATTGACATTGACATTCCCTTTAGCACAGCTCCATCTGTTGGATGCATAACGCAACGGTAGCGTCTATTATGTGCGCCTTATAGTCAGGTGCGCCTTATATATGAAAACAGTTTGAAAATAGACCATTCATTGACAGTGCGCCTTATAGTCAGGTGCGCCTTATAGTCCAGAAAATACTGTATTTATGCTTCAAAGAAACTAGGATGAACATCAAATCTAGCATCTGTCTAAAAAGAAGACATGTTCCCTTAATCACATTCTTAGTAGTTGTGGTCAAGCAAAAAAAAAAATCTAAATAACATTAACATATCTGAACAGATACACCCCAACCATGCAAGGCACAAACTTTAGAGGTTGAGGGCTCTATTTTGATTGTCTTAAGTACCCGCTCCTATGCCTTAACTTAAAGGCCTGTCCATATACTGTCTCCGACCACTGAACTTTTCGTCAGAAAGTTCCGGTTCAACTACAAAACGTCACTCATATCTTCTGAAAAGCCTTACCCCGAATTTGAGTTCAGAAAAGTGGGAAAGTCGAAAATCTCTGACGAAAGGTTAAGTGGCTGGAGACAGTATGGACAGGCCTTTAAGTTAAGGCATATGAGCTAGTACTTAAGACAATCAAAATACAGCCCTCAGTGTCTTGCTCAAGGACACTTTGATTGTATATATTTTAGAGATTATTTTAGAGATTGCAAGATGTTCAGCTACGACCCAAATGTCACGCTCTTCATGAGTTTCACTTTTACTTTTACTTCATCAGACTTTCATGGCCAGATATTTGTCTGTTTTGTGAAGTCTTGCATGAAGCAGCATGATTGGTCTACTTTTGCTGTGATTGATCTAGATTCAAAGACTCACACTGCACTAGATGGTGTGGCTAAGGCACAAAAGTTGCTCACTTCCTTGCTTTAATTGCATCAAATGGTATCTCTTAATATGCTTCGCCCCAAGCCAGATGCATGCATGTAACGAATGCATGTAATAAGCGAGGAACGGACAAATGTTGTTACCTTTCAGTGGCAAATCACTTCCCACTACCTCTGCTCTTCAAATGTGGTCTACCAGAGACATCTCCATGGCAACCATGTAACCTGCCAGGAGTCTGACTGCCATAGCTGCAGTTGCTAGGACCCGGCACAGCGGGACGGACGCTAAACTCTTATTTTTCTGTTTTCCTTCTCTTTCACGCAGCCACTCTAATTGCTCTCTCTGCCTGTCTCTCTCTTCACATTTTTGATGATAAATGTGCGATCCCGAGGAGCAAGCTAAAGCTTAACGTTGACGCCACGGTAGTACCATCTGGCATTGCAGGGATTTTGGGGAGTTATTTAAAGCGGTCCGCTCATGTGAGAAGCAAAAAGGGGGCGTCGCCAGTTGTTACTACCATTGGGTTCGTGTCCGTCTGTGTCCGCTTGTCTGTCTATTAACATCGACCTGCTATAGTGCCACCTCACTCACTCACTCACTCACTCAGGCTCACTTGAGTGTACAAAGTCACTCACTCACTAAAGCTGGCCGCACACCAGCAGATAATCGGGGCATTTAATGCAGTCCCCCGAGTATCGAGGGACTGTGTCTGAAATGGGGCCGATTGTCAGGCATAAATGTTGTTTAGTGTGAGGGAGGGTTCACAGATCCAATCCAAACCCAGCCGAGTGGCTCGCAGGACGATCGGGGCCAGCCCGACTCTTTTCAAAAATGTTTGATATTTTTCTAGATCGCTATTGGTATATGGAACAGCAGCGGGAGACTGAGAGAATGACAGTCGTTGTTCGGACGCAAGAAATGGGGACTGTTGGTGGCGACAGCCGCTGATCTGAGTCTGACCATAGTATCTGAGCGACGGATCTTGATTCTCTCCATCTCCCCCCTCTATCTCTCTCTCTCTCTCACACACACACACACACACACACACACACACACACACACACACACACACACACACACACACACACACACACATACACACACACGCACACTTTTCATACCATCCGTTCGTCCATCAGGTTGTATAAAGTCAAACTGAAACAGCAGAAATGCTACCAGTCACATACTGGGAACAGCACAGGTCCCGCTTTGCGCTTGCAAGTCAAAGTAGCCAACACGCCCAGTTCCTACAGAACCCTGATCTACAAGCCCTACTACAACGTGGCGCGGCGGGATCTTGGAGATCTATATTTTCTGGGTGCTACAGTCATACGACTAATCATGAATAAATCAGGCATCATAAGGGGCAAGACGCAGCAGCAGAGTTGGCTAGAGTTGACTATTTTAGCAGTGGAGAGACTTGAGAGGGGAAAAGTCAGAGAGTTTAACAAATCCATGGATGGACATGAAACGTGTCAAAGTGAGCTCATATTATCATCAAAATGGGACACACATATTGGAGTGTTTTCCCCCCGTTGTGTGATGGTGTTGAGTGCATATCATTAAACTCAATCTGGATAGAATACTGTATAGTCAGGGAATTTTAATAAAACCCTGGGAATAAATTCCTTACCAAACAATTTCTTGACCAATGTGTTCGTAAAGGTGTCTAGTAAGATATCTAACAAAGATTGAAATTCAACATCCCTAGCAAAATGTTTGACAGCTAGGGTAATTCTGGGTCTCATTCACTTACTATACACTGCACTATAAGGGAAAAAATCACTCCCAAAAATATGCTTTAAGTAGCATGTTAGGGGTCTAACTGGGTGTTTTTAATTATTCTGAATCCATTGCAAGCATTTGTTTTGCACGAAAAACATTCATTGGGCCAAAAACAGACAAAATAAATATGGTTTAGTGATGAGTCATCACTTTTCACAAGGTGTATGGTGTCCATTTTTGGCCCAAGGGATGTTTTTCGTGCAAAACAAATGCTTGCAATGGATTCAGAATAATTAAAAACACCTAGTTAGACCCCTCACATCCCACTTAAAGCATATTTCTGGGAGTGATTTTTTTCCCTTACAGTATAGTGTATAGTAAGTGAATGAGACCCAGAATTACCCTAGCTGTCAAACATTTTGCTAGGGATGTTGAATTTCAATCTTTGTTAGATATGTTACTAGACACCTTTACGAACACATTGGTGAAGAAATTGTTTGGTAAGGAATTTATTCCCACATTTGACAGATATTCTGCTAACTTTCCCTGAATATGTAGTGTGCGGAGCCCCCGAAGTTTTAAATCGGCTAGTGTGAGCGTGTTTAGATTATCTGGTAAGAGAATCTTAAACAATAATCCTGTTGTGTTTAATGCTACCCGATTTCATCGCGCCCGATTATCTGCGAGTGTAAGGCCAGCTTTAGGGTTACGTTAGTGCACACACCCGTGCTTAAGTGCAGACTGCCTCCTAACACCTTGCAGTGTATTACTGTGAGTAGGTTGTGGTCAGTCATTAGCCCAGTGTCCTGCTGATGACCCACATCAGATGACACACATTAGCCACTCACTCTGCTCAAACGTACACACTGTAACCAACCAGCCAACCATATATGTAATGTATATATACACTGTACTTCATTGTATGACAAATATAAAAAGTAGCTGGTCTACAAGCTCTTCTTTTGAAGTCTTTTGACATTTTAGAAATATTTTTTAAGTTTGTGAACATTTTCACCTGTAACAATATTCCCATGCTATAGTTTGAAAGTTGCAAGTCTTTGCCAGTTTTGATATTTGATATACAGTATTTAAGAATATATTTCTAGTCATGTTTTTTTGTGTGGTCATTTTCCATTACAGTACATTGTACACATACATGAAAATATGAAAACATAATGTTCGTATTTATGGACTAGAAATGCAATAGTTTCGACTCTGATTGTTGTATCACCCTTTTTATGTGTGCCATCATGTGACGGCCCCTCCCTCATGAAACATTGGTAATTGAGGGGTGGTTGTGCAAGGTGACTGGGCACGTGTGTGTGTGTGTGTGTGTGTTAGTGTGTGTGTGTGTGTGTGTGTGTGTGTGTGTGTGTGTGTGTGTGTGTGTGTGTGTGTGTGTGTGTGTGTGTGTGTGTGTGTGTGTGTGTGTGTCGCGTGCGTGCGTGCGTACGTGCGTGCGTGTGTGTGTGTGTAAATAGCAGTTACACTGTAGAATGTGCAGATAGTCCTTTTGTGTTCCTGGAAACGAGAAACAATTACGAGAAATGTCCAACGTAGATTACACACAACATGCGCGCGCGTGCACACACACACACACACACACACACACACACACACACACACACACACACACACACACACACACACACACACACACACACACACAAACATCCTCTCCATCTCTTCTGCATCCTCTGTACCTTATTGACCCTTTTATTGCATTAAGCAATATTACACGCCTTACCATCATTGGTACGACAGTGATTCGTCCGCTTCACTGTGGTTTCACTAATGGCAGTAAAGCACACCTTTCACGTCACATGCTGGCCTATTTGGTTAACCACTTAAACCCTCTACATACAGTACGTACTGTAGTAAAACAGACCTTTGGCTGGGTTGGCTGAGCTGGCTCTGCACTTCTTTCTTTTGACCGGTGCCATGGCATTGGTCAGACATCTAATTGTTCCTACATCCCATTAGTCCGAATCTGGTGAATGTTAACCTGGTAAAAATACTATGCCTAAACCTAAACCTAACCCTAACCTCAGTAAAACTATATGCCTAAACCTAACCCAAACCTCAGTAAAACTATGCCTAAACCTAACCCAAACCCTAACCCCAGTAAAACTATGCCTAAACCTAACCCTAAAACCTAACACTAACCAAAGTAGGACTAATGAGATGTAGGACTTTTTGACCTCTACAACAAATCTCTTTGACGAAAATAGATTATTTACAAGATCACAATGTATTTGTTTTATTGCTAATTTTTTAATAATAATTATAGTGTGCTTACCAAACTTTCTAAAACTGTCATTGTATTCCGTACATAAGTTTAATATTTTCCTTGTATATCTTCCATTTGTTTTAAATGTATGTTTTTTGTTACACAATAACTTTTTTTTAATGTCGCCACTGACAAATACCCCATATTTTTACAAAATAAAACTAAAATAAATTAACAACCCACTTGAAAACGAATTAAAACGAACTGAAATTGGCAAACATGAAGTCAAAACGAAATATATATATATATATATATTTTTTAATATGAAATTGCTAAATAAATAAAAAAAATTAAGAATTTAAAAATAAATAAATAGTGAAAATGTTAGCTCTACAAGCAATGTTCTAGCACTATTCATTATTAGTATATTGATTTAAGCCACTTAAAGGGGTATTTCACAAAAAAAACCTTTGGTAATTTTATCATCTAATCAGGCTTTTATGAACACCCTGAACAGTTTTTAATTAGCTTAATTGAATATTTAGATATTTGATTTGTAAATGTTACCAGGCCCTCCAGGCCCAGGGCCTCTCCCCACACACACCCATTGTAACTTCAAACTTCATTTTAACCATGATAGATTCATTAAAAACACCCATTATTTTTTCTGGTGACTCATACTACGCTCCTAATATGTGAGCAGGCCGTGTTTTTCCGATAACATTTTTCATTTATTTTTAATAATTATCTCTTTGTATTTCATTTTTTTCATTTTTCCAAATAATTATTAAAAATAAATGAAAAAAGTTATAGAAAAAACACGGCCTGCTCACGTATTAGGAAGGTAAAATGAGTCTCCAGAAAAAATAATGGGCGTTTTGGTAACGCTTTACTTTACAGTACAGTAATTACCGGGTAACTACTAGGTATTTTACCTAGTAATGACCTGGTAATTACCAGCTATGTTCCTGAAAACTACCAGATAATTACCAGGTAATATTAAGTATTTGCCTGGTAATTACATGTTAAGTACATGGTAATACACTTATTAATTACTAGGTTTATTACCTGGTAGTTACCAGGTATTTTCCTGGATACTACAAGGTAATTACCAGGTAATTATAAGTATGTAACTACCCAGTAGTTACAGTTGAACTGTACTGTAAAGTAAAGCGTCACGTGGGTCAATTGGATGACCTTACCTGGTAATTACCCAGTATTAACCCAGTAACTAGAAAAGTTTTTCCCAGGTAATTACCCAGTAGTTACAGTTGAACTGTACTGTAAAAGAAAGCATGGGTCAATTCCATGACATTACCTAGTAATTACTAAGTGTTTACCCAGTAACTAGAATATGTACCTTGCATTTACCCAGTTAAGTGGAACTACGGTAAAATGGCATCATGGCCATGGGTGGATAAAATAACCAGGGAGTGGTGAATACTCAAAACACTCTTTTTTGCGGCCAGTGCATGCGAGTCAGCTTCTCCTCTAGACAGCACACTGCGTGTTGTGTGAGGAGGTGTTAATATAATTAATTTATATTTGTGTTTGATCATGGCTTGGTAATGGTGGGGAACTGGGGATGCTGGTGTTTTGGGTGGGAACTCTGTGGATTTCAGATGCAGTGTGCTGTCCAGCGGAGAAGCAGACTCTCGGATACCAGAGAGGAGAGCCAGGACTTGGCATGCACTGAACGCAAATGAACACTGGTAATTTTTGGGGCATTCAAAATCTGAGTGTTTTGAGTATTCACCACTCCCTGGTTATTTTATCCACCCATGGCCATGATGCCATTTGGTCCCAACAAAAACTTATTTTTACCGTAGTTCCACTTAACTGGGTAAATGCAAGGTACATATTCTAGTTACTGGGTAAACTAGAATCATCCAGGTCATCCAATTGACCCACGCTTTACTTTACAGTACAGTTCAACTGTAACTACTGGGTAGTTACATACTCATAATTACCTGGTAATTACCTGGTAGTTTTCAGGAACATAGCAGGTGTTTACCAGGTAATTACTAGGTAAAATACCTAGTAATTAACTGGTAATTACCGTACTGTAAAGTAAAGCGTTACCAGTGTTTTTAATGAATCTATCATGGTTAAAATGGAGTTTGAAGTTACAATGGGTTTGTATGTGGAGAGAAGCCCCACCACTGCTCCCTGTTGAAAGTGGAATATCCCTTTAAGACCTATATGCTTTGTTGTACAAATTAGACAAAGTATTTGAATGAATGTGTATTTGCCAATAATGGCATGCCCAACATGAGGGCCAGGGGGGGCGGCTCATAGACCGCCAGTGGTGTGATATTGATTGTAGAAGTGTGGGTCCTCTAAATTCATGACGTCATGCGCGCATGCTGTTTTTATTGTTAATTAGTGTGTGCAAATGAGGCGCGCATGCCGTGCAGCAAAATAAGTGGGCTCGCCGAGCCCACGCAAGCCCATGGCATCTCACCCCTGTAGACCGCTTTTATCTGGGTCAGAAACAAAAACAAATCACATTATTTTAATTAGTAATGCAGCATCACTTGGATCAGTAATATGTTATAATATTACTGTTTTGGCAGCTGTAATAAGTTACACTACTCGTTACTGGGTAAGTAATTGCGACCCAAGGCAATTACTTTACCATTAGTTAGTTTACCATGAGAAATGTCACAGCTTGTCTCTGTGTGTGTACACATTTTTATGGCCTATGGGTTTGTCGCTCTAACATCATGCTCTGATGTCACTGTGATGTCCAGCACATCGTTGTCCACGTATCTGTGTATCTCTGAAGGTCACGCCTGACACTGTGGTTCCCTTGACACATCACTGTGACATCATGGGTGATATCACAGTTGACATCACCTATGTAAAAGTCCATATATGGGTATTCCCCAGAATCCCTTTTATGCCCATATATGAATATATATATATATATATATATATATATATATATATATATATATATATATATATATATATATATATATATATATATATATATATATATCACTGGCCAGATGGCCAAGGCATGGCCCATATCTGTGTGGCTGGTTCAGATAGGGATCTCCATGTATGGGCATAATATATATTGTATATTGTGATGTCATGGGAACCACTCTAACAGGATCCCTTTTATGCCCATATATGGAGATCCCTGATGTCATCAATATTAAGCCCATATCTAACAGGACTTCATAAGGGAATGCCCATATATGAAGGAAGACAGACAGTGTGGCTGGTTCAGACAGAGATCTCCATGTATGGGCATAAAAGGAATGTACTATACAGTACATGGATCTCCATATATGGGTCAACTGGTCCGATATGCATCACTGGCCATATGGCCAAGAATTGGAGCGACCTCGCCCTTTAGGGCGATGTCGTATGTCGCCCTGAGGCGTCTTACTAGTAATATTACAGTGATATATTACTAAGTAACGTGTTACAGCAAAAAGTGTCCATATTTCCTGCTAAAACTAATACCTACAGAACTTGCAGTAAGAGGTTCTCTTGCTAATTAGACAGAGCCGTTCTATTACAGAGGCCAACACCACTGCATTTGGATGCCATAGCAACAAGGACATCGCCACTCAGAACCTCTCTAACAACTGCCGTTTAGCTATACATAATGCGTGTGTGTGTGTGTGTGTGTGTGTGCGCGTGTGTGCGTGTGTGCGTGCGTGCGTGCGTGCGTGCGTGTGCCAGTATGTAGTACATTATGTAGGCATGATTGCAAATGTCAATAGACTTCACAGTCTATTATTTGGAGTTGAAATGAAATAGATTTTTCAAGGGCATCGTGACTCCTCACTGCAAGCCTTTAACTGACAAGATTCTGTGTGTGTGTGTGTGTGTGTGTGTGTGTGTGTGTGTGTGTGTGTGTGTGTGTGTGTGTGTGTGTGTGTGTGTGTGTGTGTGTGTGTGTGTGTGTGTGTGACTGTGTTTGTGTCCGTCCGTCCGTCTGTTTTTCTGTATGCCGCTAATCTCTCTTTAAGTCTTGGATGGTAGGTCATTGAGGAAGAATTTAGGCCTAATACAAATGTTTTTGAGACTCCCTATGCCATGCACATTTCCGGACACATTTCCCCCATTTAGCATTTTCTTCAAAACACAGTTTTTTGTTACTGCTCCCTTTTTGTTACTTCTCCTACATATTTTGTCCGAAATTCACTCACATCTGTACGCATTATCTCTGGAGTCAAGTGATAATTCATATTCCATTCCTATGATTATGATTATGGCTGTGATTGCCTTCCAAAATTCTTGGGTGGGGTAACATTTTACAAAAAAGAATAATGAACGCAGCATCCGGTCGACCCATAATGATATAATGATGATAAATGATGATAAAATTAGATAAAAATCAACAAATGAGAAATGAGAAACTTCCCATTTTCCCTTCCCATTGCTTGAAGGCATGGCCGAGACTATGTTTTGCTCTGCAAATCTCTCCATTGTGTGAGAATTGTCATAATTCTATAATTTAGATATAATTTAGTTTCTGATCCACTACATGCTCATCTGTCGATTATGTATTATTGTGAAGATTAGCATTGTTGTCGATGTTGACGAGCGCCCTCATTCGCTGCTTATGAAACATGTTATCACAATAACAGTCTCTCAGGGACAAGACAGGTATTGTATGGTGAAAAGGACAAATTACATATACACATGAATGAACACAAATGAACTGGCTTCTCTTTCTGAGCAGCCGGTGCAAAGAGCTTACTTGGCGTATCGTTGTATCAAGCCTCCAAAGTGTTGAATCGCTTCATTCGTGCCGCCCAGTTCACCTCATTCGCTCAATGCAACATCAACAAGTTGTGTCTTTGTATATAATCGCACGCGTGCACACAATCACCACAAGCGTAATGGTTGAATACCAGTCCCCCGTCCTACAGTCATCCTGCTGTCTCGTTAACCTACTTCATCCATCTCTGAATGGGAATGTGTGGCCATGCTTGGCTCAGCACTCTGAACCGTTACAGAGCCATTACGTCCACACACCATCCGGAAACACAAAGCCGTTTAAAGACGACAGACCTGCATGCTTCATTCTCTTTCTCCATTCCTCATCAAGGCCATATACATTTCTCCTTCCTCTCACCTAATTCCTCCTTCCTCTCCATGGGTTATTCCTCTGACAAAGGTACAGGTGTGGCCAAAAGTCAATTCTGTTGCTGACATTGACAATGGCCCCAGCATTCCATTTCTTTGGTATTTGCTCAGAAGCAAAGGCCAGAAGAATTACCTCATACCAGCTAATGTCTTATTGTCAAAATTATTATTATTGTCTCCGCCAGGAGTTTCCGTCCGTCCATGTGTCCGTGCGTCCGTCCGTCCGTCCGTCTGTCTGTTACCAGCTAATCTCCTGCACCGTTGGCTTGGTCTTGGCCAAACTGAGCACACACACTCCCTGTGTGTGCTCTGCCAATTCAGAACTTCTGCCCCACATTTCTCAAATGGCCCTGTTCTAGTGCCACCATGAGGCCGATGTTTGCAAAACACATTTCAGTACACTACTCTGAGAGATTCCGTCCACAAATCATGCAAATCGGTAGACAGTATCTCTACAGTCATGTGATCAACATGGATCTGTCGGATTTTCCATATTCCATCCTGATTGGCTACATTTGGCTTCCAAAGTTTGCAGGATTGCTCCGTTTGGAACAAAATGCCTCAAATCATGAACACAGCATGCAATCTTGATGACCTTTAACTCTATCTATCTATATTGAAATGACTTCTTTTACTGACTGATTCTGGTTGCCTTTAAAGGAGTAGTTCACCTCCAAAATGACTTTTTTTCTATTGATTACTCACGCCATGGAGAGTAGAGTTCAATAATATTTTTAGGTTTTTGTCACATTCCTAAGACAAAAATGTGATAACAATAAATTTACCCCCATTCGTTCCGGATGGTGACCCGTTTCGAAACGGGTCACCATCCGGAATCAATGGGGGTAAATTTACTCGAATCAAAATTTTGTCTTAGGAATGTGACAAAAACCAAAAAATATTATTGAACTCTACTCTCCATGGCCTGAGTAATCAATAGAAAAAAAAGTCATTTTGGGGGTGAACTACTCCTTTAAAGTCTGATAAAGATATTAAGTAGATATTTGTGCTATTTCTATTTGTAAATTGCAGTCGTTTATATTGCGCGCGCACACACACACACACACACACACACACACACACACACACACACACACACACACACACACACACACACACACACACACACACACACAGATAGTGGACAAGAGGCTCTGTAATGGGATTGCCTCTGGGTATTTTTGACCTCTGCTGTCACCATGCATTAGCAGGTCACAATGACATCAGGATAGACGCAAATCAAATCAAAGGCACAAGTCCATATCGGAACATTGGTTTCAATGACATTGAGTCACTTACCTGTCTAACAAGTATTTAATCAGTGGGGGCCACGGCGTCACACTAAGCAATGGGGTCAGAGCGGGCCATGAGAGCGAATGGCAACGTCAGGAAACCCTGCTAGCCCCCAGGGAGGTCACAATGACACAGCTGTCACTGTGTGTGTGTGTGTGTGTGTGTGTGTGTGTGTGTGTGTGTGTGTGTGTGTGTGTGTGTGTGTGTGTGTGTGTGTGTGTGTGTGTGTGTGTGTGTGTGTGTGTGTGTGTGTGTGTGTGTGCGTGCGTGCGCATGCACGTGTCTGTATGATGCCTTATGAAATTCAAGCTATAGGCATTGCAAACAACACAAAGTACAGATCATGCTTTTGTACTACTACATTAAGTAGGTCAGCGTGTACGGTGGCCGCATTACAACTGAGTTTCATATTTCATGCTGTGAGTCCCACTGAATGCCAATGGCACAATGTGCATATTGGTTTTCTTTCTTCCTCACGGCCGGCAGATTTCATGAGGAGATGAAGGGAAGAATGAAGTTGTTATGTGTGTCAGTAGTGCCTGTGGAAGTGCGTCAGAGTGTGACAGTAGGTTGTATGTATACTTTGCCATCCCTCTATTTAGTTCCGTTAAATCTTCATTAAGCTTCCTGTGTAAGTGTTTCTGAAGGTTCATTGATACTGTGACTTATGCTTAACCCATTTAAGTTCTATTTGAAAAGAAGAAAAAAAAACCTTAAAGACCTATGTCCGATTTGAAAATGTCCCATTGTTTTTCTGGAAAACTTATTACTCAGCCTTTGTAGCAGCTACAAACAAAATTCCAAAACTATTTGATAGCTTACACCTTTGGCTTTCATCAAAAAATGTCGAAAAACTTAATTTAGGCAGGAATATTCACATCAAGAATATAACAATTTATTGCATAAATTGAACAGATAATCCTGGCAAGAATATTTAACCATTTATTGCATAAATGGAATACAGTTAAACTTGGCGTTTGAAGGGCTCCGTGTTCGGAGCTGTTCCCTGAATTTTGTGCAAGCTTTTCTGAGCATACTAAGCAAAATCAGGGAACGCTTAACAATACCCCCCATGGGGAGACAAATAGCAGAACAATAGCAATACATGACATGACATTAAGGGCCACTACAGATTATGAGATTTCGCCTACAATAAGATATTATAATTATTTCATCGGATCGTATGAGCACACACACATTGACGATTATTGGGTCGTGTGTCCCGCTGTGCGAGAGACGCGCGACAGGCCCGCACACACAACAAGACCTCTTCCCCGACACCCCTGTGGTGAAATCTGGTGCGAGACGTGACGAGACAAAAAAATAAAAAAATAAATCACGCCTCCCTCAAAGCAGCAGCAGAAACCAGTGACATTAAAAGTCAGATCATGATACAAACTTTAAATGGTAGGTTCTAATGAGGGATGTTCCTAGCGGTTAATAATGTTTATACTGCTGGAATCTGCTCCAAAATAATTAATTAGGCCTACATCACCAGCGAAACATAACACTTTTAAAAAAGTAGGTTAAATACCAATTTACTCCCCCAGCGCAGCTAGCGCAGCTGGACTGACTAGACTCCGTGAAGGGACCTGCTCAGCTCTCCTCTATGTTACGTTAAACCATAATATATGAAATTTGCAGCCAATTTATGATTAAGGCTATAGGCTACTTTCTCCATGTTCTCACCTCAAAATGGATTAATATTCTTCAGATGACCGGATCACAGTGAAGCAGCAGGCACGCCAGGCAGTAGCCTACTCGAGCAGAGGTAACGACGAGTGATTCACATCCAGTCGTCTTTATTGGATTTGATTTATCCGTCACGATGACATTTGCCATCAAAGCACTCAAATACACTTTGCACCATAGCAACTTAGAGTAGATGCTGCTCAATGTGCTGCCTCATGTTGGGGAGAAGCAGCAGAAAACCAGACAGACAGCCTGCTGCTGCCACTGAATATATGGGGTCATCGTGACCACAGTCAGGCTCCGCAAATCACCCATGGTAATTCTTAATTTGCTTATTTTACTTGTTAAATGCAACATTTTATTATAAAGACATGGCATTAATATGGGTGCAAAATGAAAATGTTTAAAATAATTAAAAATATATAGGGTCTAATTAGAATAACCAAATTTTATTTACAAGCCAAATAGTGGGATCAGCCCCGTTTACTAGTCGGATATCCAAATAACCGCGCACATCCCTAGTTCTAATGGATGTTTATGAAAATAATATTATTAATAGGCTAACTAGTGATGGGAGTGAGTGGGAGCCAGGACGGAGGAAGAGAGAGAGAGAGATGAGAGAGGGAAGGAGGGACTTCACAGATTTTGCTGCAGCAATATCGTCACTATCCGTTTCCACACAGGATCACTGCTGGATCTCTACCCCGCTGTGCGCTGATTTTCAAACAAGTTTGATATTTTCTCCTGTCGGGTGGGTTGTAAAAAAGGTCGTAAAAAAGCGTATTAACATATCGGCAGGCGCTTCCACACGACACGAGAAAAACTGTGCCTCTTGAGCGATCTTGGGCTGTTCCTCGTCACAGTCATAAATTCCTTAAATGCCACAACATTGCGCACGACTTCGGCTATTCTGTGGGGGCCCTAAGACAAGTAACAGAATTGAGCTTCCCAATACATGACATGAACTTATCAGGCTGGCTACAGACATTTAAGCACAAAGTTGAGTGAGAGTTGTGTGGGGGAGGGGGGGGGGGGCAGAGACAGCACAATGCATTGCGGATGGAAGTCACATGGTTTGAAGTCTAGTGAGTCCTGTGGTTGCACAGAGCACCATCCAACAAGCACACAACACGCACTCAACACGCACAGGGACAGTTGTAGGCATGCAGTAGAGGGCAGACAAGCTGCACTTGATGAGACAGAAGGGCAGGGTTCAACTGCCAACCAATAGGAGAGAAAGGCCATGATGCAATCCCACACAGCTGTGTTCACTTGTAGTTTGTACTCCACTGCAGCAGAGTCTGTCTGCACTGCAGTGACATGAAACCTCCATTTCAGAACAAAAAATATTATAAATAAATTAAAGTTAAGTGTGTGTCACAGTAAACATTCGACAATAACAATGAATATTACAAATATTTCTTTACATGTCATACATGGTGACAGTGATGCCTACACAGATGCAATTGATTGAATGTGCGATTCATAATAAAATGTAAGCTTTATACAGTGGTGGAAAAAATAATCAAATTCATTGCTTAAATAAAAGTATCAATACTGAAACATACAAATACTTTGTTAAGTAAAAGCCTGGAATTCAAAATGTATTGAGTAAAAGTATTAGTGTTGGCATTAGAATGTACTTCAAGTGCCTAAAGTAACTTTTTTAAATAGCAGATCTACAAGCTCACACCGTGTCGCATGGTGGCACGCTGTGAGCTTGTAAATCCATTTTACTGTACGTGTCACCAAAAAGCAGCAGGTACTCTGCCTTCACCCGATGACAACTCCAAAAGAACTACATGGCCAAATACCATATCTGCTTCCTCCTCAAGCGGAACCGCCCACTTCCCGCAAAGCATTGTGGGAAATTTATTATTTTTTGGAAGAGACTTTGACTGAACACACAACTTTGACTGAAATTAGTGCGGCCCAGTCTGAGTGCAGCCTAGTGGTTTGAAGTCTAGTGAGAGTCCTGTGGTTGCACAGAGCACCATCCAACAAGCACACAGCACGCACTCAACACACACAGGGACAGTTGTAGGCATGCAGTAGAGGGCAGACAAGCTGCACTTGATGAGACAGAAGGGCAGGGTTCAACTGCCAACCAATAGGAGAGAAAGGCCATGATGCAATCCCACACAGCTGTGTTCACTTGTAGTTTGTACTCCACAGCAGAGGAGTCTGTCTGCACTGCAGTGACATGAAACCTCCATTTCAGAACGAAAAATATTATAAATAAATTAAAGTTAAGTGTGTGTCACAGTAAACATTCGACAATAACAATGAATATTACAAATATTTCTTTACATGTCATACATGGTGACAGTGATGCCTACACTCTACACAGATGCAATTGATTGAATGTGCTATTCATAATAAAATGTAAGCTTTATACAGTGGTGGAAAAAATACTCAAATTCATTGCTTAAATAAAAGTATCAATACTGAAACA
>NC_137825.1:28381494-28441494 GCF_963921795.1 Nannobrachium achirus
CCACACAGTGTTCATGTTTCTGGTCCCAGCTGCAGTACCTCAAGGCTCAAAACGGCCACCATGTCCATTTGGCTTCAGCCCTCCCCTAGGTTCTGGGGGCTTGGTCACAACTCAAGATAAAAATCCAATTTTCTTTTCCTACATTAATATATATATATATATATATATATATATATATATATATATATATATTTTTTTTAACATAACATAATGAAAACAAACAAATCTAAGAAATACCTGTTGGTGTCCCGGGCAAACGTCTAATTTCTCTTTTGGGTCTCAAGCTAAAAAGTTTGGGAACCACTGCTCTATACAGTCGTAACAGGCCGTAATTCTCTGTACCAGTACCAGACTATCTGGTGTCTAAAAATAATCAAACTGTTACCGGACAGCTTGCTCTAAGCTTCGCTGCTTCTTGCCAGGCAGTCTCATGCAAAGTCTCATGTTTGTGCCAATACTAATCAGACGGTGTGCTTCTCCTCTGAGCCACATTCAGATCCTTCAGTCTGCTCTGCTTGTGATGCTGCCTGCTGACTCATGCAAACAGTACACGTGGTGGAAAGTAACTTAAGTACGTACATTTGCTTCAAAGTACAAGTTTGAGGTATTTTTTACTTTAACTTCACTACATCTACTACGTCAAATATTGTACTTTTTAATTCCGCTAGAGTTACCAGTAAGACTCCCTAATCGGGAGATAAGTGACCGTCAGGTCACTGGATTATTATTACAAAACATTCATCAACCACTTCAGCCCTGATTGATTGATTGAGGTATTTATTAGAAGTATTGCATAGGAAAAGGTACAGTTTCATGACAGTACAGTTCACTGTCTGGTACAAGGTCAACTAAAAGGAAACTCAGGTAAGACTAGCTTATTTCCGTTGAGATCCTTCTCAACTTTGTCTAAATAGCTGATCTACAGTTTACTTCTGCATAATGAGTACTTTTACTTTTGGTACTTTAAGTACACTAGCCCTTACCCGTTCAAAGATATGAGCTCTGAAATGATGTGCAGTGTGTGGGTTATGGGGTGTGCACTGTGCACACAGTATATGAGGGATGGAAAGTAACTTTAACTGGTGCTTACATGATAATATGTAGGAGCATCAATGTAAGAAATACCCGTTTCGTTTAATGGCTTCAGAGATACTGTGTACCGATCTGCATGATTTTGGACAACACCTGTAACAGGGCCAGTCACCCCCCCTCCCCCGCCCCCACCTGCACGCGCACACACACACACACACACACACACACACACACACACACACACACACACACACACACACACACACACACAGATGGTTAAACATGTTGCCTCATGCTAGATGCAGAATAGATAAGCCTCATGCTAGATGCAGAATAGATAGTAGATAGACCATAAAAATGCTAATATACAGCAAACGATTTGTGAAAGTGACAAACGGGCTTCACAGTTATGTTAGGTTTGTTCATATGCTAATGGTGATGCGATTTCAGATCAATTGCTCCAGCCACTGAGGAGAAACGCTGTTTCAGACACTCAGACAGACAGACGATACACCATAAAAATGCTAATATACAGCAAACGATTTGTGAAAGTGTTTCAGACACTCAGACAGACAGATTTTTGGAAAATGATATGTTTGATTGATTGTTGATAATGCCAATGCTTTTGTAATTTTACTCCAGTGAATACCGAACTTGTCCTTGAAACAGACTGTTTCTACAATAGCCTATTGATACCTTTTTACTCAAGTAAAAAAATGCAAGTACTTCTTCCACCATTGCAAACAGAACACGTGCACAGAAAGACAAACACATGGAGGCGGTGTGTGTATATACGTACTGTTTTTGTAGAGAGTGGCAGACCTTGGCACAGAGATTGTCATATGAACAGACCGGGTGGCACTGTGTGAATCAGCGGTTGGCACATTGAAGGTCATGGGTTTGAAGCCGTCGGGCCTTTCTGTGCGGAATGTTCTCTCCGCGTTCACGTGGGTTTGCTCCACGTGCTCCGGCTTCCTTTCACACCAAATAAATTAATGTTAGACACATAATTGACTAAAGAACTGGCATTAGATCTGGACCTTCTTGGTCCCGGGAACTGCTAATCTGTTGTAGTCTGCTGGCATTAGTTGGCAAACTTGGCATCAGATTCAGGGGTGTCACACCAAATTCTGGGCCCTGGGTACAAGGATTCACTGCGGGCCCCCCATGAATGTTCTTCAAAGTCTTTGAATATTTTTGACCCGATTCTAGGTTTTTTGAAAAACCTATGTTTCTATGTCAGTGGTGCTCAAACTTTTTCATGTGAGGGACCCCCAAAATGACATGTATTTGATCATGGACCCCCATCTCAAAATATTGATACAAATGTTCGCTTAAAAAATACATATATTCAAAGATTTGCACATATTTTCACGACTTTTCAAAAATAACAGATCTACAAGGGAGCTTGTATATCTGCTATTTTTCAATAGCTAAAGTTTAACATAGTTAAGGCCCCTCCACCTTGGGCCCTAGTAACCCAGTCCCCTTTTTCCCCCCTTTGTGATGCCCCTGTCAGTGTTCAACACAAGTCAGAACTGTATTCATTCAGCGGGTGATGATTTGGAACCTGGAACTTCAAACACTGATATATAATACCCTGGCCTGAGGGGACATCCGGTCAACAGAGATGCACTGTAGTGCACCAAGTGGTTATGACATTATGACATCAGCATTCACCTCTGACCGTCACCTACTTCTCTGATAGGAGCCTGCCGTGTTTCCCCAAGACCAAGAGATAACTAACTAGTAAGACGCCTCAGGGCCTCATTCTTCACATGAAAAGGTTTTTAGCACCACTGACATAGAAACATAGGTTTTTCAAATCCTTCTAAGGTTTTTCAAAAAAATCTTAGAAGGATTTGAAATATTCAAAGATTTTTTACGATTTTTGAAGAAAAAGAAAAAAGAAAAAAAGCAATAGTTAAAGCACAAAATAATGTGTAATAATGCGTTCCCAGTCTAAATGGGTTAAACCTGCCTCCCCCTATGAAGAACATTCATGGGGGGCCTGCAGTCAATCCTTGTACCCAGGGCCCAGAATTTGGTGCGACACCCCTGAATAATGAACACTGTCTGTAACTAATGGAAAATGGATACAAAAACAGAAAGACTCAGGGGACACCCAGGAGAGTGAGGCATTTTGTGTGTGTAGGTGTGGGGAGGGGGGGGGGGTCTCCTCTAGGCTTTGTGATGAAAGGTCATTGACAGACTTCCGAGATGAGAAAAAAATAAAACTCGGCAAGACAGGAAAAGAGGGCTTTCACACAACAATAGCCAGGTACATAGTCCCCTGAGGCCTTGAAACCAGGTCAAGAGAAGGTAAGCAATGGGATTGGGACTTTCTCTAAAAATAGCCACGAGTGAGTGCATCTTCCTTTATTCGTCTTTAGCCCACCGGGACTTAAAACAGTCATAACAGCCACAGGACACCCTGTTGAGAATAGAAACAAAGAGAGATTTTGTAACACTGCCCTTTGCTCTGGATTTGTTCCAGTGAATGAACCATACAGTGGTTCATTCATTCACTGGACCAGTTGGACAAGTACTATAGTCCGATTGCCCTGTTAGGGCAGCCACACTAATAAAACATACTGCATGTTTAGTGTCTTTCTGGGTGCATTCAGAATTATGCTTATTTCTATTGGACTATAGGTCGCAGTTAGCTATGAAAACCGGCACATATTGTCCGTACGCCCTTCAGTAACGCCTCAATTTTGTTGACATTGTGACATCACGTGACATCACCTCATCAAAGATCAAACCTGGATATCCATACATGGAGACGACTGGATCATCACCTAGATCTCCATATATGGAGCTGACCTCTACATCTTGATTCCCAGATGATGCCCTGTTAGGGCAACCACACTAATAGAATCCCTTTTATGCCCATAACAGATACTGTGTGTCAGTATCACGGACGCATGTCTGGGGTCTCACAGCACACGGTTGGTTCTACAGGGAAGGATCTCCATATATTGGCATAAAAGGGATTGTATGTATGATGTCAGACGTCATAGACGTCATGGGACTTTCACGTAACCGAGTAAGTAGAACCGCCGATCCAACCAATATGCCCATATCTCCATATACATGGATCTCCATATACAGTATGAGTATCAGAGATCTACATACAGTATGGGTAACTGGTCCGATATATATTAATGAATTCCGTCCTGCGCGAGGTCGCTTTTCGCCCATAGGCATCTTACTGGTTATTATTAACCGTCTTGTTACACATCGATGGTGTGTTGAATAATACACTCTGATTGCTCTGAATTTCTGAATGACCAGAAAGTACCCTGGGTGCTCTTCAGAGCTCTCACAGCATATTTCCAAATGCACCCTCTGTCTGAGGTGGTCCAAATCAGTGACCACATGGAGAGCTGTCTGCTCATTAGTGGTGCTGAATTGGCCTACGTTCAGAAGCATGACTAATAGGTGCACTGCCCAAAGTGAAACTTTAGTGAAATGAATCTGCAGTCCATAGGAATTGTACACGCTGACCTGAATCTTTTTGAGCTGGAGCACACCCACACACATGCATCAATCAATGTAAAACAACCGTTAAGTTCACACCTCAACAACATTTTCTAAAGCTGTAGTGTCACACCAGCGGCATTAACATAGAAACGAGCCTTGGTCTGCCAACTCCAGTTAGTGTAGATGTTAAGCGACCAGAAATCACCAATACAACACTGTACGACATGAATCCAAACCCTCTTTACTGTTTCTGCCCATACATACATACATGATTGATTGATTGATTGATTAATTAATTGAAAACGACTCATGAAACAAAAGGAAAAGCTTCCATAGTCAGTCTCAGTCTGTCTGTATGTGTGTGCGTATTGTGCATACACGTGCGACGTGCGTGTGTGGCTATGTGCAGTCAGTAATGGTGCTGCTCTGTCGCAAATAAACTCACCTGCTAGTAGAACCGGATCTAATATAAGAATTAGATTAAATATATTTAATTCATGAATTCCATGAATGAATCATCCTGATGCTGTATGGGTTTTTTCCTTAGTTTGTCTACTGTAACTTAGTGGGCACTGTGTTGCTGCCCTTTTGCTGTCAGCGTCCCTTTCCTGCGCAGAGGCCAATCAAAGCCAATTCCGGCTACATTGTTCACTCTTAATTACCTTGTCCTTCACCTGTCTTGTGACGGAACTGACTCACATGATGACAGCTTCTGTCCTGCAGAGATTGTCGTGGAGTGGGCCTATGGCCTCCAGTGGAGGTAAAGTTATTGTCTCCACTCTCCACCTAGCCTCGCGTAGCCAGGCTTACTCATCTGCGAAGAGAAAAGCCTGGTGACAATATAAGGCAGAAAGCGTTCAACTTCCACCGTGAGAATTTCACCGGAAGACTGCAACGCATAACGTAACTTCCGTTAAACGCAGGACTTCCGCCATTTCCGCTAGAACCAACCGGAAGGCATATTGTCTACAGGGTGCTCTCCACCGGGCCGGAGAGTGCGGAGACTATGTTTTCACCCCTGTTCCTCTTGTGTGTCCGTGAGCAGGTAAGCTCCGGCACCGTTGAACCGTTATTATTAGACCCTGTCCTGTTTATATTAGCCCTGATCTGTCTGAGACCTTGTTTACATCCTTGAGACAGGCTGAAGTCAATACCAGAGGGTTGCGTGTATGCAGTAGGTTATTGCATTATCCATTCAAGAACTAACCTGGCACCGTTTGTCTCTCTCACCTTATGCCCCCCCCCTCTCTGTCCCTCCAGTGGTGCTAGTCCAGTAGGGTTGGTTTTGACAGCAGTCGTTGCTCTCGTTTACAAGGTGGCCCTCGCATTCGAAGGGTAAGTCTGTCTCTGTCTGTCTCTGTCTCCGTCTCTGCATTACCATAATCTAGTTTGTTAAAAATCTCTCACACTCCCCTCCCCTACAACAGGTTCTCAATAATTTGGGGGGTCCCCAAATTATTTTGGGGGGTCCCCCAGATGATTAGAGGGTATAGATAAGAGGGTATATATACACATTTCTAAAGTGACAATTTAAGGACTTTAATACCTCTAAAATGACAAATTAAACATTGGCCAAATTGTCAAATATTAGAGGCAAACATTTTGAAAATAGCAGATCTACATGCTCACAATGCCTCACAACGCCTTGCGTTGTGAGCATGTAGATCTGCTATTTTCCCAATAGAACCGTGATATACAAATCTAATGCCTCAACTCTTAGTGCTCGTCAGGGTGGGGGGGTTCAAATATGATTCTTTTGGTGGTCGCGGCCTGAAAAGGTTGAGAACCACTACCCTACAACATATCGCTCAGCAGTACCTTAGGCTAAAGCTGTGATTGAGATGATGTGTCTTGCACAAAGTTCAGGGAGCATGTTGAGGAAAAAATAAAAAATAATAACAATATGTTAAGGACAACACAACAAGAGAACAGTACTATTTTCCTGCTGCTCTAACAGCTAAAAGCCAAGGTATGGTTTAGGACGAAAGACAAGCGGTAGGGTGAAACAGGTGTGTGAAAGAAGGGTGCTCTCATCCTACCTCATGTCCTTATCCTCCCTCCCTCACCTCTCATGGTAGTAGTAGTAGTTGTTACAGTAATAGTCACTCACCCTGGCGTACACTGAGATCCATCTCTAGCCAAACTGCTGGCCCTGACTCAACTATGGTATGGACGTTTTGGATCGTCGCTCTAATGGATAGACTGTTTAGTTCTAGCCTCATTACAGGAAGTTGTCTGTCTGGTCTCGGGAGGTGAGTAGGTATGTGTCACCCCTCAAACCCGAATTCACCCGGATCTGTTCTGAGAACAGGGAGATCATCTCGTCTGAGTGTTCGTTACCTCATCGATTAGCGCGCAGTCTCTACGTTCTTGCAGGTGCAAAAAATAAACTGAGCGGAACAATGCGTAACTGGCAACCTCAGGAAACACGAACAACTGAGGATACAGAGGCAGACACAGACGAGGTTTCCCCCTGGTGTCTCATCTCCCCTCAGGTGCTCCCTCTTAAACTACGTACATCCCAGTTTATTCAAAATACATCTAATGGCGACCTCAGAAAACACGACATTTGTAGAACTCTGTCCCATTTCATATGTAGAGTTATAAGAAATGTCTTAAATGACATCTATGTCATCTAATGGTGGCCTCAGAAAACCGGACAACATCTAAGGATACAGAGGGCTTCTCCCAGCCTTCCTTTTACACTTTTTTTTTAAATAGCTACTTGGCACAGATACTCAATGGGGTACATTCAGCTTTCTATAGATTTCTTCTGTGCCATGAGGGACTGACAGCATTAGCTGAAAAGTGGTGTTTTAAGTGTTTGACCGTGATTGCCTAATTAAGCTTTTCAAACTTCTCCCAGAATCATAATCTCTGAATGTGGGCAGTCTGCCTCATCCTCCATTAATCACGCTTCACACTATGTCATCTGAGGGAACAGAAGGGGTTAAGGGTTCATTTCAACTTCTGCTTCATGAGCTTCTGTTGGTAATTTTCAACACAACATGCTTGTTTTCTACGCAAGACATTTTCCTCAAAGATTAAAGGGATGTTTCACTTTCAAAAATACTTTTAGTAATGTTATCATCTACCCAGGCTTTTGTTGGACCCCATACAGTTTTTAAGTTGCTTGATTCAGTATTTAGATATTTGATATTCATTTTATCAGACACGTCCCCTTCTTATAGGCTACAAACCCATTGTAAATTCAAACTCCATTTTAACTATGATAGATCCATCAAAAACACCCCTCCTCCTTGGTTCTGGTGACTCATACTGTCCTCCAAATACGTGAGGAGGCCGTGTTTCCTCATAAACATTGCCTCCTCACGCATTAGAAGGATAATATCAGTCACCAGAACCAAGGACGGGTGTTTTTGATGAATCTATCTATCATGGTTAAAATGTAGTTTAAATTTACAATGGGTTTGTATAGGAAGGGGGAGTGTATTTGAATACTGAATCAAGCAACTTAAAAACTCTCTGGGGTGCTCACAAAAGCCTGAGTAGACAATAAAATGACCAAATGTTTCTTTTTTTCTCTAAGTGAAATAGAAGGTTCCTTCTCCCACTCTCATCCTCCCCTCTCTCATAGTAACATTCTCCCTGCTTCTCTCGTCATAGCGCATAGAGGAAGGGCTAAACATCTTTGGGGATGTAAGGACCAGTGCAGCCTCTTGCAGGATTGTCAATAAACATGCCAAATGCAGATGCATGCACACATACAATATCTACAATCACATTATATTTACCGTACACCTGCACACACAAAAGAAGACACAAACACAGGCTCAAATCTAAACAGCCTCCTCCAATATGCCTCCCATAGTCTACTACTGTCTCAGTAAAAATGTCAAATAATATAGCTTTGTTATTCAGTCACGTTGCCTGTGGCTGTCAGCGGCACTCTCTCTGCTGTTTTCACTTGATACTACAGTAAATATCACCGAAAATAGCTGATCTACAAGCTCACACTAGTGTAGCAAAAATGACATGCTGTGAGCTTGTAGATCCGTTATTTTAGTCTAATGTTCACCTCAGAGTAGCGACACTAGGGTTAAAACACTTATTGACATCACGAAGGGAAAATGATGCCTACTCAGGTGGTCCAGAAGGAGACTGAAGACTTAATTATTTCACAACTTGACTGACCTACATTTAGTACCGCACAAACACACGCACACACACACACACATTTGGACAACAGCAGAAAACGACTGTTGTGCTGAGCAGCTTCCTGGTGTGAATGTGTGTCAGAGTTAAGCAGGATGCTGCTGCAAGCAGCCAGGCAGGTTAAGTAATGTGGAAAAGACGTACTCTCTCTGTCATACACACACGCGCTCTTATGACATACATTAGCAGGGAGCTTGGGTCATGGCTGTTCACTATTCCCTTCACTGTCAGTACAGTACATCTGATAAGACATATTTTGTATTTCTGTGAATCCGCACAATGTGTTTGTTTACCATATTTTTTATTTCGTGAAAGACTTGGACACTTTGTCTTAATTATACTACATCTGTATCAATGTTAATCATTCAAAGGGAATGATCCCACACATACTGCCTGACACTTGCAAAAGTAGACTTTATTTTGATGTTTCGGTCCTTAGACATTCATCAGGACAAGTGGGAGCATAGCGTTATTACGACGTTTGATAGTTCGACGTCACATTCGTCCGCCGCTGGTGAATGCTAACCTGGTGAATGTTAACCTGGTGAATGCTACTATGCCTAAACCTAACCCTAAACCTAACCCTAAAACCTAACCCTAACCCTTAGTCGAACTAATGAAACGTCGAAATATCAAGATTTTACCAGGACAAGTATGTTTGTTTGTCCTTTCAGGACAAGTATGTTTGTTTGTCCTGTAAGGACCAAAATTCTGTTATGAAATAAGTACTATGTTTCCGACATTGTGCAGGATTGTTCCCTTTTTTTTTACTTGGATCTTCCTGTTGTTGACGTGTCGTCAACATTTTAGGTGCACTTCGGCCGTTAGTCAAATCTCTTGATTTTGAAATGGTTATAATTTCCAGACAGCATTAGAATTAGCATTAGCTTTTAACTTTTACATTGTTTAGAGACCTCCTATGCAGAGGGTCGGACGTCGTTATGACGAACAGCTACATTGAGAAGGTCCTATCTGCAGTGGAAAATGAGTTAAAGGGATATTTCACTTTCAAACATGTTTGGGGTCAGTTTAATGTCTATGCAGGTTTTTGTGAGCACCCCAGACAGTTTGTTAAGTTGCTTGATTCAGTATTTTGATATTTGATATTCATTTTATTAGACAGGCCCCCTTCATTAAACTCATTGAAAACATTTGTTCTAGGGACTGATATTGGCCTTCGAATGTGTAAGGCGGGGGCTATGTTTTTTCAATTGCTTTATTTTTATACTTTATTTGGAAAATGAAACAAATAAAATAAAATAAATAAAAAAGTAATTGAAAAAACACAGCACCCTCACGTATTAGAAGGACATACATTATCATTCACCAGGACCAAGGATGGGTGTTTTCGATGAATCATTGTTAAAATGAAGTTTGAAGTTTCAATGGGCATGTCTAATAAAATGAATATCAAATATCTAAATACTGAATTTAGCAACTTAAAAACTATCTGGTGTAACTGGCATCGTTATTTATAATTTTGTTATTTTCTTTCTCGTTTGGTTTATGGTTTATGTTGTCTGTTTTATTGTGAATGTGTCTACCGGAAGTGCCTACCGGAAGTGTATCATTTACTCATTGCCCGCTACCCTTTAAATGTAGTTGTTTCAGTATGGCAGACCAAGTGGTTGCACTAAGCACTTCCTCCCACTTCTCCCATTTACTCATTGCCCGCTACCCTTTAAATGTAGTTGTTTCAGTATGGCAGACCAAGTGGTTGCACTAAGCACTTCCTCCCACTTCTCCCATGCAAGAACGGAGTCGGGAGACAGCCATGTTCGTTGTTTGTTTGATCATTTTGTTCGTGTATTTTGTTATCAAAGCCAATATTGTTTATTTTGAACGCTTGGTTGATTTATTGATTGCAAAAGTTGGACTGGACGATCATTCATTCCCTTTAGTAGTACATGCAGCCAGCGAGGTGTGTTTGTTTGCATTTTCCTTATTCCTTATTGCATTATGTTGTACAATGTTTGTTTTGCGTTCTATTATTTATGTCTGTGTATCGTTTATGCTTTTGTTTTGAACAGTTTTACGTTGGGCTGTTTGCCAGTAAGAGTGCAAATAAATCTACAAGCTGTGTCATTTTTGGGACTAGAGGGAGAGACAGGCGTAGGCGTTAAAACCAGAATAGGCATTAAAATGACCCCAACATGTTTGAAAGTGAGATATCCTTTCACATACATTGAAGGGAATGGCTCACAGTCACAGCTAGGGGTGCTTATTGGAACACTCAATATACCTTGCTTATTGTAAATCGCTCTGGATTAAGAGTGTTGTACAAAATAATTTCTGACTGATAAAATAATATTTGACTAATCGACGAGCTCAAAACGTGTTACGAGTCACAATGCGACACATTGTGAGCTTGTAGATCAGCTATTTTTGCCATTTTAAAAATGGACTTCATGGATTGGCAGCCCTTCTCATAGTACCATGCATGCACTTTGAATTGGACAGACACAGGTATCAGATACGTAGAGTGAATGTGAACGCCTGAACTGTAGATTAGATTAGAACTGTTAGATTTTTACTTGCACAGACCTTTAGGTAATGTATTCAATGTTCTGACCCTTCATAGTCCTGTGATAATGATGAATCAACACCCTGGAACAGACTTAAATGATATGCACAGCAGAAATTATGCTGGCAAATGTTTCATTTTATCGCAGAGAGTGCTGCAGTCGAGGCTTGGACCAAGAATACAGAGTAAACGTATTGGTCCATTCTCATAGCTCTCATTGAATAAATCAAGGAACCATGAACCAGCCTTAAAAGCTTAGAGTGGGAAGACAAGGCAACACATCCATTAGTAGCAGAAAACTCTGCAAGTGACTAATGTAGCACTCTAGCCCCTCACTTGTATCCCCCTCTCTTTCATATTCCTCCTGCACTCGAAAATGCACTTCATTCACCTCATCTGTCATTTACCTCTTGTTCCAATGCTGGTTTCTCAATCTTTCAATTATTGTACTCCATACTGTTGGTTGCTTGTAAAGTTTATCAATGTAAGAATTTATGGATATTTTACTTCTCGGTTCATTATAAATCGCTTCAGGTAAGAACGCCTGGAAAAATAAATGTAAACTAATACTTTGTTGACTGAGGTTGGCTCTCTACTATATCCCCCCCCCCCCCCCCCACCTAATGAGTTACCCTCTCATCCGCTAGATAAGAGTCGACATTTGAGATAAGAGTCGACACAAGAGTTGACATTCATCCAACCAATCAATCTTTATTTATGCTATATAAATTGATCATTGAGCATACAGTAAAATAAGAAGATAAGATGAAATAATAATGTTCAGATGTAAATTGAGCGTGAGCAGGAATCGCCATTCGTCTTTATGAGACATGGTTACAGAGTGCAGTGGTCAGTGGTGCAGATTGCTACATGCACCCATGTGTGCATCGATGGAGTTCAGAGCAGGAAACACAATCATGTACAGGAACACCAGCTTCCTTGCGCACACTTTCAAAAATACACTCAAACAGTTTGACTCAATAACATACAAAGTCTACATTATATTCACATACTATATAATACACACTTAAACCAATATGGCCCTCATATACTCCCATATACACAGAGCAAGACACACACACACGCACACACGCACACGCACACACACACACACGCACACACACACACACACACACACACACACACACACACACACACCCTGTCTCCACTCGGAATCCCTCAAGGATGGCTACCCTTGTACACACACACACACACACACACACACACACACACACACACACACACACACACACACACACACACACACACACACAAATTCATGGTTTCCTCACGCTTGGACACACTGTGTGTGTGCGTAGAGGGGGGTCCCTGGTACGGCCTGGTACGGATCTACCCCGCAGCTATGCTTTATTGTCCCATGATGTGTTTGCTCTCCTGTGTTTGCAGACCGTTCACCGAACACATCTATCGGGAGAGGAGCCAACACTGGAAGCAGCAATAAGTCCGCTATGCACACACACACACACACACACACACACACACACACACACACACACACACACAATCAACCCTCACACCCTCTCAATATGGATCGGGCCATGGACGGACATGTACACAGTCACAGGCGGCAGGTCCTCACACGGCCTCCAGGCTGAGGACACGAGCAGGAAACGTTGTGGAATCACATACTGTGTTCTTATATGTATTGCTGTCTATCGTTTTGTAGCAAAACAAGAATAAGATAATTCACTGACTAGTACTACAGTAGTTATGGTTTTTGGAGTCGGATATTGAGCTTTAGAAACATTTCACCTCCAACCGTCCTCACAACAATGTTTTATCAATGTTCTTTTTTTGAGGGGGGTCAAAGTGTAGTAACATGCTGCTAAGGGGGGGGGGGGGGGGTTTACGTAATAATAATAGTTACCTATGTCCTCCCGCGAGGGAAATTCAGTATTTTCAGCCCAACCCAGCTGATTCGCTGCCCACAAGGAGCGCGTGAGCAATTAGGGGTTAAGAGTCTTTCTAGCACAAACCAGTTTTCACTTTGCTTTTAGTGTTTTACAGTAAGTCCCAGTTGTGTCATTTTGTCGAACAGAAGTACCAGTTTTTAATAAACAAACAATAACTTGAATAAACTGTTATACTTCCAAAACTTTTCAAATATAGTTACAATAGCTGTTATAATAACTCACAAACTTGTGAGTGGTTCAGCATGCATACAGTAAAAAGGAAGACTTGTACCATGTCTTAGAAGAAATTTGTCCCTATTTTTACTGAACTCTTATCTATGCAATGACTGTCATTCCAAACTGTACAGTATCTACTGCCAGCTGTTGTGTGCCCATGCAATAACATGTTGATTGACAATAAAATGCTGTGTTTTTCGGCCTGAAACACTAGTTATTATGTGTATGTCAGTGTATGTCAGTGTATGCGTGTGTGCGTGTGTCATATCCCTGCTCCACCGAACCGGCCTGTGTTTAGACTGTGTTCTACATGTGTTTACAGTGAGCGCCTTGACTCATATCATCATGTCTAACAGAGTAATGATGACTACATTTACAGTAAAGGACCACATCCTAGGACTTGCCTGTAGGCAGAGATTACATAAAATGACACTCTTAATACATAAAGTAATGCACTTACAATGCAGTAATGACAAGTTGACAACTAATATAATGTTTTAATCTCTGCCTACTTGGGGATCAAGCAAGTCCTAGGATTAGGTCCTTTACTGTAAATGTATTGAGAGCAGGGCAGGAATTTCATGGAGGCCATGAAGGCCATGGCCGTCGTTGCCCCTCAGTTTGGCCTTGTGCCCCTCAAACCAATGGCATGACTTGAGGCCACTATGGCCTTAATGACTGTACCACTTTCTCCTCTGTCTCTTTCTTGTCAATATGTAGACACCGATGTCTCTTTCTTGTCATCTAGACACCAGTGTCTTAACTCAGTGCACAGATCATATACAGGTATAGACCGAGGTAATACGCCAGTGGGCATTCACTCCTCCATCTCATCCACCATGTTTCCCCATCTCCGATAAGCCATAAGTGGACTCTTTCAAATGCCTGGGCAGCTTTATCTCCGAAGACTGCAGCATCGACAAGGAGATTCAAAGTGGATCAAACAGGCAGACTCAGGAGTAGGGTCTTCCAGAACAAAGACCTTAAGCTCTATACCAAGGTAGCGGTTTACCTGGCTGTTGTTATGACAACCCTCCTCTATGATGCATGCAGATAACTGGGCACCTTGAGAGGTGGGCACATGGACAACTGGCCACCAAAACCATCTGGCCACTTGGGACAAGTGGGCACTTAAGTGGAGATAACTGGCACGAGTATAGGCACCTGACTGGGCACTAGGAACATGTGGGCACCGGACGAGTGGGCACCTGAATAACTGGGCATTAGGGACAAATGGGCACCTGGATGAGTGGCCATGGAATAATGCGAGAGTTGGATTGTTGATTGCTTTGCCTTTGCCTGACTTGATTGCCCAAGCTGTGTAAAATACAAATCTTGGATGCTGGATGCTGGATCCTCCACTTTCAATCAGGGAAAACTCCCAAACAGATGTTTGCTCAGACTAGGAGGCATGAGCTGTAGGCTGTGGCATTGCATTGCACACTATACTTAATAAATTGTGTTTGTCCACATTTTCTACATCAAATGTAGGTCACGGTACAGCTAAAAGCGCCTACGTGAACCTGGAACAGGTTTTGATTACCGAATTCGATATACTGCAAATATCAGGGCTTTAACACATGCCAATAGCTATGGGGTTAGGTCTCAAGAAACCTTGGGTTTGTTTCCTGTATAAAAAAGGCTTTTATTTTTTTAAGTTTCAAGCTTATTTTTGTCTTAAAAGTCTTTAAAAGTTAATTTCTTCTGAACTATTAAGTAATGGATAATGAATGGCTCCGCGGTGAATGACGCTAGATAACATCCCTTCGGTTTGATAACTCCCTCGGCTAGTGCCTCGGGAGTTATCAAGCCGTCGGTCTGTTATCTAACGTCATTCACCAAGGAGCCATTCATTATCCCGCTTATTACCCGGCTACTAAATAAAATTAATAATTCGACTCAAAACTAAAAACAAAACAAAGTATTTCCTTGTTTACAGACGGCTGGAAGTGTTCCACAAGTGTCGCGCTGGGCGTCCCCCCAGCGCGACACGGTCGCCTTGGAAAACAAGGAAGTGCTGATTAGATAGAATCCATTTTCTGATACTACGTCGTCTATTTCTCGCTTAAAATATTCTGAAAAACTTTCTTGAGAGCAACATTTAGTTCTAAATGTCGCTGTGTGTGTGTGTTTACATGGCTGACATTTTGGATACAGCTAAGATTCTCGCAGTGCAGCTGGACTGCAGCAGGTGCTCTGAGCCTTTGATTAGGCAGCGGTCTGTTATAGAGCGGAGCGGTCTGTTATCGTGGGATATCAGACCTCTGATTTCAGCGCTCGACCAATCAGAATCAAGAATCCAAACAGGCCGGGTAATAATATTGGATAAGACTGATTGTATTTCAAAGCTTGTCTCAAGCCGTTTGACACTGAAGTCATCTGGCGATGAGCCATGTGGCTCAACTATGCACACCTCTGGGTTGCCATTGTTTAATTAGTTTCAAAGTTTCCGTTTTTCAGTTTCTTTTTTTTCTCATGTTTCTCTTGTTTAACCTGTGTTGTTGCACTAGTTCATGACTGACCTACTTTCTCTCTCTAGAGAGAAGGCAATGCAATGCACATTTTCACTACCACAATTTCAGAATTCTTAACAAGGAATTATGTGTGAAGGTCAATCGTTCTCAAACATCATACAAACCCAATGCACTGTGCAACTGCAGTTGCAATCAATTGAGCTTACTTTAGGGTTGGTGCACGTGGCTGCCGGTGCAGTATGTGTGCCTTCTTCACACATACGAAATCCGAGCCTGTGCTGTGTGTGCATGTTGCAGAAAGTGGTTATTTGGCTTGTGTGTTGTTTCTCACGCTGCTGCTAACTACCTTGACAAGGTCTATGGATGAACGTACTCGCCCTCCCGTCCACCGACACATGTTCACACAGAGACTGGCACACGAACACAGCGTGCCTGGCCTTTATGACCCTGCCGGTAGTCAGGTGTTTGCTCAGTGTCAGCACCATTTGTTTTTCCATACAGCTGTGTGTCTCCTGTTCCACTGCTTTACTTTGCTTGGTTCTACCTTGCTAACCCCCACCCCCCCCACCATCACCATTACCATTATCTGTTCATCTGTCCTCCCGTTTGCCGGTCATACACTGTTCTCTTTGATTTGTGCTTTCCCCCTCTCTGTCTATCATGTATGGGAAAAAATAGACTTGTCCTTTTTTTCCAGCTCCTCGTGTCTGTATGCATGTGTGTATTTATGTATCTGTACAATAAAGGAACGGTGGAAGATGGATGCAGTGGCACCAGTCGCTTTCATGTATAGACTCAAAGTAAATATCTGTTGCTACAATTTCCAGCACATCCCTTATAGCTGCCACTCTCTAATGAGCATCTTATCTCGCCTATATTCCTAATGCTTTCGTTTTCCGTGTTGTGTCTGTCTGTCTGTCTGTCTGTCTGTCTGTCTGTCTGTCTGTCTATCTATCTTAAACCTTTTAAACTACTTTCAACTCTATTTTGGGCAGGTCCTTATAGGTGAATAAAATTCACCCAGAATTACTTGGACTTAGACTACTTGCCTTGGTTTTAAATACTCCCTTGCTCTGTCTACAAACTGTTTTAACGCTGGATAATTTAATTCGCTTCAGACATCTTTTGTATAATACTGTCTGTAGCTACTTGTTGTGTCCTATGAACAATCCAATATATGTAACCTTTCTTTTTTTGTGTAGGCCTATATCTTAATTTGATCTGTTGCTTTGTTTGTTGTTATCATAATCGAGCACAAGGAGAATTGTAGTGAAATGGAGGGAAAGAAGACTAAAGAAGTAATGAAGAAGGAAAGTGGAACAGTTCTCACTTATCCACCCACCCACACGCGCGCGCACACACACACACACACACACACACACACACACACACACACACACACACACGCGCACACACACAGGACAATGGGATCCATAATGATGTAGATTCAGTTTGCTCCTCAAGCACCCTTCCAGCATCAACACAGAAGATGATAAGCATGAGCACACAAGCAGTCATGTGGCGGGAGACCGAGTCATGATTTGTACATACACACACACACACACACACACACACACACACACACACACACACACACACACACACAGAGAGAGAGAGAGAACTACAAACATTCAGAGGTCATTCTGCATCTTTAAATCTTTGCATTCGATGTATGCACTTTTGTTTGTCACCGTGTCTCATGCCAAGGCACTTCTCACTCAGACACCCATGGCTAGATAAAATGGGATACTACTAGATTGTATGCTATTTATTTATATTGGACCCTGCGGCGTTCCTTGGACCTGTATACTAGACAAATAAAATATAGACACTGCAGGGGTCTTTGCTCTCTGTTACAAGTTACAACCCCCTGTAGCTTGTTGTTTTCATATGAAAAGGTCAAATGAACTGAAGCACAAACACTAAGCCAACACACACACACACACACACACACACACACACACACACACACACACACACACACACACACACACATATACTGCAGGCTATTATGGTTTATTTACGTCTCTGGTTACTTGTACTATATGAGATTAGAATAGATGCTTTATTGTCATTGCTTACTGGCACACATGTCTGCATTATTCTAATCTATCTCCCTTCATAGTTTGAGCATCTTTATGATTTCCAACAGAGACAGAGCTTATGGTCCCAAAGTTTAGGTGCATGGTTCGAAACATATACGCACGCACGCACGCACGCACGCACGCACGCACGCACGCACGCACGCACACACACACACACACACACACACACACTCTCTCTCTCTCTCTCTCTCTCTCTCTCTCTCTCTCTCTCTCTCTCTCTCTCTCTCTCTCTCTCTCTCTCTCTCTCTCTGCAAACAGGGATATGAGTGCCCCCTTTTGATCAATTTAGTAACTGCAGTAAGAGACAGCAGTAGACGCACTTGTAACTCCTTTTGCCCATTTACAAATAAGAACAAACTGAATGAATGTATGAGTAAAGGGTAAAGGAACCATAGATAAGAGCTCTATAAAGAAGACGTATCTTTGGAGGCTTAAACTCCATTATGTAGATTATACATGCTGCTGTTAATTTCCTTTTATTATAGTGTTAAGCTTTTTGTGTTGTTAGGCTGGGTAAGGTTAAGGCTGCACTACTACTGACCATTTTACAGTCTCATCACAAAGCATAATTCAGGCTTTTTGCTTTGTAGATTGCCTTAATGCAATATTTTGCTTTGCATGTAGGCTACCATCCAAGTATTAACTGCATTGCACTAACTTAGTAACCTAAAATTCCATAGTGTGTTATAGTTTACCATTTGGTGTAACCTTCATCTTTAATAAACAAATACAAAAGATTATTCATCAATCAAATTTGTTTCACTTAATATGTATAGTCAAACCTCAAAAGAGAACAAATCTATGGTTTTACAAATAAATTAATAATAGGCCTTTTTTTCTACTCTTGGACAGTCTGCTCATGAAGCCAATGCCCGACCTAGCATCTGAGAAAATACTATTTTAATATTCATAAATTGTGGTAGAGAAATAAACAGCCCTATGTCGTTTATTTCTTCATAATGGTATAGTGTCATCACGTCCCAGAAGTGGTTTTCACAACGGGACAGCCAGGACTTTCGCTCTCCCCCGGGCTGGGCCTTCCATCATCCTCCAGAAACTGACGCATCACAGGAGTCTGTTACATTATATATTCCCTGGCTCAGATAAATGGAGCACAGCGCGTCCTCACTCGGCGAGCCATATGACGCGTCAAAGAGGAGGAGCCCAGTGCGCTGCCCGCTCTTAAATACCACGGCTGTCTGTGATTCAAGCAGAAACACTGAAACAGCAACAAGAGCGCAACAGATAGTCTGCTCATTCTGACTATCCGTACGATCTTGCGAAAAACACAACCGGACAATTTTGCGCTCAGATAAACAGTAAATAATACACATTGAGGGGGGAAAACTCTACTTTTACAAACATGATAAAGAAAATGACGCCTGCGGAGAACGAGTTCGACATCCCCGCAAAGAACTGCTACAGGATGGTGATTTTGGGATCCACCAAAGTTGGCAAAACGGCCATCGTGTCCCGGTTCCTGAACGGGAGATTCGAAGAGCAGTACACGCCGACCATCGAGGACTTTCACAGGAAACTGTACAGCATCAAGGGAGACGTGTACCAGCTGGACATACTGGATACGTCAGGGAACCATCCTTTCCCAGCTATGAGGAGGCTGTCCATACTGACAGGTAAACATCTGTTTTAATTTAAACCGCTGTTACCTACGGCTCATTCTGATACCTGCCTCCTTGTGCTAAACACCTCGTGCATAGTTAGAGCACAATGATAAGCATGCACAAATAATAGGTTATGTGCGGTGCGCACCATGCGCCTTTACGCACGGCTGTAGGTCGTTCCAACTCATTTCTTAATGTTGCATTAAGGATTGGTGGGTGCGGCGCACCTAACCATAAACGTGTAAGTTGTTGTGTCTTGGAAAATAATATCTAAACTTGTCTGCTTGTCTTTGATCTCTCCAGGTGACGTGTTTATCCTGGTCTTCAGTCTTGACAACCGGGAGTCTTTCCTGGAGGTGCAGCGGCTGAAGCGCCAGATTTTCGAGACCAAGTCGTGTCTGAAAAACAAGACCAAGGAAAACATCGACGTGCCGCTGGTCATCTGCGGCAACAAGGGCGACCGGGAGTTCTACCGGGAGGTACAGCCCGAGGAGATCGAGCAGCTGATCGCCGGCGACGAGCAGTGCGCATACTTCGAGATCTCCGCCAAGCGCAACGAGAACGTGGATAAGATGTTCCAGACCCTGTTCACGCTCGCCAAGTTGCCCAACGAGATGAGCCCGGACCTCCACCGCAAGGTGTCCGTGCAGTACTGCGACATGCTGCACCGAAAGTCCATGAAAAACAAGAAGATGAAGGATGGAGGGGACGCCTATGGCATCGTGGCGCCCTTTGCGCGGCGCCCCAGTGTGCACAGTGACCTTATGTACATAAAAGAGAAGGCGATAGGCGGTGGGCAGGGGAAGGAGAAAGAGAGATGTGTTATTAGTTAAAACCATCTGCAGCAGTATTGAACCTGAAAACAAGTCGTTGAAGAATGTGAGAGAGGGAGCCAGTGTAGCTGCCGTTCGGACAGTGGCTGAATGCACTCAGTTCAAGGGCGGGTTGGTGGCTCCCAAACGGCCCGTGTCACAGAAGGACACTTGAGGGAGAGAGGCCGGGAGTCGCCGTGCGCTGGCGAACGCACAGTGTCCGTTTCCACGGACATTCAATGGACACAGAACACTCGTACGCAGACACTTGAGATTGTATTTAGTCTTGTTCTGTTAACTTAAAGTCAGAGCCTTATGTGATGTGACTGTCAAATGATCTACTGTGACTTCACACCCGGGGGTGGAAAAAAGTGTTGTGTTGATATCATATACTGTAAGATACATAGGTTGATATCATGCCTTTTACAGATGCGAGGAGGAAAAAAGAGACTCTTGCGGAGAAGTGCAATGTTGCAGACCGAGAAAGAGAGAAACATTTTGTTTACATTTTGTTATAGATTTTGTAATCTAATTACACTTGAATGTTCCATTGCAACCTGAACAATTTTCTATGGTGAATGTATATTTATTGTCAATGTTATTTTTATTATTTTTTGCAAAGAAAGAAAAAATGAAAATGAAAAATAATAATAAAAACAGATAACCTGAATCTTCTTTTGCAATTGATTTTTTCTCCTGGAACAGGCAGCACAGATTTGATCTTTTGTAGGCCTATATCCACTCACTTTGATGTTATAGCATTATCATCCCCTCATGATGGATTAATAATAATAGCATACATGTCTGCCTGTTAGTGCCATGCTGTAGCCCAGGGCTACTCAACTTGAGATGGCTCAGGGGCCACTCAGCAAAATACAAAAAGTCCAAGGGCCGCAAGCTAAAAATGACGGTATTATTTTAGACAATGATTTTGTAACAAACTACATGAGTAGTCTAAAAAGTAAGCAAACACACAGAAAACAGCCACATTTCCATCTATAAGTCCAAACCTCACAAAAAGATTTTCGTGGAATGATTCATGATGAAATTATGACATTTCTTCTTTTGGAACAAACAAAATGGCAAAAACGCCTTGTATAAAACAAAACAAAAATCGTTTGGTTTTGGAGAGAAACTGAAAAAAGGAAATTATTTGTCCACTGAAAGTAGACAAAATATATTTGTATTGGTATTACCATGCCGGGCCGCATAGACATGCTGCACAGGCCGCATGCGGACCACGGGCCGCAGATTGAATAGTGCTGTAGCCTACCCACTGAGGCTATATGGCAATGAACCCACACAATGTTATGACTCACTGCTAGTGTCACTCAGCTGCATCCACTCTTGCAGCCCTTCTAAGATTCAAAGTCAGAAAAATACTACACTAGAGGCTGGTAATGTGTCCCTAGCTGTTCCACAGAGTAGCAGTAGCCTAATAATATGAGGGAAACAAATCTATTAAATAGAACACCTTGGCGTCGTTCATACATGAAATGCAGCTGAAAGTACTTCCTGATAGTACTAAGCTGTGGTACATTACAAAGTACATTACATTACATTACATTCAGTGGTGGGAAAAGTACTGAAATGTTTTACTTTTAAGTAAAAGTATCAATACTGCAGGCTGATACAAGTAGATGTCCTGTATTCAACATGTCCTTGAGTAAAAGTAGCCGACAAAAGTATCGGTATCAAAATATAAGTCTGTACAAGTACAAAAAGTATAAGCTACACATTGTGCAGAATGTCCCATTTTACGAGTTCAAAATTCATAAAAAAATCACACATGTGTGAAGTGAGAAGCACTTACACTAGAAAATACTGTTCCTGAAGAAAGCGATAATTGTGAGCTTGTAGATCTATTTTCAAATGGCCTAAAATTTATATGGATGAAGTGGTTAATGTATGTTTTGTAATAATAATGAAATTGTAGTGGAGTAAAAATTCCTCTGAGATGTAGTGGGGTAGAAGTAAAAGTATTGACAATTGTAAATATTGAAGAAACTAAAAAAGTACATGTACGCAGTTAATTTACACAATGACATTAGATGGGGAAAAACAGAGGTACAAAACAGGTACAAAAGGTGCAAAGTATATCTTTCTTTTCAAGGCTAATTATTAATGTTAATGTTATGTTAAGAAAATAGCAGGCAACGCCAATATAGGCTATTTGACTGTGACTGACTCCCCTATATTTCCAGAAAGAGGAAGAACAAGAAAATAAATAAAGAACTCTATTTCTTCTTCAGATGAATAACATCACATACTTTAGGGGGAGGGGGGGAAGAAAAGAAAAGAAAAAAGAGATCAGTTAAAAAAACTCACTCATCTCCTCATTCGCTATTTAAACAGATACTGTATAGTCTATATTACCTTTACAAGTGCCAAAGAGCATGGCACTGAACCCCAAGGGTTTTAATGAAGGGGAACATGTTTGGCACGATGAGTGCTATGAGGAGTGTATTTCACTCCAAAAGCTAGTCACGTAATATGTTACTACTTTTCATAACTGTTCCCATTTCCCATTTTCCCATAGTGTGAACCTCACTGTGTATGTACTGTCAAGTACTTTTACTATGTGTCTTTTTGTGGCTATGATAAGCGTGCGTGCGTGCGTGCGTGCGTGCGTGCGTGCGTGTGTGTGTGTGTGAGAGAGAGAGAGAGAGAGAGAGAGACTTGTCATGTGACAAAGTGTTAAATCCAAGGGATTCTATCAACGCTGAACAGTCAACAGTGCCTTAGAGTCAGACTAACAATGCATCCTTGAATGTGGTCTGAGGCTGAGCACTGAAGTGTGCATGTTCTTTGTGTGTGTGTGCGTCATGTAGTTTCTGGACTGTTGGCGTGATATGTGATAGTTGTGGACGTGCAGTGTTCATGTACTGTAAGCAGCCCAGCAATAATCCTCAAGTTCAAGTTACTTTTATTGCCACACAACCAGGTTGGTGGTATTTAGTTTCAGCAAATAAAATGTTGCAGCTCTGACAAAAACAAGGAAAAAGAAAAGTACATGTAGACATTTGCACCATTACCACAACCAACAATAAAAACATGAAAAACAGAAAAAGGACAGACAACCATTTAGCTAGTGTGAGGGGGGAGGGGGAGTGGGGTACTGAGGGAGTTTAGACCTAACCCTAATCCTTTAGTTTCATATGTGAAACCGTCTAGACGTGTACACTTTTTTACGGTCTATGGGTTTGCCGCTCTGTTTTACAGACAGTTTTCTCCATATATGAGCATACAAGGTTATGATGTCAGATGTCATAGACATCAAAGGACTTTCACATAACAAATAACTGAGTAAGCATGTTTGGGCTCTCACAGCATATCTCCATATACAGTACATGGATCTCCATATATGGGTACCAGGGGTCTCCATATATGGGTAACTGGACCGATATATATCACTGGCCAGATGGCCAAGACATGGCGCGACCTCGCCCTTTAGGTCAAGGTTGCTTGACGCCCTGAGGCGTCTTACTAGTATTGTTTATTTTGACATGTTTTAGTTTTTTTTATTTAAGTTAGATGACATGGGCAGCAGATGTGCCGTGCTCTGGGATGTTGAGAGAGCCCTGCTATGTTTGTTTTTGTCGATGTTACTATGTGGAATTATGTTGTGTGTTTTTAGATTGTTTCATTCAAAACGAGATGATGCATCTCGCAGAGTTTATCCTATAATTACATTTAAATAAAAATAAATAAATAATAACCTCTAAAAATGGCTCATTGTGCATCACGTTGTTGCTCCCTGTGTTGAGACCAGAACAAAGTGTTAGGAACGTCAGTGTGAGAAGAGAGGAACCACCAGGGATGTGCTGGCCATTGGGAGAACTCCCGAATGGCCGGTTCATTCCCGGCCGGTCCAGGCCGGCCATTAGAAAAAAACGTAAAATAAAATGTCGGCCTTCGTTCCATTTTGGGGGCTGGGCAGCCAACAAAGTAAATCGTCACTGTCGGGCAGAAACCTTGTGTCTCCAAGTTTCAAATGTATACATTTTTTCGCAAAGCAAAGCCCTGCTTTACCATACAAGGCCGTTGCACAAAAGTAGTGAAAACAGCCGATCTACAAGCACACAACGCCTCGCGGGTGCGAGGCGCTGTGTGCTTGTAGATCGGCTGTTTTCACTAGTTTAAATCATTTTTAAAATGATAAATACAAAACAAACTGTTTTGGACATACAAGGTTTCCACCCGACAACGACAAAATATAACTAAAAAAACAAACAAAATGAGGGCTTCTCCAACTCTTTTTCCCGGGCTGAATCAGGGGCCCTGCACGTCCCTGGGAACCACACTGCACACAGCGTCACAGAGCAAACAAGCATGCTGCAGGCTGTCTGTGCACAGGACACAACGGGGATGAGAAGTCACAAATGTCATGCAGAACAATAGGGGGTGTCCAAACTGCTGCCCACGGACCAAATGCGTCCCGATGACACATTTTTGAGCGGTGGTCACACCATCTCCATAGCGTGGCCGTGTGTGTAGGTATGTATGTTTGTTTGTGGGTGGGTGGGTCTGTCTGTATGTAGCCTCAAGCCTGTGGTGTAGTACCTTTTATGACCACACATGTTAAGGGAGGGGCGCTGTTTTCAGGCCAGGCCAGGCACACACGCACACACACACACACACACACAGGGGGGGGGGGGGGGGGGGGGGTAAACCACCACTCAGTTCACACGGGTGTGATTTTTATATGGCCCGCGGCCTCATTCCTAAATTGTACTATAAACGGCCCGCCAGCACCGTCAAACAATATATATCCCAATCTGGCTATAACCATCACCAATATCCTAATACCAAAGAAGGCTCTTTGGTCTCAAAGTGTGGTCCAGGGACCATCATGGTTCCTTCAGGGTTCCAAATGACCCCGTGAGAGCCCATTCACATTGGCCCGGGTTCGGCTCTTAAGGTGTGTAACTCAGAGTTAAGGGAGTCATTGAACGTCCATAAAAGGTTTTAAGAACCACTGTGCTACATGAAATGAAACAGAGCTTTCATTTGTATCGTTGGTAACACCTTTGAAGGAAGCGAGAAGAGACCCAACTTCTCTACAATGTGACTGTGCCTATTGGGAGACTTTCATGGCTTTGTTCAGGAATTCATCTTAGGAATGTCCTGTCAAACATTGTTATCAGCAAAGTATTCTAACTGAATATCTTTAAGGATTAAAATAACAGTGACTGGCCTATAGTCACTGTTTGTGTGTGTGTGTGTGTGTGTGTGTGTGTGTGTGTGTGTGTGTGTGTGTGTGTGTGCGTGCGTGTGTGTGTGTGTGCGCGCGCGCACACACACACACGTGTATGTGCGTGTGTGCATGTGAGTGTGTGTATATTCATGCTGGTTAAAGACACTGACCTCTGTAATGGAATGGTAGTGTGCAGCACATGTCTGTGCAGCACAAAAGAAGAAAAGTGCTTTATAAATAAAGTTATTATTATTATTATTATTATTATTATTACCCTTATAACCCTATTATAACCCTTGTACCTTGACAAAATAACACAAAACACACACACACGCACGCACGCACGCACGCACGCACGCGCACACACACACACACACACACACACACACACACACACACACACACACACACACACACACACACAAAGAAAGTAGCTAAATACTTTTGTATGTCAAAAGAAAAATATAAATAATACCCATTTAGGTTGCTGCCCTACAAGGCAGAGTGCAGTAACTACGTTTTCGGACACACCGACTTATTTGTGTCGCCCAACGGTCAAATTAGCCTTCATGATATTGGGGGATGAACAATTAGCTCAAGAACAGATGTACAATCAGTTTAATATCACTTTTATGTCAGCTAGCCTTGACTTATTAACACTTTTAAACCCATTTTTTAGTGAAATTCAATTACGTAGTTACTGCACTCTGCCTTTGTAGGGCAGTATGGTTTGTTTTCCTAAATGAAATGCCCATATTCTATTTGGGCATACTATGTTCAAGTTTAGCACTTTGGACTTAATGTCCAAAATGGGAAATTTAGCAACATAAAACAGTTCTACATAAACACAAAATAGCGGTCAGTGTGGTTGAGAGGAGCGTTGCACTTGGCAGATTTAAGTTCTGGTACTGGTTCTGGGTCTGGGACAACGTGATCCAAATGGGTGTAGAGTGTTGTTAGTAGCCTAGATATTATGTATTATGAGGGGATTTACTTTTAGAATGTTCTCAGGTGTTGTTTGTTGTGTGTCCCCAACATTTTATACACTAATTATAAGGCTCCAGTAGGCTAATGATAATATGGTGTGTCCTACAGTGTTGTCTTTGTTGCAGTTTAGCCCACAGCCCACCTGTCTACATAAGGTGACATCTCAGCTAAAGCAAGAACACATGCTTAAAAACTTCAATGCAGCTGCACTTAATTGAATCAGAATATTGTGCTTGATCTGCGTCATAGAGAGACAGCTAGACTGGGGGTGATAATTGCTCCCACACTGGCTAATAAAGACACAACAGACTCAATGACACTATGGCTTACATAAAATATACTGACCTTTATAGATGGGTGCTTCATAAGAAGCTTATTCTAATAGGCATTGTCGTAAGGTGCAGATCTGACTGCTTATCATCAATCACTCCCTGCAGGTTGCAGCTATAATGTATTATTTTATTGAATTTTTCTCTGTTTCCGTTTTTGAATGGCTTTTTATGTCTTATGCAACACTTTGTGTATGAAATACGTTATGCAAATAAACGTATATATATAGCTCTAGCCCTGTCTGTGTCACTCAGGAAAGAATTGCCTGCTAAAGTGGAACAAGCTTATACAATGGCTACCAATGAATGTCAACACTGCCGAAGCAGAATAGATACAGGACGAATAAACAATTTGAGTCTCCTACTATTTACTATTCTAGGATGGATGCAGGCCAGATGCTTGAAGGGAGACGTCTATAATGGCAAGCTGTGTAACACTTTTACAGTTATCTTGAAAGAGGTGTCAGGAGAGATGGGCTTACGCATTGAAAGCCAGCAGCATGTTTCTGCTGGCCAGGAGATCGTTTTTTAGAGATAAGTGGGTAATCGTGGTCATCTTCCTCACGTGGCTACCAAGGTGGTATGCTTCCTACAATGCTCCGTGTTTTGGGTTCTCTCTTGGCTTGCAATGTCCATGCCTCTAAATCAGGGGTCTTTAACGTTTTCAGGCCAAGGACCCTTTAGTTGAGAGAGAGATGAAGCAGGGACCCCACAACTTCTCATAGATTCCATTTAGTTTCGTCGTTTGATAGCACGATCGTCAGTGTATTTTGGATTCATGTCAATTTGTGTTTTCAGATATTTAACCACTTGAACTGTCAATACTTAATAAACCTGACCTTTCACTCTGTATTTGGTCTGTTCTTTTCCCCCTCTACACCAAAGCTCTTTGCTAAAAAATAGCCGATCTACAAGCTCACAACGCCTCGCCGTGCTTTTATCACTCAAAGATTTGGAGGACCCCCTTGGGGTCCCGGACCCCCTGTTGAAGACCCTTGCTCTAAATGGTCTGCTTGACTTTGGCCACATTATCAGCAAAGGACAAAAGGGAAGCACAAAGGCAGCGTGTTATAGTTATTGATGCAACAAAACACATTATTGTAAGTGGGCGACCTTTGCATTCATATAAGGGTTCACAGCCACTTGTTATGCAACCCTCTTTCATATTCACAAACAGACCCGGTTTCTTTAGAGCACTGTTCAAAACAAAACACAGTTTTTCTTGTTTTTACTGAGTAGCCTTTTTTGTGTTGTTATTGTTGATGGCCATGACGACGATTGGTTTGGCCAAAACCAATAATAACTTTGTGTGTTGGAACTTGGAGATACATATGGCAAGCTATAACACACTGCTGAACAGAGATGTTTGGTCACGCACTCTACTGTACATCCTGCCATGGAGGGGTCTTCAACGTTTTCAGGCCAAGGACCCCTTAGTTGAGAGAGAGATGAAGCAGGGACCCCCACAACCTGTTCATAGATTCTATATACAGTAGTTTCATCATTTGACAGCACAATCATCAGTGTATTTTGGATTCATGTCAATTTGTGTTTTCGTGATAGCCTATGCACACACACTACACAATACACAAACTTAAACACTGAACCACTTGTAGTTAACACACACGCACATGCACGCACGCCCGCACGCATGCACGCATGCACACACACACACACACACAATGAATGTAATTGCATTGATTGATACCAGCGTCCAAATCCAGTTGGCTCCCCATCCATCTTGTCTCCCTGCTGTTCAGTCATCAAATATTCTCTTCTGTTCTCAAGAGATCAAAGTCCTGAGTCAGGCTCAGGCTCTCTAATCCATTTTAAGAGCTGCTGCCTCATAACCAGCAGACACCTCCACACTGCTTTGATTTCATCAGCCCTTTGTATTTTGCACTGTCCACATGGGTGGCGCACCAAATTCTGGGCCCTGGGTACTTTATCTATTGAAAAATTGCAGATAAACAGCCGCGCTGCGAGCTTGTAGATCTGCTATTTTGGAAAAAATCGTGACATTTTCGTCTTTGAATATTTCGAATATTTCAAGAAGGTTTCTTGAAAAACCTATGTTTATTGTCATACCTCCAGACAAGGTCCCCCTATGGGATAACAGCGCCATCTGGCGGTGCAACAGAGTAAACTCATCTACTCCCGTACGAAAAATGTCATTTGTCGGAAGGGCTGTCAATCACAAAACAAGGGCACCGCCCCCGAGTGTATATAAACCCCCTGGGCTATCATGACTTCCTCTTCCGCACCTCTGCTAACCTGCAACTAGAGTGTCGCGAACTCAGCCATATAGTATTAATTCTGTAAAGTTTAGCCTAAAGCGACGGCTAGGAAGTCGGCCACTGGCCTTTATAGAATTTCTCCTGTACGTTTTCTCTTCTATATTCTTCCTACAGTTCGGTGTTTTCTTCGCTTTCGTCTTTGAGTCTTTTACTTCTTCTCTGTACGTTCTGCCACGTGTTTCCCTGCCCTAGCTTAGCTTCGCTTAGCTTCGGTTAGCTCACGATGGCGGCTCGTCGGCCCACAGTTAGCAGCCTGCTAGCCAGGGTACCGAAGAAGTGCGGCCTTCCCAGCTGCAAAGGGCTCATCGCCAATGAAGATACTCACCCGTTCTGCATTGTCTGCATGGGGGTAGGACACGCCTTGGCCTCTCTGTCCCCTCCGGCCCCGGCCACGGGGGTGAACTGTACTGACTGCCTCCAGTATGATGTTCCAGCCCTCGAGGCCCGCTGTGAGATCGCTGGCGCTGGCTACGGCCTTCACACCACGGTCTCCGCCGGATCCCTCCCAGACACCTCTCCTCGTGTGCCGGACAGCGCTGCACGCCACAGCGCTGCTTCTCGCCACGTGGTTAGGCCTCCAGCGGCCTCGCCCTCAGCTAGCTTCGGTAGCCCCGAGGCTAGCGGGTCTGCTGCCGCTGCTACCCCTGCTGTTTCTCCGACGGGCTCGACTGGTGCCGTGCCCAAGAAGAGAACATGCAAGACCGCCCACGTTGCTCCACCGCCAGCTGCAACCTTGGCCGTCCCCTTCAAAGAATTCCACCCGCTAGTCGTCGGTGACATTCCTCTCTCCTTCTCCGTCCCCCAGCTCCGGGCTATGCGGCCACCTAGCCCCGTCTCCTGGCATGCTAGCGACGGAGACTAACCGGAGCAAGAGGACTACGACATGGACGAGGTGGACACGGAGGGTGAGTACTCGGAGGAAGACGAGTCCACGCTCCCCTCCGGCCAGGGCGGAGACGCGGCCAGGGTGGTTCCTCATGCCGAGGTCCCTACCTCCGCCGCGTCCTCCCCAGCCCCTTCTGCCTCTCTCCCCCCTTCCATGCCGGCTGGGGCGAGAGGGGCAGCGGCACAAGACCCAGACTCCATCCCCATGGACGAGCTCTCGGTGCTGGAACGTGCTACCATCCGTTGCGGCCTGGAGCTGCCGCTCGGAGACGCGCCACTCGGACCACGGGCTAGAGTTCCCCTCCTTGGCCAGGATGTGGAAGCCTCCCCCCCGCCACGAATGGAAAAGCTCCCACTGGTCCCAGGTTTTGCAGAGGCCCTGCATTCGACCTGGACTACACACAAGGACCCCCCCAAGCTCCCCTTCTTGGTCGACTGCCACGACGCAGAGAAGGCGGGAATCCCCTTGTGCCCCCCTATGGACAAACTGATGGCTCAGTCCCTAATCGGGAGCCTCAAGCCAGCTCATGAGCGGACCGGTCCTGGTGGCCACAATCCCTTCACCCTGTCCGTAGGGAAGAAGCCTCCTGGTTTTGCCATCGGCTACGACGACAAGCAGTCGTCCAGGGTCAGGAACTCTTACAGAGCCTCCGCGCTGGCTGCCAGGACGATGAATGCCACCCAGCTGCTGCTCTCCTCCACCAGGCGCCTCCTTAGCAGGTTGCGGGAGGTGCCTAGCGATGCGGTGGAGGAGATGGACAAGTCGCTGCGCATGCTGATGGACCTGAACGTCCACGCCATCGAGTGGCTTGGACACGGTATGGATTACTGCATCCAGGCGGAACGTGCCAGGTGGCTTGAAAAGGTGATATGTCCTGGCACTTCCGAGGGGGAGACCGAGAAGGTCCTGCAAGATCTCCCCGGTCATCCTACCTCCCTCATGGGCGGTGGACTGGATCTTCTCCGCCAGGAGGTAGCGGATAAGAAGATCACTCTGGAACTCCTGGAGGCCACGACGGACCCCCAGGTACCCAGAAAGGAGAAGAGGCAGGGACGAGCCAAGGCCCCCAGTCAGGCCGACAGGGGGCGCTCTTCCTCCAAGCAGGGGAAACAAAACAATCCCCCTAGGACCCCCTCTTCTTCCTCCGCGGGACCCCCTCGCACTGCAGCGGGGGCTCAGGCCCGCTCTCAATCCCGTCACCCTCCCAGGCACGGGATACCGGCTGGCACCCACAAGGCCCGTGGGAAGCCACCGCGAAAGTGACACTGGACTCGGGCGGGGTCCCCCTGATCATTCAGGGGACCCCCCCTCTCAAGCGCAAGCGAGTGAAATGTATGAACAATTTTTCTTATGCCAAGAAAATGTCATTGTCTCCTCCTCTGTGCTCTCCTCCAGTGCCTGTATTAAAAAGTGTGTTGATAAAACAATGCCTGTTTCTTTCAAACCCACCTGCTTTAGTACAGACGACCCCATTTTGCATGAATTTAGCCAGTGTAGAGAAGTCCAGGCTGGAATTTCTTTCCACTCAGAAAATATCGCTTTCTCCAGTCACGCAGACAGGTTACAAGCAGAATATTTCTCTTTGCAAAATGTTCCCAGACAAGCTAATTCCTATTCACAATGGTATGGTTTCACTAGTGTGCAATACCCCTCTGTCTCCACCGAGCGGCACTGTTATGCCGACTCTAGTTCAGGACAGGAGTTTGGTCTTAGCGTCAGGGAAGAAGCCAACACATATCAACACCCAGGGTCGGCCTCGTCTTCCCGTAAGGAAGCATATAAAGGCCTTAGCACAGGTTGTAAACGTAAATACAATTCCCCGAGCCGGGGATTATGTTACTTATGCGATAAACCCTGTCCCCCGGGCTCCACGCTATGTGCCGCCTGTATTATTAACAAGCGAGGCTTCTCGGAGGTCACGTGTCCGTCTCCCACCGGATACGGAAATAAGCGTACCGGAAACGGAAACGCTCTTTCCGCCGGTGTCTCCGCGCCTTCCGGCCCGGCGTCTAGCGGATACGGAAACGTGCCCGGATACGGAACCTCTCGGTCCCGTCCTTCCTCTCCCTCCCGGCCCAGTAGTCCCGCTCAGGCGGTACAACCCCAAGGTTTCTCCGTTGCTCAGCAACACGTTAGCACAGTGTGCAGAGCAATGGAAGCGTTGCAATCCGAATCACTGGGTGTTTCGGACGGTGACACGGGGCTACAGACTACAGTTCGCGGAAATACCCTCCCTATCCAGCAAGGTTATTTACACTCGGTAAATAACCGAGCCGGGGATTATGTTACTTATGCGATAAACCCTGTCCCCCGGGCTCCACGCTATGTGCCGCCTGTATTATTAACAAGCGAGGCTTCTCGGAGGTCACGTGTCCGTCTCCCACCGGATACGGAAATAAGCGTACCGGAAACGGAAACGCTCTTTCCGCCGGTGTCTCCGCGCCTTCCGGCCCGGCGTCTAGCGGATACGGAAACGTGCCCGGATACGGAACCTCTCGGTCCCGTCCTTCCTCTCCCTCCCGGCCCAGTAGTCCCGCTCAGGCGGTACAACCCCAAGGTTTCTCCGTTGCTCAGCAACACGTTAGCACAGTGTGCAGAGCAATGGAAGCGTTGCAATCCGAATCACTGGGTGTTTCGGACGGTGACACGGGGCTACAGACTACAGTTCGCGGAAATACCCTCCCTATCCAGCAAGGTTATTTACACTCGGGCCCGCGGCTTGAAAGCGGATGCTGTCAAGATTTCTATGGATTTCAGATAGCAGACTAGTCAGGTTGGTTTGAAGCAAAGTGCTTAAAGGTCTATATATATAAAGTGTGCAAACACAGTAGCAGATGGTCAAATGGTCAACTCCAATGTCAGCAGCCTGTGGCGAAACTCAACGATAAGTAACAGTCTCATGATTGAATATCATTTACTGCTGACTGCTGACTGTCCAAAAGAGAGCACAACGTAGCACCCTAACCCTAACCCTAACCCTAACCCTAACCCTAACCCATCACCCAGTGACCATGTAAAGCAACGACGTGGTCTGAGGGCCACAATGTCACTGGATGAGAACGCTGCAAGGGGTTGAACTAAGATGGTAAACAGATCACATGTGAAGCAATCATGTAAGCTGTGATGAAATATATGTTGTATATAAGCCAGTGCTAGTAAGCAGGACGGGACGCGACACAACTGGACTTTACTCCGCATCCCTTCCTTGCTCCGCACGCGCTTACTGCTCTGCATAAGTCTTGAAATAAACCAGCTGAACAGCAGATATTAATATAACCATTCTCGCGTCCTGAGTAATACTTTATAACAATGCCTTGAGGGAGGAGATAAGCTCACTATTGCGCAAGGGCGCTATAGTGGAGTTATCACGCGACCAGAGCCGTTTAGGCTTCTGGAGACGTTATTTTCTGGTTCAGAAAAAAGGGGGGGGGCTGCGTCCGATTATGGACTTACGTGCTCTGAACAAGCACTTGAAAAAGTTCAAATTCAGGATGCTGACGTCAGAGTCACTGATGAAATCAGTGAGACAGGGGGATTTCCACTGTTCAGTGGATCTGAAGGACGCTTATCAGCACATCCTCATTTATCCCCCACACAGGAAGTTCCTGCGGTTCGCCTTCGAGGGGCGCCTGTACGAGTACACGGTCCTCCCTTTCGGTCTTTCCCTGAGCCCTCGGGTTTTCGTGAAAGTGACCGAGGCAGCCATTGCTCCACTGAGGCATCAGGGAGTCAGGCTGGCGAACTACATAGACGATTGGATGATTTCCGCCGCCTCCTGCTCAGAAGCGGCGCGCCATACCAATCTGGTGTTGTCACACCTGAAGGCCTTGGGTTTCAACGTCAATTTTGGCAAAAGCATGTTGTCACCCTCCCAGCAGATTTCCTTTATAGGAATATCTCTGGACTCGGCCACAATGTCCGCCCGCCTCTCCCCGGAGAGGGTGGACAGGTTTCTGACTTGTCTCAGCTCCTTCCGACTGAACCAGGTGGTCAGGTACAAGGAGTGCATGAAGTTAGCTGGGCTGATGGCATCAGCGGTGCAACTTCTGCGTCTGGGCAGGTTTCATATGAGACCTTTCCAGCGGTGGTCACTGGCGCTCAGGATTCCTTCCCTGCAAGGGTACAGGAAGGTGACAGTCAGCCAGGTCTGCATGGACGCTCTGGTCCCATGGAGGGACCAGGCGTTGTTGACGAGTGGGGACTCCATGGGCGAGGTGGTGTCACGCAAGGTGATCACCACAGACGCCAGCCGCTCGGGGTGGGGCGCCACCCACGAGGGGCGTTCGGCCAGGGGTCTTTGGACCCCGGCCATGTTGGAGCGCCACATCAATTATCTGGAGTTAATGGCGATCTACTTGGCGCTCAAGCATTTCGAGCCATTTCTTCAGGGTTGTCATGTTCTGGTCAGGACGGACAACACGGCGGCCCTGTATTATCTCAACAAACAGGGTGGCCTCGCCTCGCGCGTGCTGGATCAGCTGGCGCGCGAGATGACCCTCTGGTGCTTGCCTCGGTTGAGGTCCATCAGAGCCTCCCATGTCCCGGGCCTTCAGAACGGCGGCGCCGATCTGTTGTCCAGGGGGGAGCCTCGTTACGAGGATTGGTCTCTCCACCCTGCGGTGGTGAGGCAGATTTTCTCCAGGTTCGGTCAACCTCGAGTCGATCTCTTTGCTTCCCAGGAGAACGCGAAGTGTCCCCTTTACTTTTCAGTGAGGGGACCTTCTCCTCTGGGGACGGACGCGTTTGCTTACGAATGGCCACAAGGTCTTCTCTACGCGTTTCCACCCCTGGAACTGATCCTTCCCACTCTGGAGAGGATCAGATGTTCCAACCAGGAGGTTCTTCTGGTGACACCATCCAGGGGAGTGTGGAGGTCTCTGATCACCCCACTGCTCTCTCGACCCCCTTGGCGGCTCCCCTTGCACAGGGATCTGCTGCGCCAGGCAGGGGACGAGATCTTCCATCCAGACCCACGGGGCCTAGACCTGTGGGTTTGGCCCGTGAGAGGGAGAACCTGCTCGCAGCAGGCTTCTCACCGACGGTTGTAGCCACTATTCAGAGTGCTAGAGCCCCCTCCACTAGGGCTGTGTATGATGGAAGGTGGAATGCCTTTTTGGACTGGTGTGAGCTACAGGAGCCACCTGTGGTGGCTCATTTAGCTTCGGCCCAGAGGGTGTTAGATTTCCTGCAGGACCGCCTGGACCTTGGTCTGGCGTTCTCTACACTGAGGGGTTATTTAGCGGCTATTGATGCCTGCCACCTGGGGGTGGCAGGTAAAGGCCTTTCTAAAATCCCTGAGGTGGTCCAGTTCATGCATGGTGTTGACCATTTGAGACCTGTGACCAGAGCGATAAGTGGTTCTTGAGGGGCTTTGCGAGGCACCTTTTGAACCGATTGGGAGGACCTCTTTGAAACATTTAAGTTTCAAGACAGCTCTTTTGCTTGCCTTGTCTACGGCTAAGCGTGTGAGCGACCTTCATGCGCTCTCTGTGAGCCCTGATTGTATGAGGTTTCTCAATAATGACTCCAAGGTTCTTCTTAAACCTCATTTGAGTTTTATTCCTAAGAACCGGGTGGTCCCGAAGGAACCTGTTGTTTTGACGGCTTTCCATCCTCCTCCGTTTGCTTCAGAGGAGGATAGGCGTCTTCATTGTCTTTGTCCTGTAAGGGCCCTGAAGGCCTACTGTGACAAGACGGTGGACAGCAGGTCTACTTCTCAGCTTTTCGTGGTCATGAATGCCCGTCAGCGAAAAGCGGTGTCCAAACCCACTCTGTCGAGATGGCTTGTGGATGCGATTAGGTTGGCTTACACCCGGTCTGGGTCTGAAGTGCCGGAAGCACTTAAGGCCCACAGTACTAGGGGTGTGTCTACCTCTTGGGCTTTGTCCAAAGGTGTCTCCATTGAGGAGATTTGTGCAGCGGCGAATTGGTCTTCGCCGTCCACCTTTGCGACCTACTATCACCTGGACGTTGCGCCTTCTGCTATGGCGCATACGGTTCTGGGTGCTGCTGTCCCTCCTACTATGTAGTGGGGCGGCTCTCTCCCCTTCCTGAGACAGCATGCTACTGTTTCTAGGATACATGGGGGGGGACCCTGAGTTTTCCCTTATATTACTGCAGTATTATAAGGCGGACCTGTGTCTGCCCTTAGTGCATAAGGCAGGCCTCGGTCTGTCAGGGTCTCTTTTTTCTGTCTGAACACGCCCAGGCCCTATGGGCCTGGGTCGGATCAGTCCTGGGAGGGGTCACGTCGGTTGACGAGACCTCCTTCCGGGTGTGGTCGGTGTGCACGACAGTCTTGTCGGTTCATGGCTTCTCGGGGAGTGTATGAGTCCCATAGGGGGACCTTGTCTGGAGGTATGACAATAAACGTATAGGTTCCGGACGGAACCATGTTTATTTAATACCGGAGGACAAGGTCCCCCGAATAAAGCCCCTCGGTTAGCTAGTTGTGATTTGTGATTGACAGCCCTTCCGACAAATGACATTTTTCGTACGGGAGTAGATGAGTTTACTCTGTTGCACCGCCAGATGGCGCTGTTATCCCATAGGGGGACCTTGTCCTCCGGTATTAAATAAACATGGTTCCGTCCGGAACCTATACGTTTCTATGTCAGTGGTGCTCAAGCCTCTTTGGTCCTTCCTCTGTGAAGGACCCCCAAAATGATATGCATTTTGCCACGGACCCCCATCTCAAAATATTTATTTCCAGGGACCCCCCAGAAGCAAAATTTTAGTTAAAAATGTTCTTTTATTCAAAGATTTGCACACATTTTCATGACTTTTCAAAAATAGCAGATCTACAAGCTCGCAGTGCGGCACTCGGTGCCGGGGGTGTGAGCTTGTATATATGGTATTTTTCAATAGATAAAGTATAAAATAATTACCCACCTTGGGCCCTAGTAACTCAGTCCCACTCCCCCCCCCTTGTGACACCCCTGACCAGCAGACACCTCCATACTGCTTTGATTTCATCAGCACATTGTTGTTTTGCACTGTCCAGAATGGGCTTGGTGCCATACGGCATCTAGCATCCCCATTTGACCCTTGAAGGCACATTTTGTCCCCCAAAAACAACGACAAGCAAACAAACAAGAACACAGAGATGTATTCATCGCATGATCTCACGCATAATAACCCCTTCTGAGAACTCGTCTCCGCCGTTGCAATTACCTTGACAGCCAAATTTATGCAAGTTCTTATAATGTTGGCTCGCTGATCGAGCAAGGCAGAGCTGAAGTGAAGCTCTAACATTAGTTAAGATTTATTTTACGGAGGCAGTTTAGGAAAAGGGACTAATTACACATTTGACTGATTACATTGACCAAATGAATGCATTCCAGAGCCCTGCCTCAAGGACAGTTTGGCAAATGTTTGTCCGTTAGGGCCCATGAAGTGGGGACTGCCCATAAGTACTGTAACTTGAAGAACTCATCCAGTAAATAATGATAATATGCATTTTCTAGTTCTGTTTTATAGTATTAGACCAGGGGTCTTCAACAGGGGGTCTGGGACCCCTAAGGGGTCCTCAGAGTTACTACAGGGGGTCCTCCAAATCTTTATGTGATAGGAACTTGTTTTCTTCCCCCTTTCTTATATTAACTGAGAACTTCAGCCAAAAATAGCAGATCTACAAGCTCACAACGCCTCGCACTGCGAGGCTTTTTGAGCTTGTAGATCGGCTATTTTTGGCAAAGAGCTTTAGAGAAGTAAAAAAACAAAAAAAAAAAAAAGAAGTACACGCTGAACAGTGAACAGGCCGGACGCAGACCCGCATGTCAGCCTAATCAGCGCTCTCTACCAGCTGAGCTCTCTCAAATGCGTCTCTCTCCACTCCCGTGCACGGGGTGTTTTTAGTCGTTTTTGGGTCGGTTAGGGTGGCTACCGTACCGTGGCTCATTAACTGTCGGCGGCGCCCCCATTGAGATTGCGCTCTAGGCGTTCGCAACGGCATGTGTCCACGCACCATTCTCCAGTCCTTTTTATATTATACCCGGACAGCACAGTGACTAGCGCCGATGGTTAGTGTCGTTCAATCCGAGTGTATCCTCCAAGGGTGTCTATAAACCTCTCTGTCAACAATGTAGGCGCTATGTATGTAGCATGTAGCATTTGCTCATTGGGAAGATGCATGTGGGTGCCATCTAGTGGATATAGTATGTACATATAGGCTTTATTGAACCCTGCACACAGAGACCGTACGGTAAGTATGAATGTCAACGCAATTACCGTACGTACTGTATAACCCCCAAACGTACACAAAATCAACCATACGTAACTATAAATGGCCCTTAAGTACTGTGAAAGATCAAGTTTATTAAGTATTGACTCTTCAAGTGGTTAAATATCTTAAAACACACATTAACATGAATCCAAAATACACTGTTGATCGTGCTGTCAAACAATGAAAACTATATCTATGAACAGATTGTGGGGGTCCCTGCTTCATCTCTCTCTCAAGTAAGGGGTCCTTAGGAAGCCACTGCGTTTGTCCACCTCTCTCTTCCTTGTGACGTTTCAGTGCACACAGAGAGCTTTTGTTTCCCCCGTGTCTCTTGACATCATGTCACATAACTAATGCTCCTCCCATAGACGCAATTTCCCTCAGCAGAAAATTGTTTCTGCTTCTTAAATGTAATGGGAGTCGACACTCTGATTATGAGGCTTAATACAAACACCCTTAAGCACTAAGGGTGGTAGACAAATTGGCATATGGACAAACCCCTGACGCATTTTGCGCTCTGTGTTTTGGATCATGTGCCAGCATAGATCAGAGGTTCCCAAAACCTTCCAGCTCGTGACCCAAAAGAGAGCTTAGATGTTTTCCCGGGAGTCCGGGACCCAAACTAGTGAAAATGGCAAGCTCACAACACATCACTTCGCGCCGCATTGTGAGCTTGTAGATCGGCTATTTTACTACTTCTTAGACATTCGTTTTCTAATTTATGGAATTTATTGGACAAATGGGTCCCAACCCAGTGTTTGGGAACCAGTGCCATACTGTAGATAGTCTAAATAGGGCCCTTAGAATTATATGGAGTCAAGTTCAGTTGGTGAGCAGTAGGTGAGCAGTACTAATTCAGTGTGGATACAGATAAATGATAAATACAAATGGAATATTTACCATTGATCGGTTATACATAAATACTGAATACAATGGTATGTGATCCATATTGGTCATGTGCAGGGGTGTGATGCCGCAGGCTCGGTTATGCTTGGCGAGCCCAGACTTATCAAGCTGCACGCACGCGCGCCCCACATGCACGCATGTGTGACGGTGCCGTCAACACTTCAATCCCCTACCTGGCTGCTTTGCATAACAATACTCGGGTAGGCAGGCCTCGCCTACAGTATGTCCTCATTTACACTGTAGGCCTGTATACGGCCAGCAGGATGTTTGCCGAGTAATCTTTGCAGACTTTTCTGTGTGGGTGAGTCTATGTAAAATTATTTTATATAAAACTTAAAGGAAAATACATTAATTGAAACAAAAATAAAAACAACAAATTAACAATGTAACTAAATAATAAGAAATATAATGACATTAAAAATGTTGTGTGTTGAATACAGTATTTCAACTAGCACCGAGCAGCAGGCTGCGTGCACACATGCGCGTGCACATGATGTGCACGTGCGCGCACGTGACGTCATGAATTTAGAGGGCCACCACTTCAAAAATCCATATCACACCACTGGTCGTGTGTGTATTGAGTTGACAGTTTTCTTTTTCAAGTTCTCTTGATAAGCAGCATCATTTTAAAATACTAAGGAAATGTACGGCTCCTCTGATGACGACTAGCTCCTTATGTAAACCTACAACTCCCCCCCCCCCCCCCACACACACACCTCCCTCTTCCATTTCCTTCTCTCTGAAGGCGCTTAGATCTGAACACAAATGACACACGCTGGGCGCGATTCAATTACAGATGGCGTTGGAGCCCTTCGACAAACATCTTACAGATATAACTGTCGGTGACACAATTGAGCGGGGAGGGCCTTCCATGTGACGCACAAGCTCCCTCCTCCGACACTATAGCACAAATCACAGGCATCATGCAACCGTGCAAATTGGACACCTCATGATGGATACTCCTCCATCAGTGCCTAACCCAACTCTAAAAGGCACATCATTTTCTTTCTACGTGTGTGTGTGTGTGTGTGTGTGTGTGTGTGTGTGTGTGTGTGTGTGTGTGTGTGTGTGTGTGTGTGTGTGTGTGTGTGTGTGTGTGTGTGTGTGTGTGTGTGTGTGTGTGTGCGCGCGCGCGTCCTGACTGTCACTTGCATCATGATTTGACATAGGTCTGCTGATCTCTCTGTTTGCATGGGACCTTGGTTAGAGTGGTATAGTGTGACAGAGCCTAGAAGAAAAGTCGATGAAAGCCCTGCATGACAATATGTAACTAGAAGCAGTGCTCTTCCGAGCACAGGTCTCCACCAGGCTGTGCATCCTGGTGGTGCTACTGTATAATAGGCCAATGTAAAAAGGGTGGCATATGTTCTTCACCTTAGATCTTTCATAGCAATCGGACGCTGCATGCATGATTTGAAGCATTGTGTTCCAAAAATGTGTTTTGCTAAAGTCTACCTGCTGGTGGCGCTATAACAGGCCAATGTGAAAAAGGTAGCATTTGTTCCTTGACCTAGTGGGAATATGTGTGGCAAATTTCACGGTAATCGCAAGCTGCGTTGATGATTTGAGGCATTTTGTTCCAAAACGGAGCAATCCTGCAAACTTTGGAAGCCAATATTAGCCAATCAGGATGGAATATGAAATATCAGACGGATCGACTTGATCACATGACTATAGAGTGTCATGACTGGCTCAGGTCACAACAAAAGATTGGGGAGAGGAGACATGGCAAAAGTGTAACAAGGTGTATTTATTAAATAAAGGCTAACATAACAACTAAAGGTGGTCAACAACATGCCAAAAGGATCCTATGAAGTGTGGAGTCAGTAATCAGTGGTGTAAATGTGGATGTGTGGAACATGGTGTTGTGCAGGGTGTTGGATGGAAAGTAAAGCTAGAACTAACTAAACATAACAGAACAGAACATAAAGCAACAGGGCTGGTGGAGACAGGTCAGCCTCCTCTGGATCTCTGCTTCAGAATGGCATGGGCTGGCTTTTTATAGACTCCTGGAGGCACCGGGCCCAGGTGCTCTCCAATGAGCCATTAGACCAACGAGCCAATGAGGCCCCACCCAGCTCACCTATTAGGACACAGTTAAGCAAGGCAACGAGCCCCAATGACTCAGACTTAATGTGTGGGGCATCACACCCCCCCCTTAAAGTCGTGGCTCCCACTAGGATCCATGACTCAGTAAATAAACTTTACTTTAAGGTACTCATTTAATTCAATTAAGGATAACAAAATGATAACAAACCCCATTAAACCAAAATGCAATAATATACCCCCCAATCAGTGCATTCTACATAAGCAATTTTAACATTAATGTATACCATGGTTTTACTACATTTTAAGTACTTTTCAATGATTCGTCTACCAATAGAGCACTAGTAACAATCTATACTATAGCCCTGGCCCTGCAATACTCCTGGACTCTCCTCCCCCCTCAACGGCTGGATCAGGTGTTTCAGCTATAGCAATGATGCCGTCAAGGAGCAGGACAGGCCAGAGATTGCAACACCAGGCACTAAAAAAAAACAAGAGACAGCAAGCATTAGATATGGACACTCGTAACCTGGTTTAACAGCTCTACATCTCAACCATTTAGTCCTCTACCTCAGTCACTGCCACTGACTGAGAAGATGGACTGACTCACGAGTCACGACCATGGCAAGGTCGCAACAGGTTTACATGACATAACTGAGTAGTTTTGCGAAAATTAGGAGTTGAAATGAGGTAGGTGACCTCTGACATACGCTCAACAACAGTGTATGGACCTGTAAGCTTTGCTTGAAAAGGTAAAAGAGCAAACACCTGCTCACCCGGTCTGAATTTCCGACGTTCAGACCGCTGACCAAATGAACGCTTCATTTTTACTTTAGCATTTTCACAGATCACATTAGTAGGCTTAGAGGAGATAATGCGATTCAACAATGGAGGTGCTGACACATTTTCCCACACACGAGCCCCAGCATGCTCGTTACCCAGGAGAACATCAACCCCAGCCACCGGTAATGCAGTACGCAACGCCACCTCCACCGGGCCCTGAACCAGGCCACATTCTAAATTGATTTTGTGTATAGGAGAAGGGATTACGGACATGCCCATACCACGGCTCAACATGGCATCCCCCGTAGCAGACTGTGAAGAAAATGGTAGGAGTGAGTCAAGAACATACGTGCTCATCGCCGCTGTGTCTCTCAGAATTGTCACAGGTACTTTTTCCTGTGAGCCCACAAGAGAGATAAACCCCCTTTCCACAAACGGTCGAAACGCCTCATCTACACCGCCGAGACTACTCTCGCTCTCATGTAGAGGACCTACCGACCTCACATTTGACACAGGCCCAATGGCCGCAGTCGACTTCACCTCCATCGTTCCATCTCTTTGTTTCCATGAATAACAGTCTGCTTTAATGTGACCTTTCTTGCCACAGTATTGACATGTTTTTTCACCGTCACGGGCAGCCCAACTTCTCCCATCCTCCGGTTTCGAATTCCTATGGAAAGGCGCGCTGTGACCACCCTCCCCATGGCTGGATGTGACACCCTCCCGGTGGGTAACTTGGGCGCCCTGCGGTACCCAGTCTCTGTGTGTCAACACATACTGATCAGCTAACGCAGCAGCTTCTGCCACAGTTTTAGTCTGCTGTTCAGTGACATAAGTAGCAATACGACTTTGAATGGCAATTTTAAACTGCTCTAACAGTATTAAGTCACATAACTTCTCCATTGTGTCCCCACCTGCAGCCATACGCCACCGGTTAAAGTTTATGACCAGTTCCCGCGAGAACTCCAAATATGACTGGTCGTCAGTTTTCCTATTATTCCTAAAGCGCTGCCGATAACTTTCAGGCACCATCTCGTACGCTTTAAGGACAGCAGCTTTAACAGTAGCATAGGTTAAACTATCAGTTACTGATAACGCGGAATATGCATCTTGTGCCTTCCCGGTTAGAACGCACTGTAGCATCACAGTCAGGTCAGCCGCAGGCCAACCTCTCGAGTCTGCCAACCTTTCAAACAAAGAAAAAAAAGTTTCAGGCTCTTTTTCATTGAATTTTGGCATTAACCTCAAATTGTTAACCAGGTCAAAAGGCCGCTTTTCTACAGCTGGGCCTCCACCAGGATCTAACAGCCTCTGATCCATTTTACCTTCTTTTACCAGTTCTACCCTTTCCCTCTGCAAATTAATCCTGAGTTTTTCCATTTCAATTTTCCCTTTTTCAATTCCAACCCTTTCTTTTTCAATTACCCCCTGTTGCTTTGTCCTCTCCATTTCGAGCTGAATAAGCAACAGTTCTTTTTGTTGTTCAAATGAAAACTGACCCTGACTAGGTAACAGCAACACATTGCTTTTGCTTCCCTCTGTTTCAACTTCTGACTCTGGCAAGATGCCAATCTCTCCTAAATTGGCCATTAACACCAATTTAATGGTTTGGGTTTTGCGTCTCCTGTCCCCAACGTCAACCTTATAATGATCAGCAATTTCCAAAAGCTGCTCCTTACTACAACCATCCAAAAAGTCATCGGACGGTGACGCCACAAACTTGTCAATTTGAGCCATAGTTACGTTTGAATGTTACAGACAAAATTAAGTGAAACACCAATACAATTTTGAGCACACAGGAGCGTCCCCTAACTGCCTAGCCAAAGCTTATCTAACTCACCCCTAGCTCTTCATGAGGTCTGCGTGGGTATTTACGCACTTGCTATACCTGGGGACAACGCAACCGGTTGATAGCCGCGCTGCCACACCAAGTACTGTGCCCCCGGAAGGCGCGTAGGTGACCCCAACACTACCAGAAAAATAACAAACCCCACGAAGGTTTAAAGAAACACAGCGTGGCTTTGCCTTACATGGGACAACAGCAGAAGCTCCGTACAAATGTCTACTCAAAATATGCAGTATAAGTGTGTCACAAAACTCAGCCCAACATTCAAATAACTCCAATGCCCAACGGAAAAAATACGGTAACTCAAAAAATGCATTTTAACGGTAACAAAACAGCAAACAAGACTGCACCCACCGAAAAATAATTTGAAAACCGCGTCAAAATAGACAATGGGGAATCCAGAGCCAAACTCCCCAACCGCATCTAATTGGCAAAAATTTACCCCACAGGGAAACCCCAATTACTTCTAGTTACAGACCGGCTATCAAAAACACCTCTGTAGGTGCGCGCACAAAATATTTAACTTTAACCAAACTTTAAAGTTCAAATACTCACGTTAAGACGAGCCCCCATTTGTCATGACTGGCTCAGGTCACAACAAAAGATTGGGGAGAGGAGACATGGCAAAAGTGTAACAAGGTGTATTTATTAAATAAAGGCTAACATAACAACTAAAGGTGGTCAACAACATGCCAAAAGGATCCTATGAAGTGTGGAGTCAGTAATCAGTGGTGTAAATGTGGATGTGTGGAACATGGTGTTGTGCAGGGTGTTGGATGGAAAGTAAAGCTAGAACTAACTAAACATAACAGAACATAAAGCAACAGGGCTGGTGGAGACAGGTCAGCCTCCTCTGGATCTCTGCTTCAGAATGGCATGGGCTGGCTTTTTATAGACTCCTGGAGGCACCGGGCCCAGGTGCTCTCCAATGAGCCATTAGACCAACGAGCCAATGAGGCCCCACCCAGCTCACCTATTAGGACACAGTTAAGCAAGGCAACGAGCCCCAATGACTCAGACTTAATGTGTGGGGCATCACAAGAGATACTGTGTACCGATTTGCGTGATTTTTGGATAAAATCTCAAGGAATAATAGGAAAAATTGTGTTTTACATAAGTCGGCCTCCTGGTGGCGCTATAAAAGGCTGATGTGAAAAATGCAGGGAAAGGGTTTTTCCTTGGCCTCTAGGGAATGCGCTTACAAAGTTTGAAACTGATCGATGGAGTTATAGGTAAAACCACAAATCGGCCTGTTATAGCGCCACCATGAGGCTGCTTTCAAAGATTTTAAGTGGCATTTCTTCTTCGACCTAGTGGGAACGTGTGTGCGCGATTTCATGATAATTGCACTTTGCGTTTGGGATTTGAGGCATTTTGTTCCAAACGGCTCAATCCTACAAACTTTGGAAGCCAATCTTAGCCAATCAGGATGGAATATGAAAAATCGGACAGATCCGTGTCGATCACATGACTGTCGAGATACTGCCTACCGATTTGTAGGATTTTTGGAACAAATCTGTAAGAGTAGTGCACAGAAATGTGTCTTGCGAACATCGGCCACTAGGTGGCGCTAGAAAAAGCCCATTTGAAAAATTTAGGGCAGAGGTTCTAGATTGGCATCCAGGGAATGTGTGTGCTCACTTTGGCAGCGACCGGGCCAACGGCGACTGAGATTAGCTGCACACAAACTGCGAGGACACACGGACGGACACACAGACGGACGGACGCACGGACGGACGGACGCACGGACGGACGGACGGACGGAGGGGAAAACATACTCTCCCCTCAGCCTTCGGCTGGTGGAGACAATAAAACGGAACAGAAATACACACTCAAATCTCAGTGTTCATTTATCCAACATTCATGCCTGTGGCTCATACAGTAGTTATGACTGGACAGTGTGGACACACATGAGTGGACTCAGGGGTGTCGCACCAAATTCTGGGCCCTGGGTACAAGGATTCACTGCGGGCCCCCCATGAATGTTCTTCATAGGGGGAGCGGTTTAACACATTATTACCCATTATTTTGTGCTTTAACTATTGAAAAATAGCAGATATACGAGCTCACAGCATGGTACAGAGTGCCGCGCTGCGAGCTTGTAGATCTGCAATTTATTTTTAAACGTGAACATTTTTGCAAGTCTTTTTCAAATCCTTTTAATTATTATTATTATTTTTTAAACCTATATATGTCAGAGGTGCTCAAATGTTTTTTATTTGGCCACGCACCCCTATCTCAAAATATGTTGTTCCAGGAACCCCCCAGAAGCAAAATTTGAGGTAGAAATGTTCGCTTAAAAAATACATATATATATATAAGATTTGCACACATTTTTACAACTTTTCAAAAATAGCAGATCTACAAGCTCCGGTGCCATGCTGTGAGCTTGTATATCTGCTATTTTTCAATAGCTAAAGTATAAAATAATTAAGGCCCCTCCACCTTGGGCCCTAGTAACTCAGTCCCACTTTCCCCCCCTCTTGTGACACCCCTGCGTGGACTATACCTGAAAAACAAGATAGAACTCTTTGCAGTGATGACCTCAATATACAGAATATGGCACAGAATGAGGACAATGGCAGACTGCCATTTCACCTCCCTGCTACTACTGTCCTAAGATTGACAGCTCCGTGGTGAAACCCAGTGGCTTAATGTTAATCTTGGAACGGAAGGCCAGGTCATGCGCTGTAGATCCTGGGTGTCCACCTCTACACGTTGAACATTTCACACGCTCCTTCTATTTGGGTCGAGGCTTGGCTTGACTTTTTCCCCTTGTGTAGTAGAGAGGAGGACAAAAGAGAGTGAATACATGTTCACTCTCGCCTCCTATCCGTTTCGCAACCTGACTCATCGGAGGACGGGGGTGTAAGAATATGACAGGCACTTGTGCTAGTCTTGTGGCTTTTATTAAACAAATACAAATCCATGAATTCAAGGCTTCATGGAGTGTGTAATTGATATAGAATAATATTTTTGGGGGGTTGAACTACTCTCTCTCTCTCTCTCTCTCTCTCTCTCTCTATCGCTCAGAAGCATCAACATTCGACATAAACTGTGGTTTGCACAATGGTACGATGCCAAACAAGATCCCAGCAACCTGGTGCTGTCATACTATTTGCAGCAATCACGTGATATTTTAAGGGTTGACATCATCTCAGAATTAGATAATAACTTGTGTGCCTGTGTGTGACAGAGTAGCTTCTGTCAGTTTATTAATGTTCACAAGTATACGTTCATTCGTTATGCTGTATTGTATATTTGTTTGCCTATACTTAACATGTAGATTCTCAGTCCTATACAGAAGGTGCACATTCTGCTGTGACTGGAAACTAATGTTTTGTTTATCTGTTCATCAGATGCTGTATGGGGATGCTGCTTGAAGCCTAGCTGTCTATTTTGCCTTGAAGCCTAATCTTATGCAATGTCGCATTTCGTCTGCGAGGACCTTAACTGTGGTGCTGAATAATAGTAATAGTACAAGTAATAGATTACTGTTGAAGTGTTTTTTGATTGCTACATGGGGAGCATCAAAGGGGTAGATTGAGCGCATGTGAGCGCATGTGAGTGTAAAGACCCTCCCGACCACGTAGAGAAAGAGAAGGACAAGGCTATTATCAGTAATTAATACTAATAAACCAATTCTATTAATCATCACATCTGCTAATTGCCCTTTTATCGCCGTGCACACTTTACTCTCAACCAGAGAGCTGAAACATTACCCGTAATTGCCTTTCAATTCATATTGGGTTTCCAGTGTGTTTTCTTGACACACACACACACACACACACGCACGCACGCACGCACGCACGCACGCACGCACGCACGCACGCACGCACGCACGCACGCGCGCACGCGCGCACACACACACACACACACACACACACACACACACACACACACACACACACACACATGCCCACACCCCCCTCCTTCAGTTTTTGCTGCAAGTCTTGTATAATGTGATTTGTTTGCACCATGTTGACCCATATACTATAGGCCTAGTGTACTGTACACCGGTGGTTTTCAACCTGTGGTCCTTGAGGGGGTTCCAGGTGAATGATGAAGACCCTGACCAAATGGATCCTCGTTAGATCTCTAACTCTTGAGAGTATAAAATGAATAACAAGATAGTAGTATAAAATGAATTATGAAACCAAATTCTGGTTTCATAATTAAACAGTATTAAACAACTCTTTCATTCCTCCTCAGAAGGACACGTGACACCCTCAAGATTCATGTTGTTGTGAGGCTATTTGCTCATGTTTACGTCTACAAAGATCATGTCATGTGGATGTTGACACGTCATCATTATTTAACTTCACAACCCAATTCGCTTTTTTAGTGTTCAGCGGGAACAGCAACACTCGTATGGATTTCCCTCTGTATTCTTTGAATGGCTTTGGGCATGTCATGGGATAGGCAACGTAAAAAAGAAAATGTATTCCAAATATTTCTAAGATTTTCCCATATTCTTTTAATTGTGAAAATTCTAAAGAAGTAAAAACTTTTTGGAAACATAAAATAATAACTGGTTAAAGGAGTAGTTCACCCCCCAAATGACTTTTTTTCTATTGATTACTCGCGCCACGGAGACTTGAGTTCAATCATATTTTTCGTTTTTTGTTGTGTCCTCCCAAACATACGACGGCTGCTGCTGCTGCTGAATATTGCTTTTCTTTGCAACATTAGACAGACAGTAGGATGATGAACAACCAAAGAGCAAAAGGTTTGTTATGTAAGCCGTGTTCGTGCACAAACACTCCCTGAGAGCACTCAGCTTGAAGCGGTTTTGAGGCAGTGTTTCTAACCGAAACCATGTGTACAGTATGTCTGAAGCAGCTGGACTCTGCCATAATTCTTTTTTCCTTCCATGTTTGAGTTCAAGCTGACCGTCACTCCTCCACACACCGACCCACTGAGTATTAACCTGTTTTCTCCCTTTCTCCACTCCTTCATGTTCTGCTGTTCCACTCAACTTGGCAGAGAGCCCACGCATGCTTTCAAATTAATTTCAAAGCTTCATGCTTTGTTCCTAATATGCGTCTCTCTTGTGCTCTATTCATTGTATGGGCTGTGAATAAAAGTAAGATGTGGCACGCAAATTAGCTATACATGTCTAACTATGCAAAATTACAGCTATATCCTACATTTACGTGTATGAATGTGCACAGAATGTGCATTATTACAGGAAGGCACATCGAAGCCCTGTTAGTCAGGGTTCTAAAGCCTTGATTCCTTGTACCTACAGTATGCTTAAATGATTGTGAGGCTGCTCATCTAGTACTTTTGATAAGTGTGTGTGTGTGTGTGTGTGTGTGTGTGTGTGCGTGTGTGCGTGTGTGTGTGTGTGTGCGTGCGTGCGTGCGTGCGTGCGTGCGTGCGTGCGTGCGTGTGCGTGTGTGTGTGAGCGAGTGTGTGTGGGCCGTTTGTGAAGGTTACTGAACACTGTTTTCTGGTTAAGCCTTGGAAAGCAGCCATAGTAAGCATCTCAGATTGCATGAAGTGGTTGTCAAGGCAGATGACATAAGAGTGATATGAAAAATCTAATCCTGTTTTTCTGTTAAGAAGAACATGTCTTATGAAAGGCTTTTGCTTCATTCCATAGCGTGTGTCTCTTACAGGTGAAAAGGACAAGGAAATGTAACTAGAATAGACAGGAAACTAGAAAATATTGTTCCTTCGAAACAATTGTGGGCTCGCTTCAAGCCAGAAAACAATGGCTATAAAAGTACAAAATGTCAAGATCACAGGCAGTGCTCTCTTTGACGTTACTGACGTCAAAGATTGGTCCATTTTGTTCCAAAAATGTGTTGTGCAAAAGTTGAACCGCTGGTGGCGCTATAACATGCCAATGTGAGAAGGGTGGTGTCTGTTCCTTGACCTATTGGGAATGTGCTTGCAAGATTTCACGCACATTGCAGGCTGTGTTCATGATTTGAGGTATTTTTGGCTTTGGCCACTTTATCGCTGCTTGCAGCTATATATATATATATTTTTTTTTTTTTTTTGTGTGTGCACTTTATAGGCATATTAGATAAAGGTCCTTAGATTGTGTGTAGAATGTTTCATGCAAATTGCAAAAAACGGGTTTAAGCGTTTCACAAACTGCTCAAAATGATATACCTTTGGTCAATTGGAGTAAGATTGGTTTTAGTGATATTTGGACTAACACTCTACATCTTTGCCAAATGCCATGAACATGTTACTTTGCATGTATGATTTAGAGGCAGAAGAATAATTTGCATAAAACTGCAATATTCATTGAATTATTAAAAAAGCATGTTTCAATTAAAAAAAAAATCCGATCTGACAGATCTTTAGATATTGGTCCAAAGTTCATGTAAAAAAAGTTTTGTGGACGTGACGCGAAAATTCCAGAATAAAAGCGGGTTTAAGCGTTTTACAAACTGCTCAAAATGGCGGAAAATCTAAGGGCGGAGCTTACTCAACAAAGACACAGATGTCTTCCGCTTGAGTCAAAGCACGCGTGTAAGCAAGTTGCATGTCTTCAAACGAAACGAGGCATGACTTATGCCCGTTTAAAGTTTGAATTTTCAAACGCTTTGTATAGCGCCCCCCTTTGGCCGATTGGAATACAATTGGTTTCAGTGATACTTTGACTAACCCTCTACATCTTTGCCAAATGCCATGAACGTGTAACTTTGCATGTATGATTTAGAGGCCGAAGAATAATTTGCATAAAAACGCAATATTGATTGAATTATTAAAAAAATATATTTCACTTTAAAAGAAATCCGACCAGACTAGTTTGACCGCATTGGTCCAAAGTTCATGTGAAAAAAGTTTCGTGCGCGTAACGCAATAATCCCAGGAGGAGATAGATTTTTACTGTTTTTCATATAATTCAAAATTCTGGGGGATCTAAAGGTCAGAGGTCAAAAGTTAGAGGGTAAAAGTTGTTCGGCATGAGGAGACGCATACGTGTATACAGGTTTCATGGCTGTACGTATAACAGAGCATGAGCTATACCTGTTCAAAGTTCGCACTTTCGAAGGCTTCCTACAGCGCCACCATTTGGCCGATTGCTGTAAAAAATAATAGCACACTTCGCCACTGTAAGCTGAACACATTGATGTTTTTATTTTCATTTTCTGTCTAAGTATGTAGGAGTAGAAAGGAACCGAAGTTCCCGTCTACTGTTGATTGCCTGATAGATAAACTAGAAAATATTGTTCCTTCGAAACAATTGTGGGCTCGCTTCAAGCCAGAAAACAATGGCTATAAAAGTACAAAATGTCAAGATCGCAGGCAGTGCTCTCTTTGACGTTACTGACGTCAAAGATTGGTCCATTTTGTTCCAAAAATGTGTTGTGCAAAAGTTGACCCGCTGGTGGCGCTATAACAGGCCAATGTGAGAAGGGTGGTATCTGTTCCTTGACCTATTGGGAATGTGCTTGCAAGATTTCACGCACATTGCAGGCTGTTTTCATGATTTGAGGTGTTTTTGGCTTTGGCCACTTTATTGCTGCTTGCAGCTATATTTATTATTATTATTTTTTTTGTGTGTGTGCACTTCATAGGCATATTAGATAAAGGTCCTTAAATAGTGTGTAGAATGTTTCATGCAAATTGCTAAAAAAATACTAACGGGTTTAAGCGTTTCACAAACTGCTCAAAATGATATAGCGCCCCCCCTTTGGCCAATTGGAGTAAGATTGGTTTTAGTGATATTTGGACTAACACTCTACATCTTTGCCAAATGCCATGAACATGTTACTTTGCATGTATGATTTAGAGGTAGAAGAATAATTTGCATAAAACTGCCATATTCATTGAATTATTAAAAAATCAAACCTCGGTTCGAAGTGGAGCGGTGAATTTGAGCAGTTCCAGGTAAAAAAAAAAAACGTTTGCCCGTGGCTCATATTGACATGTGTCAATTCTTGTTTGCCCGTGGCTCGCTACGGTGGCTAAATGCTTCGTGAGCCTCCACTCTAGCGGCTATCACGGGTGTGTGTGTGTGTGTGTGTGTGTGTGTGTGTGTGTGTGTGTGTGTGTGTGTGTGTGTGTGTGTGTGTGTGGTAAAGTGAAGTCGCACATGCGCAGATCCTGTTCAAACTCAACCGGACAGTTGTGGGACACTGGACAGACATTGCTGCTCATAGCGGAGCTGTGCTTCACACCCCTCCAAAAAGCATGTTTCAATTAAAAAAAATCCGATCTTACAGATCTTTAGATATTGGTCCAAAGTTCATGTAAAAAAGGTTTTGTGGACGTGACGCGAAAATTCCAGAATAAAAGCGAGTTTAAGCGTTTTACAAACTGCTCAAAATGGCGGAAAATTTAAGGGCGGAGCTTACTTAACAAAGACACAGATGTCTTCCGCTCGAGTCAAAGCACGCGTCTAAGCAAGTTGCATGACTTCAAACGAAACGAGTCATGACTTATGCCCGTTTGAAGTTTGAATTTTCAAACGCTTCGTATAGCGCCCCCCTTTGGCCGATTGAAATAAAATTGGTTTCAGTGATACTTTGACTAACCCTCTACATCTTTGCCAAATGCCATGAACGTGTAAATTTGCATGTATGATTTAGAGGCAGAAGAATAATTTGCATAAAACCGCAATATTGATTGAATTATAAAAAAATCATTATTTAATGTACAAACTTCTCACCACATAGCCTGTGTAGATATAGGTTCAAATTTCATGTGAAAAAAGTTTCGTGCGCGTAAAGCAAAAATCCCAGGAGGAGATAGATTTTTACTGTTTTTCATATAATTCCAAATTGTGGGAGATCTAAAGGTCAGAGGTCAATAGTCAGAGGGTAAAAGCTGTTCGGCATGAGGAGACGCGTACGTGTATACAGGTTTCATGGCTGTACGTATAACAGAGCATGAGCTCTACCTGTTCAAAGTTCGCACTTTCAAAGGCTTCCTACAGCGCCACCATTTGGCCGATTGCTGTAAAAAGTAATAGCACACGTCGCCACAGTAAGCTGAACACATTGATGTTTTTATTTTCATTTTCTGACTAAGTATGTAGGAGTAGAAAGGTGCCAAAGGTTTGAGGAGAACTTGATATAGTATACCAGTAAGACTCCCTAATCGGGAGATAAGCGACCGTAGGTCACTTATCTCCACAAATAGGGCAAAAATGTGTTTTTCCAAAATCTTCCTGATCCATGTTGATGACATGAGTGTAGACATACTGTGTAGTGATTTTCGTGATTTTAGGGCAAAATCTGTAGGAGCAGTGTCCAAAAATGTGTTTTTAAAAATCGGCCTGAAGGTGGCGCTATATGGGACAGATTCATGTTGATGGGATGAGTGTAGACATACTGTGTAGCAATTTGCGTGATTTTAGGGCCAAAACTGTAGGAGCAGTGGCCAAAAATGTGTTTTAAAAATCGGCCTGAAGGTGGCGCTAGAAGAGGGCCATGTGAGAAATGAGGGGTGGGGTCTCCGCGTTGCCTTGGCGGACGAATAGGTACCGGCCCCGGCTCTCCCGGACGCTCCTAGGCCGAGTTACAGCATTTTATGTGAGCTGCAGTGGAGGGGGTCACCACTTTTGCATCCGTTCTGGAGCACCAGGAGTGGGTGGTCCCCAGGAATTCCCCGTGAGCAGCCCCGTTGGGGTGGTCATTTGGTCATTTTTGCACATTTGGTCATTTTTTACACCTGGGGGTCCCCCAGGGACCTGGGGGTCCCTGAAGCTCCGGGGGTCCTTGGAGGTTGTAGTTTGGCAGGTAAGGAGTGTGTGTGCAAAATGTGGCATGGATGGGGGCAACGGTTGTGGAGATATGAGCAGGGCAAAAGTGTGACGTGTGACGTGTGCCTCACGGACGGACATTCTTTTACACCTGGGGGTCCCCCAGGGACCTGGGGGTCCCTGGAGCTCCGGGGGTCCTTGGAGGTTGTAGTTTGGCAGGTAAGGAGTGTGTGTGCAAAATTTGGCATGGATGGGGGCAACGGTTGTGGAGATATGAGCAGGGCAAAAGTGTGACTGACTCACAGACAGACAATATCTAAAGTGTGCTCGTCTTACAGGCGAGCCCACAATAAGAAGGCAGTGGCTTTGGTTGTTCTTGACTCGATAAAGGTCAGGACACTGGAACGTAGGCAACAGTGTATTAATAACCGGTCCAGAGATGACCTTTGTGTGTAGGATATATAGCCAATATAATTTGTTGTTTCTCTGGCGTTAGTTTCCTTGGCTGGGGGTGAAGCAGTTTTGTAACTTGGCATTCTAGCAATAAGCTGCTACAGTATACTGAATCTCCATGTGACCTTTGCAGCTGAAATCCAAAGGCTGACAGTAAAACTCAGAAACAAGGTTTCATGTCAGAATCTAGTCTAAACATAACCTGACTTTCGCCAGATAGTTGCAGCAGTGCGTAACGCTCTGCCTTACATCTGGGATCTCTCGGCCAGACTCTATGTAAGGGGCGGGCCATTTTTTGAATTTCTGTAGCAGGTGATTGGATGTGGCCGTTTCTATCACAGTCTGGGAGTGCCAACTCGAACCACTCATATTGGCCTGTCTGCATGACGTTGCAGACAGGCAACGTCATGCACTCAGGCAACGTCACTCTATTGGCTCAGAGCCGCTCAGAGCCCGCCCATAGCTGCCGCTGATTGGTCCGGCCCGGGACTTTACGAGTGTTATCAACGCTGGCGGACCGAGCCCAGATGGTAAAGCAATGCAACGCAATGCTGCCACCATCTGGCGAAAGTCAGGTAAGTCTAAACACGTATTGCACAGAATATGTGTTAGTGTGTGTGGTCTTTAACATTATTATTAAAGCCGCAGTTCACCCATTTCTGTCCACTCACTCTACGTCTCATTGTTGGACTATCATGGACAGTTGAGAAACCAGCCTACCAATGTCATTGTCCATGGGGATTTCAAGCTAATAGAAACTACAGTCTTTCTCTTCCTGGAAAGTTAGCATCCTGAAAAAGAAGCCATTGTTCTTGCATTAATAAAAATAGCCCTTACCCGTTCAAAGATATGAGCTCCGAAATGATGTGCAGTGTGTGGGTTATGGGATGTGCACTGTGCACACAGTATATGAGGGATGGAAAGTAACTTTAACTGGTGCTTGCATGCTAATATGTAGGAGCATCAATGTAAGAAATACCCGTTCCATTTAACGGCTACAGAGATACTGTGTACCGATCTTCATGATTTTTGGACAACATCTGTAACAGGGCCAGAACCCCCCCCCCCCCCCCCCCCCCCCGCCCGCCTGCACACACACACACATCCCCCCCCCCCCCCCCCCCCCCCCCGTGTGTGTGTGTGTGTGTGTGGGGGTTTGTGTGTGATTGTGCTAATGGCCTGAACAACAGCGCCCCTCCCTTAACATGTGTGGTCAGAAAAGGTACTGTAGGCTAAATAGATATAGATACACCATAAAAATGCTATTATACAGCATACGATTTGTGAAAGTGACAAACGGGCTTCACAGTTATGTCAGGTGTGTTCATATGCTGATGGTGATGCGATTTCAGATCAATTGCTCCAGCCACCGAGGAGAAACGCTGTTTCATACAGACAGACACTCACTCACTCACTCAGACAGACAGACAGACATTCGCAAAATTATAGTATAGATATGATTTTTTTTTTTTTTCTTCTTTTTTTATGACCAAACCTGCCTACCGTGATGTTACTGGTTCTGGACACAGACTGGATAGAAAGAAACGGTGAGGACCAATTTTATGAAGATAGGTTGAAAATGGGTGAAGTGGTCCTTTAAGTCAGTGGTTCTCAACCTGTGGGGGTTCCCCAAATTATTTGGGGGGGTCCCCAGATTATTTACTTAATGTGAAACATTGTTTTCTCTTTCAACAGTAAACAAACCAACATCAAGTTTAAGTGTACAGGGGGCATTTGCACATTTCTAAAGTGACAATTTAAGGATCGACTTTAATACCTCTAAAATGAAAAATTAAACATTAGCCAAATTGTCAAATATTAGAGGCAGAAATTGTGAAAATAGACGATCTACATGCTCACAAATCTGCTATTTTCACAATAGAACCGTGTTGTACAAAATGTAATGCCTCAACTCTTAACTAATAAAGGGGCATAAGGGGCCATAGGGCCAGTGAGCTCTTGGGTGTTCTGTAGTTTAAGTAAGGGGTGAGTGTAGTACTCAAAATATAGGGGATGCGTGTTTTAGCTCAAAGGTTTTCAATACAGTCAATCTCCGCTATATTGCTCAGAATAAGGGGATTCGAGTTTCAGCTCCAAAGCTTTCCAATACGGTCCATTTCCACTCCTTCTCCTCCTCCTCCTAGCCAGGCCGGCTCACAGCCGTGAGGTTTCCTAGGATAGGATACGAGACAGTGAATATATGAAATTTCTATTTAGAAATGAGCAAGAGTGTGTGGAGTTATCTCTTACCGCCCAACCAAATGGACACTCACGGGTCCATTTGGTTACATGTGTACAATCTCACGATTTTACAGCGTAGCATTTACATAATTCTGACGTAGGATTGAAGGCGACCTCTCAGAATTTGAGTGGTTGCCCCGGTAGATGTTCCCCTTCCTGCTTTTCAGTAGGCTGTCTACAACTCTCCTATAGACTTAAGCAGTGGTTCTCAAACTTCTCAAGCTGGGACCCCCAAAATAATCATATTTGAACTGGGAACCCCCCACACTCTGACGAGCAATAAGTTAGCGTGTAAGTGAGCTGCTTGGGCTTATTGAGCTGGCGCCCGCCTGATCCCCTGTGAAGAGAAGTAACGTTCACACTCTCCGAGCCCCTGTAAAAGCAAAGTATCGTTATTCACTTTGCCCTGCGGAGTAACCCACCTACCTGTAAGAGAAAGCCCTATTCCAAGCGCTCCCCTCACCTTTTCTCTTAAAGGAACAGTCCGCTTCTTTTAGTCCGCTAAAAGAAGAAGACTATTACAGTTTGCCTTAACCCTGAACATTTTGTTTGATATTTGCACCGCTTCTTCGCTTTCACTCTGTAAACCAAATCTGTGAATAAATGCGCCTTTTGGCTTGCACCTGCAACTGTGTGGTGTAATGGTTTGGTCCAGTTAATCCTGTATTTGCCACATTATATACATTAATAATGACACTGAAAGAATGAACTGGCTCTTGTGGTAGTGCTTTTAGAAGCTTTTGAGAAGGAAAAAGAGACAAAAAGAAAACAATGACTCAGTGTGAGGTCACGTACGTCTGCCCCCAGTTTACAAAACACTCTACATCTAGTTGGTCATCACAAGCACACACCGCAAATGCGCACGCGCGGGCGCGCAGATACTCATTGACTCCCTCTGACTTGTAAGGCACTAGAAGGTCGGCCGGCTGCGCCGGCCTCCCCTCTAGGTCGTCGCGTTTGAAAAAAAAAATTTGATAAAAAAAAATTTTGAGAAAAAAAAAATTGAGAAAAAAAAAATTTTGAGAAAAAAAAATTTGAGAGAAAAAAAAAATTGAGAAAAAAAATTTTTTAGAGAAAAAAAAAATTTGAGAAAAAAAAATTGAGAAAAAAAAAATTTTGAGAAAAAAAAATTATAATAATAATACATAAAACGTATTGGTGATGCGATGACGTGGTATACGGATGTTACTGCGATTGAGGTGAAAGAGAAAAGTGGAAAGTTGTGAGCTAACTATTAGCTATTTGTGTGCGTGTGTGTGTGTGTGTGTGTGTGTGTGTGTGTGTGTGTGTGTGTGTGTGTGTGTGTGTTGTGTGTGTGTGTGTGTGTGTGTTCTGGCTACGCCCCCCTCGGTTGAAATTGGATCCGCCGGTCCCATAGCTGGGAATACGAGCCAATGGCTCGTATTCCCTACACTCTACCGACATCTGCTCTACCGACATCTGCTCTGGCTATGAGTTGAAGTGGAGGCGAAATGGGCGTGGAAGTGGGATGCGGCTCTAAGAGGAATGTAATAATAAATAGGTGTGCCCCTCCTAGAATGTAGTACGGTACAAAATTCAGTTTAAGAATAAATACACAGCAAGTGTTCATTTAAGCTTAAATGAACACTTGCTGTGTATTTATTCTCAAAATGTAATTTCGAGAATAAATAAATCTTGACTGAATGAGTGGCTGACATCTGCAAAGGCTTTTGAATGGCTGTTGTTTCCGACAGACAGTAGCTCGGAAACAATGTTTGTTTTGAGTTTATGTTCAGCCCACATAGACCTGCATATGATCTCATTCACCATCATATTGTCGCTTTTAGGCAGAAACCTCATGCAGTATGTCAATTTCATTTCCCTACGTCATTGTACAAGAGTGTCTCGGAAAAGTAACAAAAATAGCAGATCTACAAGCTCATGCTATTTTTTAATTTGATTTAAATTGAAAGTTAAATTGAAATTGAATTCACTCTGTAGTTGAAAAAGTCGAGATCTTCAAAGTCGGCGCTCATAAACGCACAGCAGTAAAGACAGTGATGTCACTAAAAAGCAACAGTTTCTCTGTCTGCCGTCTCCCCTTTCCTCTGTTAACATTATGGGTAATCCATTCAAGTGGCAAATAAAATGTGACACACATAGGTATTTAGAAAACAAGAAGATAAGTTTGTGTAGGATTATTTTAATATTTAGGCTAACCACAGTTGAATTCTAATGACTTTCTGTGGACTGGCTTGCAGTACATCGTTCTCCCTTACCCGAAGTGGGGCCGCTGTCTCAATTGTGGGCGTGAATTTGTAGGTGCCTGTGTGTCTCTATATCAGGGGTTCCCAAACTTTTTTGGCTCAGGGCACCCCTATAAATATTATTTTCATCCGAGGCACCCCATTATATTCATAACTTTCACTCCCAACACCTTATATTTATGCCATATATTAGCGATTATGTTGCGAGGAAAACGTTGAGATGAGAACTGTCTGAAAATAATTTGTACTTCAAGTTTAAAATGATGTGTCCAAATGAATTCCAGATTTTATCAAATTATCTCTGGACTGCTGTCACGGCACCCCAGGGTGTCCCGTCACCCACTTTGAAAACCCCTGCTCTATATGATATATGGCAATAAAATCGATTTGGTTCCCATGACATCACAGTGATGATAGAGCGTGATATCAGAGCGTGAGAGTCAATCAACACAAAAGACAAGCGTTACCCGTCCGTCCGTCCGGCCGTCCAGACAGACAGGACAAGATGTGACGGTTCTCATAGTAAACTGCGACCCTATGGTTGCAATAACAGTGGCTTCAAATTCAACAAACAGGTTAGCTCTGGTAGTCAAAGCCAGCCTCTTACTCAAGGCTAGAATATTGCAACTCCCTCTATGTGGGCATGGACCAGTCGTTCAGTCAGATACAGTAACTCACGAATAGATGAGACCCTTATTAGCTTGAGTGCACACTTTAAGAGCAGGGAGATATACATCTATTACAACCCAAGGCTACTTCTACTGAACTTACTTAAATGGCGCAGAATATGAATGTCAGTAATACAAATGTATTTTCATTATATCCGTGAATCCAGCAATTCTCAGAAGTACACATTATCCAGCAATATGAAACATCACGTACTGTACAGTCTCTCCAAGTAGATTAGAGGGTTCTCTTCTTACGACCATGGGTAGTAAATGGGGAAATGATCACATTTGAATGTAAGATATTCTCCGACAGTTTTTCTTGGAGTTGGTCCTGTTGATTGGGACAGTGGGATGCATTAATTGAAGTAATGGGAGGCACAGAACAGCCTGATTTATACTTATTTGCTCGCCGCTGTTGCGCACCGAAAATAGCACTGAAGTAGTGGGTGGTTGAATTAAAAGAATTTCCTCAAAGCTGTTGGTCCATCCATGGCAACTTTGATTTAGAAATGGAAAGATATCATGTTCACACCATCTACTCTCCAATTCTATCTATGTCATGTTCCCACAATCTTATATTCCACAATCACAATTGATATTTTTTATACCAATATCAATCAGGATGGATGAACTCAGTTTATTTCAAGTCATTAAAGTGTATTTTTTACACTGTGTAGAAATGATCTGACCTGCCACACTCTCTGGACAGCAAAAGGCAGACAGAGTGAACAGCCATAATAGAGATTAAGATTGTGGGAGCAGAGAGAGAGAGAGAGATGAGTAGGCTAATAGATACAAGGTGACCATGACATATTTCTACAAAATTACGTATGTGTGTGTGTGTGTGTGTGTGTG
>NC_137825.1:28446494-28508994 GCF_963921795.1 Nannobrachium achirus
CTCCCCCCTCCAAATAAAACTTTCCCCCCTGTACTTTCCGACCATATATATTTTCCCCCCCTCCCTCCCCTGAACTCCTCCTGCTGTGGCTGAAATGAAAAGCTGTCCAGGAAACTAGTTCCTGAAGGAAAGATGAAAGATGTCATGGTCACCATAGTCTTTCAAGCCAGGTAATTATTCCACATTCTCTGAATGCTGTGTGGGACTACGCCCCCTGAATGACGATAACAGAAGTTGTCATCTGTTCATCATTTCTGTGGTAACGGAAGCATTTGAAAATTGTGTGATTCAACAGTCTGGCTTAAAAGGCTATGGACACATGGTTACCAATTCTCAGTATATCATCCTATGCCCTGGCTGTCTAAAAATGAATCTTCCTATTGTACATGTGCTGATTGGTTTAAATTAACACACACACACACACACACACACACACACACACACACACACACACATACACATACACACACACACACACACACACACACACACACACACACACACACACACACACACACACACACACACACACACACACACCGACACACAGACAGACACACACACACACACACACACACACACACACACACACACACACACACACACACACACACACACACACACACGGAATGTACAAACACACAGGCCTATATGAGAAACAGAGTAAACAGGATCTTGGCAAACACACACACACACACACACACACACACACACAGACATGGACACACACGCGCGCGCGCGCGCGCGCGCGCGCGCACGCACACACACACACACACACACACACACACACACACACACACACACACACACACACACACACACACAAACATGGAAAGCAGGAAATGGAAAAGCACATCGAACAATCATTATGTGCACATTTCCAGTCATTTACGCACAGATAGGAACACTGAACAGTACTGAACTACATCATAACCATACTAAAAAAAGATTATGGGCAGGATGTAGATGCACTGTTTGTAAACAAGATTGTCCATTTGTCGACGGAAAACATACTATGTCTAAACGCTGGTACCGTCTCTCTCTCTCTTTCCCTCTCCTCTTTAAAGCAATTAGACAAACGGAAAGAGAAGTCTGTAAACGGCAGGAGAGACAAGAACAGGACAGTGAGAGTGTCATTTGGGTACGATAAGTGACACAGATTACACACGTGACTGCCTGATGCAGGGTTTATACACAGAGCCACTCGCTTGTCAGCTGATGAGGTGTGTGCGTGTGTGTGTGCGTTTGTGCGTGCGTGCGTGTGTGCGTGTGTGTGTGTGTGCTTGCGTGTGCATGTGTGTGAAAAGTGCATAGAAGTGTAATAGAGGAAAGAGATGGCATTTATTTTCCCGGTTTTGAAGGCAATATAAAGCCTTGATTTATTACGACCGTCAGGGAGAATTTAGTATGAGAACGCCGAGATATGTCCGTCTGTCAGTCACACAAATAAACAACTGCTCAGTCAGCTGCGTCTGTTTGGGGGGAGAAGTGGATCACGTTACCGCTGTGCTAGCGAGAGGCGGATCACGTTACTGCTGTGCATTGCCTCAAAAATGCCATGGTCGTTGGCCAAAGACACAACGACGAGTTTGTGCCATATTTAGAAGCTCTGACCTGACGCTCGCCACTCGCCATTGGCCTGTTACTTGTCCTTTGTTGCATGGCGAAATATACATTAATCAAATTACATCATGTCCACACTCACACTAACAAAGGTAGAAGAGAAGATCTCCCCTACATAAAATAATATACAATCATACACAGTAAATATAACCAGTAAGACTCCCTAATCGGGAGATAAGCGACCGTTGGTCGCTTATCTCCACAAATATCACAACCTCCACCTCTCACGTCATACAGGTAGCCATAGTTACACCTGGAATGTTGAATCTCCATATATGGAGATAACCTACGCATCACACAAAGTCTGACCTCACCAGCCCATACTTGGGCATGGACGACTTATATCTCCATATACGGAGATGGCCATATATGGAGATACGATGACATCACAGAGTCCACAGCTGATGATGTGGCGTGATGTCATACAATACACAAACAAGCCCTATATAAAGGGGCAATTCTCACCAGGGAAGAGAGCATTGCCTGGAATGTTGAATCTCCATATATGGAGATAACCTACGCATCACACAAAGTCTGACCTCACCAGCCCATACTTGGGCATGGACGACTTATATCTCCATATACGGAGATGGCCATATATGGAGATACGATGACATCACAGAGTCCACAGCTGATGATGTGGCGTGATGTCATACAATAAACAAACAAGCCCTATATACTGATGCGATACGATGACATCACAGAGTCCACAGCTGATGATGTGGCGTGATGTCATACAATAAACAAACAAGCCCTATATACTGATGCGGAGATATGAGCAGGGCAAAGGTGTGACGTGTGACGTGTGACCGACCGACTGACCGACCGACCGACGGACGGACGGACGGCGGGTGGAGGTTTTCATAGTAAACTGCGACCTTACGGTCGCAAATATACAGTAGGCATACGTGTAGGCACAACACACACACACAACAAGACAGCCAGTAGTGCAGTAACAACAGCACATCCTGTCCTCGGCGTGGTAAATGAAAACAAAACCCCATCCTGCATGTTTGAAGGACTCTCACGAGTCCTCCAGTGTTCCAGTGCTCAGAGAGCAGAGACAGCTAGGGAGACCTCTCTGTGCTGTGACGCATTCAACCTCACAAGACCTCCAAGCCCCATGACACTGACCAGCAGGGGCGTCACAAGGGGGGGGGGGAGTGGGACTGAGTTACTAGGGCCCAAAGTGTGGGGGGGGGCTTAATTATTCCATACTTTAGCTATTGGAAAATAGCAGATATACAAGCTCTGTAGATCTGCTATTTTTGAAAAGTCGTGAGAATGTGTGCAAATCTTTGAATATATGTATTTTTAAGTCAACATTTGCTTCTGGGGTTTTTTGAGATGGGGGTCCGTGGCCAAATACATAACATCTTGGGGTTACTTCACATGAAAAAGTTTGAGCACCACTGACATAGAAACATAGGTTTAAAAAAAAGTTCAAAGACTTACACAAACTTTCAAGATTTTTCAAAAATAGCAAATATGCAAGCTCGCTGTGAGCTTGTAGATCTGCTATTTTTCTTTTAAAGCACAAAATCACGCACTAAGAGAAAATATGGCTTAACCCCCAAAAAATTGATACAAAAGGTTTTTCAATGGATTCTGGTAGTATTGGGTGTGCTAAATAACATACTCAAAATCTACCAAAATCTACCTCCCCGAAAGCCGCCATTTTCAAGATGGCGTCTGAGTTGACTGTGGGGAGCTTAAAATGGCTATATCTCAAATGGAAAAGATTTTGCTAATATTTTGCCAACTGATTCTGGTACCTCTGGACATTCTTTAGAGCATACTAAAAATAGAGGAAAATATTCCTTTCGGAAAGGCTTCATTTTCAAGATGGCGCGTGACTGGCGTGACTGGCGTGACGATGGCTGCAGGAGCTTTAAATGCCTATAAACTGGGATTTAATATGTAAAAAATCATATCAATTATGCACTTGGTGACACGTTTTTGACTTTTGGCATGGTGTTGGGTATGGACATAAGTTTTTCAAAAACCATCGGCAACAAGTTGGGCTAGCCCCCTAGTTGTCTGTTTGAAATTAATTCATTATTAAATAGGTCTATACATGGTTGAAACCCCAAATAATTGATGGAAGAGATTTTTCAATGGATTCTCTTACTATTGGGTATGCTAAATAACATACTAAAAGCTTAGGGAAAGAAAACTACTGGAAATGCATACTTTTCAAGATGGCACATATTCCCTCCCAATTTATATGGATTTTAAGCTCCCATGGACACCATCGTGAAGATTATGCCTTTTCAGTGGTTTGTTTCTCCTAAGCTTTTAGGATGTTATTTAGCATACCAAATAGTAACAGAATCCATTGAAAAATCTCTTCCATCAATTATTTGGGGTTTCAACCATGTATAGACCTATTTAATAATGAATTCATTTCAAACAGACAACTAGGGGGCTAGCCCAACTTGTTGCTGATGGTTTTTGAAACCGTCCATACCCAACACCATGCCAAAAGTCAAAAACGTGCATAATTGTGATGATTTTTTACATATTAAATCCCAGTTTATAGGCATTTAAGCTCCTGCAGCCATCGTGGACGCCAGTCACGCGCCATCTTGAAAATGAAACCTTTCCGAAAGGAATATTTTCCTCTATTTTTAGTATGCTCTAAAGAATGTCCAGAGGTACCAGAATCAGTTGACAAAATATTAGCAAAATCTTTTCCATTTGAGATATAGCCATTTTAAGCTCCCCGCAGTCAACGCGGACGCCATCTTGAAAATGGCGGCTTTCGGGGAGGTAGATTTTGGTAGATTTTGAGTATGTTATTTAGCACACCCAATACTACCAGAATCCATTGAAAAACCTTTTGTATCAATTTTTTGGGGGTTAAACCTTATATTGACTCACCTACAGTGAATCCTTTTACCCAGGGCCCAGAATTTGGTGCGACAATTCAATTCAATTCAATTTTATTAAAGTGTCAAATCATAACAAGTTATCTCAAGACACTTTACAAAGGCTAAAGAGCCATGAGAGAGAGAGAGAGAGAGGAGAGAGGGAGAAACAAGGGAGAGACAAGGGAAAGACAACAAGGGGCACACGCACACACATACACAGGTCCCGCATGCGTATGTACAAGAACGAACGAACGAACGCACACACACACACACACAGGCGCTGCATGCGCACGCGTGTGTAGGGGGAGGGGGAGGGGAGGGGAGGGGGAGGTAAGGGTAGGGGGGGTGGGGGGAGGAGAGAGAGAACCCGAGCAGAACCTGTACCTGTGAGGCACCCCCTCGAGAGAACTCGAGCGGATACCTCACAGGCCCGGGGCCCCCACCCTGAGCAAGCAATTTGCTACAATGGTAACGAAAAACCCCCTCTTAAGGAGGAGGAAACGTCAGGCAGATCCTGACTCTGGGGTGAACAGCCGTGCTGCCTCGACCGAGTCGGGGGGACAGTAAGGAACAAAGAGAGAACAAGAGATAGACACAGAGAGATCCAGGCAGGTCCACAGGTGTGCTTCATGGAGGCCTGGTCCGGGGTCACACTCTTGGTCTGCAGCTGAGTAGTCGGGTTTTAGTAGCAATCCCAGCAGCTGAGTTGTCGAGTTTTAGGTATTTAGGTTGTCGAGTTTCCAGGAACTGGAACTGTGGAGTGGGAGACAGAAAAGAAACTCCGGGGATGATCCCCGGAGTTCGAATTAGTGGCAGGCCTTATAATGGCAGGCACAGTGCTAGTTACAATTGCAACGATGTGACACAAACCCACACAACCAAAAGGGGAAGAGAGGGAGGAGGGTTCCCCCTCCCCTCTGACCCATTATTCAGCCCAACCCAGTGACTTTGTAGGCTGGGATTAGGAGTGACTGTACGCTGTCTCACAGAGCCACGGCCTTTTGTCAGCCCGGCCATTGGTCCCAACATGCACCCGGACAGCCTGAGGGAGGTAATCTAGTCAGTCGAACGAACGAACGAACGAAGGAACGAACGAAGCAACGAACGAACGAACGAACGAGGCAGCGAACGAACGAAGCAACGAACAAGCGAAGCAACGAACGAACGAACGAACGAAGCAACGAACGAACGAACGAAGCAACGGTCTGCACTTAAGGGGACGAAGGCTCCGGAGAGCCTGCGACGCCCCAGCCGCGGAGGAGCGAGTCCTCCGATTGATCGACACGAAGCAACGAACGAACGAACGAAGCGACGAACGAACAACGAACGAACAAACGAACGAAGCAACGAACGGACGGACGAAGCAACGAACGGGCGAACGAAGCAACGAACGAACGAAGCAGCGAACGAACGAAGTAACGAACGAACGAACGAACGAAGCAACAAAAAACGAAGCAACGAACGAACGAACGAACGAAGCAACGAACGAACGGAGCAACGAACGAACGAAACAACGAACTAACGAACGAAGCAACGAACGAGCGAACGAAGCAACGAACGAATGAGCGAACGAGGCAGCGAACGAACGAAGCAACGAGCGAACAAACGAACGAAGCAACGAACGGATGAACGAAGCAGCGAACGAACGAAGCAACGAACGAACGAAGCAGCGAACGAACGAAGTAACGAACGAACGAACGAACGAAGCAACGAAAAACGAAGCAACGAACGAACGAACGAACGAAGCAACGAACGGACGGAGCAACGAACGAACGAAGCAACGAACGAACGAACAAAGCAACGAACGAACGAACGAAGCAACGAACGAATGAACGAACGAAGCAGCGAACGAACAAGCGACGAACGAACGCACGAACGCACGAACGAACGAACGAACGAACGAACCTAATTATAGGCTTTATCATAGAGAAACGTTTTTAATCTAGTCTTAAAAACACAAAGTGTGTCTGCCACACGGACAGAGACTGGGAGGAGGTTCCACAACTGAGGTGCCTGATACTTAAAAGCTCTGGCTCCTGTTCTGGCCTTAGGTATTTTTTTGGGAATGACAAGCATGTTTTCATATTGTGGACGCACCGGTCTATCAGTACTGCGAGGCTCAATGAGCTCTTCGAGGTACTGCGGTGCCAGACCGTGGTATGCTTTGTATGTGAGGAGGAGAATTTTAAATTCAATTCTGTATTTAACCGGGAGCCAGTGTAGAGATGCCAGGGAAGGAGTGATATGATCACTTCTTCTGGCTCCTGTCAATACACGAGCGGCAGCATTCTGGACTAGCTGTAGGCTGTTCAGAGACTTACTTGGGCAGCCTGATAGTACTGAGTTGCAGTAGTCCAGCCTAGAGGTAACAAATGCATGGACTAGTTTTTCTGCATCACTTTGAGACAGGATGCGCCTCACTTTAGCAATGTTACGCAGATGGAAGAAGGCAATCTTTGAGGTTTGCTTGATGTGAGAATGAAAAGACATATCTTGATCAAACATAACCCCCAGATTCTTCACAGCGGCCTTAGAGGCCACGGTAATGCCATCCAGAGCAAAGTTCCTATCTGCCAGTTTGTCCCTTAGGTGCTTAGGGCCCAGGACGATAACTTCTGTTTTGTCAGAGTTGAGGAGTAGGTAGTTACTGGTCATCCAACTCTTTATGTCTTTGAGACATGCTTGCAGATTAGCCAGTTGATCCGTTTCATCTGGCTTCATTGACAGATATAATTGAGTGTCATCTGCATAGCAATGGAAGTGTATAGAATGTTTTCTAATGATTTCACCCAGAGGAAGCATATATAGGGTGAATAGTATTGGTCCAAGCACAGAGCCTTGTGGGACTCCGTATCTGACCTTTTCACGTAATGAGGATGTATCATTAACGTTTACAAACTGAGATCTGTCCGACAGATAGGACTCGAACCATCCCAGTGCGGTACCCCTAATACCAACCAGGTGCTCTAGTCGTTGTAACACCCCTGCTGACCAGACCAATGATCACTGCTCACTGAACAGGAGCCAAGCACACTCTACAATACATACACATCAGCATACACGTTACACACAACATGAGACAACATTTTCATAGCGCACGCTGACATATAAACAAAACATGCGTGTGCGCACATAAACATACATGCATGCACGAATTGCACGCACATACACACAAAGAGACACGCTGACATACACATATACTGTATACACGAGACAAACATCACACATGCACGTACAGTACAAACACACAGAGAGAGACGTCACAATCACGTGTGTGTGTTTGTGTCTGTTTGTCTGTGAGCTGGGCGTGGCTGAAAAAGAGCACCCATACTCACTTACTTCCCTGGTTAAAGAAGAAATGTATTAAAAGGATTGGAAAGGGTTAGGGTTAGGGTTAGGGTTATTATGTATTAAATACACACATACACAAACAGACACAATATACAGTCAGGCTGACTGCCAGACATAATACATCTATTATGTAAGGCCCTTTGTGAAATAGTGAAGTGTTCTTCAGTATACACTTCACAGTTCACCACCCCTTTGATACTGTAGTAGACCAAATACACTCCCATTTATTTTGCCAGGCTATTTGGTCATTACTGTATGTTTTTTTTCCCGTGTTTGTGTTGTTGTTTTTTTGGCTCCCTTCACCTCTAGATGAGATGGAGGGGAACAATGCTGTCAGTTTGTGATTGAGCACAGTGCAATGCTGCTCCTCTGCTCTCATGCTGCTAAAGCATATCTCCACTGCAGGATTTTATCGCACATTGAATATTGTTTTACAAACTGGTCATTTACCGGTGCCACAGTCTACAGTCCACAGTACAACCAATTAAACAACAGTTTAAGAAAGTGGTCTTTAGCCCTTTTCATATCAAGGTCCATTATTTATTCTGCATTTGAGCCACAGACCACCATTTGATGAGATTTGATTATAGCCAATTTACCCCCCATTGACTCCAGATGGGGACCCAAATGCATTTGGCTCCCCATCTGGAATCAACAGGGGTACATTTATTGTAATCAAGTTTTTGTGCGGAAAAACAGGCAAATACAAAAAAGATATTATTGAATTCAAGTCTCCATGGCGTGAGTGATCAATAGGAAAAAAGCCTTTTTGGGGCTGAACTACTCCTTTAAGTTTTGATCATTGTAAGTGTAAGGCTTTAAAAGTTCTATGCTTTGTTTGCAAGTGTATATGGACTGGCTCCTCCTCCAGTGCTAGATTTCATCCACAGGAAGAGAAACTCTGGACATGGCACTAGGTCAGACACCAGAGGGGACTGTGAGGTCCATGGTAGGCAAACCTCAACCCTTTTGGACAGGATGTTCTGTCCATCAGGGAATGTGTGTGATGGAACAGCGTGATTCCTAAACCCACCAGGCTTGAGTTAAGACCCACCTCGCGGAAATGTGAGGACTTCCAGGAGTGGCTGAAATCCCTGCCGTACACATGGAGGGTGGATAAAGTCAGAGGCTTGAAGACTTGTACTTGAGAACTGCCTGCATTTGCACAATGCACAGCTATTAATTTCTCACTACAGTGCTCAAAATAAACTGTGCTAAAAAAAATTGAAACTGATTTAGATAGATAGATAGATAGATAGATAGATAGATAGATACCTTTATTATCCCAAGGGGGAAATTCAATTGTCCAGTAGAAGCACAGCAGTTATTTACAAAGTTACAGAGACGTAAGAAAAGATAGATAAGAGGGAAAAAAAACAAAGACAAGATTTAATTGTAGGCCTACTGTGCTTAATAAAGGGAAAACTTTGTAACTTTTCTAAAGAGAAAAAAGGTACTGAAAAAGCTATTAATTTGTCACTACTGTGCTCAAAATAAAAACTCTTACTGATTATCAGTTAAATTGTTATGGTTTGGATATGGCTTTGGGCGTATTATGCTGCGTGTATTATTGGTAGGTAGTAGGTACTTTGCACTTGAGCGAGCAGCACTAACGTTCTGCACTTTCATTAAGATTATCGAGAGGAGGCGGGTCTTAACTCAATCCTGGTGGGTTTAGGAATCACGCGATGGAACAGCCTCCCAGTCAGTCTAAGGGAAAGCCCCACCCTGTGTACCTTTCAAACACAACTAAAACAATGGTTAAAGATTTCCCAAATATGTGAACATGGATTAATTGAACCCTAATTCTTAGATATTTCAAATCAGGTTTTATATATTTAGCTGTTTTAGGTATTTAACTTGATAGTCAGTAATATGATTTTTGTTAGGCTTAAACTAACATATCTCCTACTACTTTAACACTAGCCATAAATTATAACTACCAGGAGAGGGTGCTAATATGCGGAGGTTATGTCTCTCCTGGAGTTATAAGCCAGAGTCATATGGCTCTCGCTGGTTGAGCCCCAACGTCCATACTACGCTCAAAACATGTACATATCAATAAGTTGCTCACCGATCCGTCGAAACAGCTTTATATCTACCGGACGGCACACTCGTTGGCATGTGTTAGTCCATATGTTTCTAATACATTAATGTTTACTAAAACTTCTCCGAGACTCACGTTTCCTCGTCGCCTTCAGAACTACAGAACGTTGGAATACTTCCGCATACAAAAACGTCATGTCCTAGTATGAGCGAATCGCAACGGCGATCAACGTCACGTGATATGTTCGGCCATTTTTACCCAAGCAGTTCAAAAACAAGGAAAGCGATGAGACTCGGTGAAGTTTTAGTAAACATTAATTTATTAGAAACATATGGACTAACACATGCCAACGAGTGTGCCATCCGGTAGATATAAAGCTGTTTCGACGGATCGGTGAGCAACTTATTGATATGTACATGTTTTGAGCGTAGTATGGACGTTGGGGCTCAACCAGCGAGAGCCATATGACTCTGGCTTATAACTCCAGGAGAGACATAACCTCCGCATATTAGCATCTTCTCCTGGTAGTTATAATTTATGGCTACTTTAACACAACCCCGTTACAGCTAAACCCCACATTCAATACATTTGCCACGCACATCCCCCTACACCCAGGAACCAATGCCACTTAGAGTGTACGGTGGAGAGCTATCCACCGCAAATTTGAGGTGGAAAGCTTTCCACCTCAAGTCAGAAAATAAGTGCAGGCCATCATAGTCACGGCCCAGCGGGCCCACGGTGAAGTCCTTTACCCCGTCTAGACCGGTTCAGGTCGACCAATCAGTGAACGGGGTGTAGAGCCTGTCTGTCTGATAGTAAAAACAGAGAGATGTGTCGGTACTCACGGTGGAAAGCTCTCCACCGTGAGGAATGATGTAACGTTGTAGTTTCATGACTCAAAAAGACTCGAAAAGACTACACCGCGGTGTAAAGCCTTCCACCGCCCAGGCGACTATGATGCCGGCTTAACAGGCCAATTTGTGTATATTGACCTGACGGTCGATTATCTCCCAATAGAGCATCGCAGTGAGGTGTCGGAAGCAAGCTGGCCATTCATTTTACCATAGGGTTTTTCATTAACAGCCACAAAGTCGTAGCAATTCAATGTACACTTACCACTAGGCTGGTGGTTGTAAAATGGTTCTATATGCTCCTGTAGAACCCCCGAGTATGTATGCAATCACTCTAGTTTTAGTAAAAACACATTTTAATCAAGATCGCACGGAGAAAAACTGCATTTCCCATACTGCTTAACATGTACGTCCCGTGAAATCGACGTCTGTGATTGGTCTAGCTTCTTCTTCTTTCACATATCTTGCGGTTACCGCGGAAGTAGCTACTGCCCCCTGTCTGCCCGGCAGATTATTGCACTTCAGCAGAACTCTGTGAGCGAGTTTCTTTCTTTTACAAATATGATGCACTGTGTTAAAGATGACGATAAGAGAGTCCACAGAGATGACAATCACTACATGTCAGGCCATATGCTGGCCTGGATAACTAAACTGAGCATGATTTAAGGGCTATATTTCAGGAAACAAGTGTCATTCGCAATGAATTCTGGGAGTGTAGTTTCCGCAATTTTAAAAATAATGATGTACACAGTCTTGTACCCTGCCCTTTTTTCAGCTTTCTAATTAATTGTTGCATTAAAAAAAATTGAATATTGTCATGATTCCTCTCCAGCCGAGGTGGCTTGTGTCCAAGGCTTAAAAACGTTTCTAGAAATCACTTTCATCGATATTTGCAAGTGAGGAGCTACCTAAAAGATTGTCTTAAAATCAGAACTCTTAGAAACCTTCACCCTCTCCTGAGATATATAATAAAATCACATCAAAGAAATGATCACAGAAAAACAATTGGACAACTTTATCAAATATTTCAGGAAATCAAATCTGAAGATTTAGTCTACATCAAGGATAAGTGGGATAAAGAACTGAGAATTACTATAAATGGAAATGAGTGGAATCAGAGTTTCAAAGACATTTTTAACTTCTTAAGATCACCTTTCTGGCAGGGATATGCCTGGAAAATCAATATAAGGTACTTCTAAACACCTCTGTCAATATCTAAGTACCACTCAAACTCTGGTTGCTGGAGGGAATGTGGGGAGAGCTATGCGGATCATATTTTTCTCACATGCCCCAAAATACAAACTTTCTGGTCAAGAGTGACACAAATAATATAGAACAAATATTTGGGAGAGTTTTAAATTTACAAAACCATAATATACTTCTGGGTACACGTCCCCAAAGTCTGCAGAGCAGAGATCTATATCTCTTTTGGATTTTGAGAATTACAGCACTCAAACAAATATCAAGGGGTTGGAAAAGTTTGGAATCTCCCAGGGTGGATAAATGGTTGGAAAAAATGGAGGACATGTACTCTATGGAGAAGGTGACATATAAAATTAATGGTAAGGAAAATGTATTTGAAAAAAGGTGGGCCTCTTATCTTTTAAATAAGGATAACATGCCCACTTAACTCTCCCTTTTGTTCTGTTCAAATCAAAAGTATTTCAGACACAAACATCAAACAAAAAAGACTCTTTATTTTATTTTATTTCATGTATTTTCATTTTTTATGACAAAACAAAAACTACATATCAAAGCCAGCCCCCTTTTTTCATAATTATTTTGTTTTCTTTTCTGTGTAAACGTATGGGTCTGTTTGTGAACATGAACTGTGAACATGAACTGCGTGTACCCAGTTTCCTTTTATTTATTTACTTGGTCTCTGTATAGTAGTTTATTTTGTTGTTATGTAGGTGATGGGTTTTTACACGTGTAAAAAAGAAAAAAAATGGGTCAAAATGTCTACACATGGACATGACATGTAAAAAAAAAAAACATGAACAATGACAATGAAATGATTATTTAAAGGATGTTACATGTTGACTGACTTAATAAAGTATTAAAAAAAACATTTAAATAAATACTTTATGAAATGTCTATGGAAGAAATGAATGGGGAAAACGCTTCCGACACCAGAGTGAAGACGGGGTGGGGCTTCAACTGCGATGCTCTATTATGGATTCTTACTGGTGTTGAATGGTAAAAGGGGAGGGGTTGATTTTATGATGTCATTATATCAGTGTTTTTCGATCTGGCCTTTTGAATCAGAGGCTTATAGCTTTCAGGAAGAAACCAAACATACACAGGGAAGGCAAATTTGCACACCCGGTGGTCTATTAGAGTAATGTTAACTCCATAGACACATACAAAACAGAAAAAGTACAAAACTATGGCATCACCTCTCACCTCAGGTCATTAGAATGACAGTAAATCCACTTAATGTATAGACCTGTAAGGCTGGGTGTTAAATGAACTCTAAGATTTTACTGTGTTACACCCCTCGCTGTTGTTCACCTATTGGGTGATCTACTTCAGGTATTGAAGCGTATGGCTACTGTATTAGTTACAGTAGCCTTGGGTACACAGCTCACAAGTCGTGTTGGGCTACTCTGATTGGTTGTAGGTTTGAATCTTTTTGTAACAGCCCCTGGGAGAAAAAAAGAACACTGACACCAACCAGGGTGGGGAAAAGAATAACACTGAGAAATACCAGACTAATATCCACACAGTTATTGTCTGACTATGCAAGGCTATAGTTACAGAACTTACAGTAGTTATATTTAGTTAGTTAATATATGATATACTAACTCTATCGGGCCGAGTTATATTCTAACCGGGTTAACTAGGGTCAACTTGGTCATCTGATAGTAATTACGTGGCTACCAGTGTTGTATTGGTGATTTAATGTTTGGAGGACGCTATTTTAATGATGTCACACACACGTCGCTTAACACCTACCTACACAATAGTTAGCAGACCATTGATATGCATTGTTCTATGTTAATGCTGCTGGTGTAACACCACAGCTTTTGTAAAAGTTGTTTAGGTGTGAACTTCAACGGTGAACAGTGTGAACGGTTGTTTTAAATTTGATGCACGTGTGTGCGTGTGCTCCTGCTCAAAAATATTCGGGCGACGTGTACTTGTCCTGCGTGACACCACCAATACAACACTGGTGGCTACTCTCGTCAGAAGTTGCTCATGCCCTACAAAAAGGTACAGTAAAGTGGACTCCCAGCATCACAAGGCTTTGATTGTGTTTGCTTCACTGCCAGAAGGCCTCAAATTCCACCAGCACCATGCAGCCTCAAGTGGGCTTAAAGTAGGCTACTTAAGATGCTTTTGGCTTTGAGAGCTACAACACGTTGGGTCAGTGGTTCTCTTCCCTTTTCACCACCAAATTAATATGTAGTTGGCCGTAGACCTCAATCTGAACATATTTTGTATTTTTTGTGTTGCTAAAATGTCATCTTTTCTCTCTCTCTCTCTCTCTCTCTCTCTCTCTCTCTCTCTCTCTCTCTCTTTTAACTGTGCCTTCTCATTCAAAAGTGAGCTATGAAGCTGCTGTCCAGTGACAAATGTATAAAAATATGGCTCAGCCTATAAAACTCAATCCAATAGTGGATTCTGAAGCGGTCATGTGACATTGAAACATATTGTATCCTGTAAATGGATAAAAGCCTGAAAGTATTTATAGGTCTTATTCAAAGACCTTTGCCTTTGTGTCATTTCTGTTTCCAACTGAGTCACATTTGTGTCACTTACCGGTATGTTATTTTACGTTTTATTCTTTGATGCTTTTGTCTTCCATACCATAAAGAGTAAAGACCTTAGGAGTTATGGACCAGAGCTACTCTGAACCCAGTATAGTTTGCAAATAAACCGGAAGAAAGGCTGATGTGGGAAAATGTGTTTTTCATGCTAAAATGGGTTGTTTTGGCCTTATACGTACGGTGTGGAGGTGTGGAACATGTGGGGGTGGCCTGAGCTGCTTGAGCTGTCATAAACACACATGCACGCACGCACGCACGCACGCACGCACGCACGCACGCACGCACGCACGCACGCACGCACGCACACACACACACACACACACACACACACACACACACACACACACACACACACACACACACACACATTCAGTGCAATAACTGAATGTCAGTAATTGGGTGGATGAATGCAAGCTTACATGAGAAGACAGATGCAGGGAGAACAGAGACAGATAACCTCACCTACAACACCCATCCCATAAACTAGGTCTATTACACCGCCTGTCTTTCCCATTAAGACATCATACTCCACCCAGCTACAGAGAAACAATAAAAACATTCATTTAGACACAGACCAACTTGTTGCATCATGGGTTATAATCCGGCTCATGACTTCGCGTACTCATCCCTTCCCCTTTACTCTGCCTGACTTTCCAGTCATTCTTTACCACGCTGACCACTGAAGCTCAAATATCTAATAAATTATCTATATAAATAAACTAAACAAAAAACAATATGAACACCAAAGGGCTCTCTTATGGGAATGTGAGCAACTTTGAATGGAGGGGATCAAACTCAGTAAATCTCCACACAGCACAGTAAGCTAGCTTGAGGCAAAGCAGATAAATAAAGGCATAGAAGATGGCAGAGCTGCAGAGATACTGTAGCCCACACAGAGACGCACAACCCCAAGGCTCCACCAGACGGGTGGATTTACAATTAGACAGGAGGCCCAAGAGCTCAGGGGGGTCCTAAACCAAAGCCTTTATGTGAATTATCGCTGTATTTCTTGTTATAGGGCTTAGTCATTCATGCCAGTAACTGTAGGAATAGCGTAAATGTTCACTTTGTAGATTTCACATGAAACAAACCATCATGATACCTTTTACAGTAAATGTGTGTTTACGCTTCCAGTTTATTTATAGGACTTTTATTTAGATCAGGGGTCTTCAAGGTTTTCAGGCCAAGGACCCCTTAGTTGAGAGAGAGATGAAGCAGGGACCCCCACAACCTTATCATGTAGATTCCATATAGTTTCATTGTTTGACAGCACACTCGTCAGTGTGTTTTGGATTCATGTCAATGTGTGTTTTCAGATATTTATATAATACTTCATAAACTTGACCATTCACTCTGTACTTAGTCTGCTCTTTTTCCCTTCTGCACCAAACCTCTTTGCCAAAAATAGCCAATCTACAAGCTCACAACGCCTCACAGCGCGAGGCGTTGTGAGCTTGTAGATCTTCTATTTTTGACTAAAGTTCTCAGAATATGGACACTAGGGTTCAAGTGGTTAATATAAAAAAGGTGAAAAACCTTCTATCACTCAAAGGTTTGGAGGACCCCCTGTAGTAACTCTGGGGACCCCCTAGGGGTCCTGGACCCCTTGTTTAAGTCCCATGATTTAGAGGGGCATGCTAAAGCAAGTGCAAATCCGCATTTGGAAGCTCTAAAATCCTGTTGAGATGCAGGTTGTTTGTGTTAATACTGTATGGTTTTGGCGTTCTGTGTAGCTTACTCACTCTGTTCCACTTGCAGTTAATTTTTTTTCATGATTAGTACTTTATTATTATTTTCCAAATAGCAACATACAAATACATCAACACTCAAATACAATACATAAAAAAAAAAAAAAACATACGTAACACAACAAACAAAACATACAGTGTAACAAAAAATGTAAGTGCACAGAAGCATAACGGACCACCGCAGTCAAACCCTCAGACCATAAGTTATTTATAAATCTTTACAGCTCACTTAGGAGTTGGGAACATGCTCAAAGTCCCGAAACGTGTACAGTAATAATGACTCCATTTCAGATCATACTTGATGACAGAGTACAGCATCTTGCAATGGGCCTGGTGCAGTGGTGCACAAGATACACTACTACACCACTAAGATGCCCATGTAACTGACAAAATACTTCCAAAATGTCAAGGATGTCCACAATCACAACACCAGATGCAGCTCCACAGATCATGTTCAACCCAGATTCGGCTCAAACAAATGGTCAAATTCGTTCTCCTGCTATAACCTAAAATGTGGAACGCCGTTCCGAAGTGTAAATCCCTACCTTCCTTTAAAACCGCTCTGAAAAGCCACTTACAGGCGGCTGCTACTCGACACTGGTAACAGAAAACCTAACCTAACCGTACTATTTTAAATACCATTATTTTTGCATTGTGTTTTTACGACTGCTTTTTTTCTCCTGTGCAGTACTGTGTTCTATGTCTGTCATTCAATGTTATGAGTTGAAAAAGTATCTCAATTTAAATAAGTTGTGTGCTTTCTTGAGCGTAATAGTTTTAATTGACCTTTTCCTAAGCAAACTTCAATCAATCAATCAATCAATCAATCAATCAATCAATCAATCCATCCATCCATCCTGTTAAGCAACATGTATGACAGTCACTCGTCCAGTTGACCCAGAGGAGTGAACCAGTATGACAGTGACAGGTGCAGAATGACAGTGACAGGTGCAGATGGGGCTTTTCAGCCACTTGCAGTTGAAATTGAAAATTGTGGAGTTTACTTTGTATTTAGTGTTTAGTGTGTTTAGTGTTTTGTGTAAAACACTTTGAATTGCCTTGTTGAAATGTGCTAAAGATATAAACTCACCTTACCTTGGTTGGGCTTGCATGAAAGCAGTTGCATTCATGTGCTTGTGTGTGTGTGGCATGGCTCACTGCCATGTAGTTGCAAGGACAAGAGCTGTGTCAAGGGATGTTCCAATCTATGTGTGCCAGTACATGTGGGTATGATGAGAAAAAAGTGATTGTTTGTTTTAATCACTATCTAGACACAACAGTACCTTTAGAGAACACACTGTAAATCAGTGTATTCGGTGTTGAGTGTACTCTGATAATGCATACATTAAACCAAATGGGCCTAGGTCCTTTTGTTTACATTTGTACATCAGTTACAAATTGATAAATGAAGATTTTACTGTATTAAGATAGACTAAACAGAAATAGGTCCCAAAATACAGAAAAGAGAAATTTACAATCTTAAATCTGATGGTATGGCTCATAACTGATTTGAATGACCAGTCCAGATACAGAACATCTCTTAGGAGTCCAGACTATTCACAAACACAATGCAGCATACACTGAATGGTGAGTGCAAATGCATGCTGCATGTACAAGGATACAAGCATGGAGGACTGCACTGTACCCAGAGATTGTTATGACTCTGTATGGCACAAACATGAGGTAAGACTGCCCCCCAGTGGACAGCTGTGTTTATAGAGCGTTGGTAATGAAATGTTTGAAGATGACCAAACTAGTTGGAGACTTGGGGTGGGGCCCTATTATGATCCAGGTCTTATGCCTTATGCCTTAACTTCTTTGCCTTTTTTTACTATTTTGTTTTTGTTTTTTAAATATTTCAAATAGCTGATCTGCAAGTTCACAACGTGCAGATGTAGATCAGCATTTGAAGTATTTAAAAATGTTTTTCAAAATAGTGAGAAAAAGGTAAAGAAGTTAAGGCATAAGGCATAAGACCTGGATCATAATAGGGCCGGCAAATGGCATGCCCTCTCTCTTTATTAGCTAATCTCAACTAGCCCTTACCCGTTCAAAGATATGAGCTCCGAAAGGATGTGCAGTGTGTGGGTTATGGGATGTGCACTGTGCACACAGTATATGAGGGATGGAAAGTAACTTTAACTGGTGCTTGCATGATAATATGTAGGAGCATCAATGTAAGAAATACCTGTTTCGTTTAATGGCTATAGAGATACTGTGTACCGATCTGCATGATTTTTGGACAACATCTGTAACAGGGCCAGACAACCCCCCAATAGATATAGATAGATACACCATAAAAATGCTAATATACAGCATATGATTTGTGAAAGTGACAAACGGGCTTCACAGTTATGTCAGTTGTGTTCATATGCTAATGGTGATGCGATTTCAGATCAATTGCTCCAGCCATTGAGGAGAAACGCTGTGACAGACAGACAGACAGACAGACAGACAGACAGACAGACAGACATTTGGAAAATTATATGTTTGATATGATACAAGTAATAAATATATGTGACCACCTGTTGTGCAGGTGCTATTGCACAAGCCTCTGAACAAAAAGGTTCCTTCAGTCAAAGTTATATTTTTTCCAATTTCTTTATTTTTGATATAATCTTTATATTTAGTTTCTTTAAGTACATTGTTTTGTCATGTGTCTATCCCTGAGCCAAAATGACACAGGCACCAGCAATGTACCAGGGGAAATGTCTTTATTAGCCTACTGTATTTTAATTTTAAGTTAATACATCTGATATACCAACAAGTCTGGGTTTTAAACGTACCAAACATTGTTTGCGTTTGCAAAACCATTAGTACTTTAATGGCAGCAATCATTGTGTTGAAAGCATCCCCCAAATGTCAAGAGCATGACCATCCGTGACATGCCATTCTGAATTTATACTCCTTAAATGGACACTGTAGTAGTAATAACATATTGCAAAACTGACAAGACTACTTCATACTGTACATCTTACTATTCTCTCTCATTCTACTTCATGTTAAGGATGCATCCTAAGCGTGCCTCAAATTATAATTATTTTTAATAAATGTATGTGAAGAAAGCTTGTAAGAAGCTGTTTAATGTTGGGAGAGAGATACAGTATCCCATGTAACCCGACAGAAATGAGCACCAATTAGCAAATTATTGACATCTCTTTACAACAGCTTCAAGCATAATAATGCATAAGTCACTGAAAAACTGAATTGTAGTTCCATATTTTACATGCATTTTTTGTTTTTTGTCATACAACATGGTCCGATCTTAAAAAACAAGTGTTAAAAACCTAGTGTGTTGGCCTGTGTATTAACGTTTGGAAAACATGTATTCAAAGAATAAGAATTTACATATATTTGTATTGATATAACTATGTTGTATTACATATGCATTACCAAGATTTTACAGACAGACAGACACACAGACAACCACCCACCCACACTTTTATGTATTGCAGAAATAGCACAGTTAACCTTCAAGAGATTTTGGATTTCAACTCAGCCCTTGTTGTACAAGAGTTATGAGGCAGTAAACACAAAGGAAGAGTTTGTTTGCTTTTAGACACAATTTTAAAAGAAGTGATACTTGCTCCTGTCAAAGTGACAGTTGTTACACCAACAATTGGTAGTTGATCATAAGATTTTAAAAAGAATGTCAACATAACTTGTCATGGGTTGACAAATAAACATGTTATATTAATGTTGACATACTGACAGATGAGAAACACTAAATCAGGGATCTTCAACGTTTTCAGGCCAAGGACCCCTCAGCTGAGAGAGAGATGAAGCAGGGAACCTCACTAGAGCCTATATATAGCAAATTAAAAACGTTCATAGATTTAGACTAGACAGCTTAGACTTGTTTGACAGCACTGTCGGTGTCATCAGACAGTGTATGTTGGATTAATGTGTATCTTCAGACATTTAACCACTTGAACCGTCAATACGTGGTCTGCTCTTTTTTTCCTTCTACACCAAACCACTTTGCCAGAAATAGCCGATCTCTGTGAGCTTGTAGATCTGCTATCTTTGGCTAATGTTCCACTCAGAATAGGGATGCTAGGGTTCAAGTGGTTAATCTAAAGAAACATGATCAAATTACACAAAGATTTGGTGGCCCCCTTGTGGTAACTCTGAGGACCCCCTAGGGGTCCCGGACCTCCTGTTGAAGACCCCTGCACTAAATTAAGGAATGACTACTGCTAGGTCTCTATTCTCCCATGCATAATGACATTCACCTGGGCTCCCATGTCTAGGCTAATGAGTGTGGCTTGGAGAGAAACCAGCAGAATTCTGGGTATGCGAGTTTAATAGAAGTTCAGATTTCTTCTCAAAAGGGTATGAACTGATTCTTCAAAATAAAACTGTATTACTGTACTTGGGATTTATTGCCCAATATCTTAAGACCAAGTGTTCTATCGTCAAAAATAATACAATTGTATAAGCAATGGTTTTTAAATAATGTAGAACTTTAAAATTAACTATAGGTGACATTTTGTACATTTTCCGACAAATACAGTGTTTTGTGGGTACATTCTGAAATAAAGGACAAGAAATGGACATTAGCAAGGGCACAATATTCTTATTTGTTATGGCATTTACTAAAGAAAAAATATGATCTTATTTCAGTTTTATAAACATCTAAACATAGTATGACATCGTATTCTGCTTAACCTGCATGTTTCAATTAAACTTTAAATTTACGCCCACTCACTTTAAAAAAATCTATTACATCAATGTTTTCCCACCATATACGGCATCATCATTTTTTATCTTGTGTTTAAGACAGATGGTTTTGTCAATGTTTGCATTGCATGCATTATGTATGTGCAGTCCTTTAGTTAGATCAGAGCAAACCGTACATAGGATTGATAGGACACTTGTTATATTAAAGCCATACTGTGTAACTTGTATTTATGCAGTAGCTGATGCAGATCCTTGTACATGCAGCATGCATGGATTTGCAGATAGGGATACCTTGAAACTAGGACCCTATACCATTTCTTTTGGAGCAGTATTATGTGATTTTGTTTCGAACTGAAAAGAAAGAAGACTACTAAAATTAATATTACACGGTAATACTTTAAATTAACCCCACATTCAACAATAGGTACATCAATATGACCATATTTTAAAACCCTAAAGACACATCTACTTTGTTTATCTATAGCACCTGTGATATGGGACCATTCTTTAACATGGAGGGGCAAATATTAAGGGGCAAATAGTAAACAATGTTTACTATTTGCCCCAAAGCCTAATAATGCCTAATTTATGCTCTGTAGTACAATGGTGTTGCACACCAAAACATTGCAGATCTACAATCTATAAGCTCACAATGCATTGCATGTGCAACACAATGTGCACTTGTAGAACAGCTTTTCTTGCACATAACACCATCATATGTCAAAGTATAAATCATGCTTTTGTCCCTAACTGTATGACTTGAAGAAAAGAAAAAGGAAAAAGATATACTCTTTTCTTTCATTCTTTTAAATCTAGCTGGCACATTGATAGCATTTATAGTATGGGTGTTATATTTAGTGGTATGAAATAATGACATTCACAATTAAAAAAATATATAATATACAGTTAAGAAGGCTAATATAGGGCGTTCAGCTGTTCATATACAGTATACGCTCTGAGAATCTGCTTTGATTTCAGAGTGCTCTGGATTTAACATCATAGAGCACTCTGATATCAGTTAATTACTCATTAACTAATGACATTTTCATCTTTTAAAATGTATTCAAATGAACGTTGATTATGATGATTATTAGCTTTTTTTTGGTACACACAGATGCATGTTGAATCTCGTACCAGACTTCTGACACCATTGTTCAGACGCTTGAGACAACCCGGCTTTTCACTCAGAAACTTGCTGACGATCAGGGCTTCAGCACTCTCAAAGCGTAATTCTGTTTCGTATACATTCGGAAATTCCGCATGTATCCTTTGAGTGTGCAGCGCTGTAAACTATTTTGCCAACTTTTGTGTGAAGACTCACTTGCACACCACTCAAACATTCAAAACAATAACAAGAACTTATACAGTATATGCAGCTTATATGACCAAATGAGAACATTGAACATATTCTTTTATACCTGAATAGAAAACAAAATTGTTATACTTATTTTGTTATGTTGCTTCAGGTCTCTCTTTGCATTGCTCGTGTCTGTTTAGTTCCTACGTACTTCATGCATCAGTCTAGTTGTCAAACAGGTGTTTGAATGTCCTCTCCCAGCTGAAATCGAAGATTCTATCATGACAGTATAATTCTTTTGGTGATTTCCTTTCATGCTAATTTGGCTTCCTTGATTGTACTTTCATTATCCCCCTCAAAACAAATAGTTTTCTTAGTGAAGACCCCACTCCCTCCTGTAACGCTCATCCTCCAAGGTCCTCACAAAGCTTCTTCCACAGTGGGTTGCGGGAAATGAAGTCACTGTCCCTCAGTGCTGCCTCTTGCTGTCCAGGATGGCTTTCCAGTCGTCGTACCAGGAGAGCAGGCGTCGCTGGGACGGGCAGGGGGGATGGTGCTTGTTGTGGCAGGCTGTGAACAGCACATGCTCCCATGTCGGTCTAGGATCTACACCTGATAGAATAGGAGAGCAGAGGAGATTAGACCTACTCTCCACGTGCATGGAGATTTGCCGCCAAAGTCACTAAATACAAGACAGCATATATAACATAAGAACATAAATACGTACCGACAATTACATCATCCGACCAAGATAAACTGTGAACAGCTCTTTGTTTATACACAGCTTATACTAGCCGTGTGATTGCAGGTAAAAAGTGAAATTCCAGGTCAAGAATTGACTACTGTAAAACCATATGGGGTAAGAAGAAACTACTGAAATGCTTGGGTTTGCCATTCTATACATTAATGAGCTCAACAGTGTGCACACACTTACCCAGGATGTCTGTTTTATCATCTATGAGGATGTCTCCAGTCACTACAGTCTTGTCTCTTGTGAGAATGACCTGTTCCAGAAACTCTGGGCCCAAATGCTTCTCCACCCAGGCATACTAGAGGGAAACAACACATGAATGTTTAAACACCACGCACAAACGAACAAACGAACGCACGCACGCACGCAGGCAGGCACGCACGCACGCACGCACGCACACACACACACACACACACACACACACACACACACACACACACACACACACACACACACACACACACACACACACACACACACACACAGACACACACACACACACACACACACACACAGACACACACACACACACACACACACACACACACACACACAGCAAAAACTTGGTCTACTAGAAGTACTCACTTCCTCAGGTTGCAAAGGGAACAGAATGTATTGGAGCTTACCTTCTCATGAGGACAGTGTCTGTAATATTTTATAGGGCTGGTGCATATGAAGACATCTGTGCTGGGGAAAGAACAGGGGAAAAAATTAATTGCATGCATATAATATATACATGTATACACACACACACACACACACACACACACACACACACACACACACACACACACACACACACACACACACACACACACACACACACACACACACACACACACACACACACACACACACACACACACACACTAGGGCATTCACCAAATATTCGAATATCAAAGTCACTATTCAATGTTGTTCACCGAAGTCGAATATTCGCTTATTTTTTTTGTTTTCTCTTTAAAAATATATAGTTTATAAAGCTTGGCTAGATAGGAAGTCATAAGATTGAGTTGTCAATGGTGGAGGAATTTGTTAATGCTCTATACCAGGAGTTCTCAAACCTTTTTAGGCCGTGACCCCCAGAATAAACATACTTGAACTGGGGACCCCCACCCTGACAAACACTTGGAATTATAGGTACATTTAGTGTGACTCGGTTCCGCAGATAAGATCTACGCGAGGCGTTGTGAGAGCATGTAGATCGGCTATTTTCACAATGTTCGCCTCTTGCTTACTTAATATTTGACAGTTTGGCCAGTCCTGTCGAATATTCGACTATTCGAATACTTTGAGGTCAAATACTCAAATACTAAAAATCACTATTCGTGAATGCCCTAACACACACACACACGCACACACTCTCTGTATATATGTATTTATAATTATATTTATCATTTCAACATTTTCTTCTGCCAGGAGTTTTGCTTAAACTTGCAGTCTGGTGGTCTCTGTGCTTTAATGGGAGTTATTGATGACCAGCCAATTACCGGCTATCCTATTATTAGTCAATACTGTTTTTATTAATTCCAGATTGACATTTTCAGCAGCAGTTCTTCTCGAGCGCAGGTAATAATTGTTAAAAGGTATACAACATGTACAGACTTACTTGTCCATACTGGCCATCTCTTTGACAGCATCCACACCTCCTGGCAGAGGGTCCAGCTCTATAAAGAAATCTTTGGACTCCCAGATGCTAATGGCCTTCTCCTAGAGTCAACATTATACACACATACAGTACACCTCATCATAAAAATGTTTGTAATGTAGATATGAAGGGTTGTATGTACTGTATGTCTTTCAGATAGGCAGGACACACAAGTCCAGAGTTCATGTTGATGATAACACGTGTGTGTGTGTGTGTGTGTGTGTGTGTGTGTGTGTGTGTGTGTGTGTGTGTGTGTGTGTGTGTGTGTGTGTGTGTGAGAGAGTGTGTGTGAGTGTTTTCCCCCCTCCACTTTAGAGGATACAGCCTCTCCCCCTTCTTAAGATGAGATTTACTATGATGTTATGCAATGGCTGACCAAATAAGCTGTTTGAAGTAATTGGCAAGGTGTTTTTGCTTTCTAGACCCTGGTGGTGGTGGGCTGATGTGGTGGGAATGTCCTGCTGTAAATAAACAACTCTATTCATGCCTCTCATCTATCTTCATCGTGTTATTCAAGCAGAGACATTAATAATAAATAGGCCATTCAATTTAACCTGGTGTTTTCAGACAATCACAGGAAAAGTTTTGCAAGGTAGATGATAGCCTATATCACAGACAGTTTATAAACAGTAATTTCTTCAACAAAGCTGTTTCAACCTGGTTCTGTTGTGCTGGAGGGGACTTAATTTGCAAACGAATGACTCTGCTTTAATTACTTGTTCATGTTATTGATTGATTGAGTATTTTATTAGACAAAAATGGAGAACAGCACAAGTCAAGTGTGTGTGTGTGTGTGTGTGTGTGTGTGTGTGTGTGTGTGTGTGTGTGTGTGTGTGTGTGTGTGTGTGTGTGTCACAGGATGCAGTAATTGACCAATAAAAGCACATTTAATAGTAATTCATTATTGTGTTATTAGTGTTATGCAATTGGTTCAGGTAACATCAATTACTGCATACTGTGATCTGTCATTTCTGAATATAACCTGTACATTAACAAGTAGGCTACTTACTTGTCATTATGACAGCTGCTATCCCTGCTAGATAACATTTTTAACTACAGTGAAATCAACTATGTACATAAGGGCATATTCCATTGGCATACATTATGAAAAAAGAAAAGCAGAAACAGAAAGCAATTTAAGTGTCAGTAACTTACACACAGGTCGGTCCTGAGTTGTCCATACTGAGTTGACACCCAGAAGCCTCTCCTGTCCTCCAGTGGGATGTAGGGCTCCTCGGGGTACCTGGCCCGGTACTTCTTCAGGAACCCCCCCTCGAAGTCGGCCAGAACCCCGTCCATGTCCACCAACACACGCAGCCTCTCCTTACCCGAACAGGACATGTTGGCGGAAATCCACTTGAAGGAGGTCTTCTCTCTGCTGAGTAAGCGCGTGATCCTTGGCAGTAGCAGGGATGACATACTGGTCGACTCCTCGTCTTGTTCAACAGGACACCGAAACGTCAACTTCTGTCAAAACGGCCCGTCGAAAGTCCGCACCAAAGTTGAAAATTGGCCGCCACAGATTGTGAATTTGTGAAGCATTACGGGTCTTTTGGGTCGTCGTTTGTCATTGATCAACGCAAGTGGAAGTTGTATTTGTCATTGCAACCAACAAGGTGCTGTGCAACAGAGAGAGAAAGAGGGTTTAGCTGACAGGCTAGCAGCAGTAGGTCAAATGTGTCACCATGTATTTGAAGTACACTGGAAGGGTGGTGCATGAGGGGAGGTGGGTTGTTTACATGGGTCTCAGTGTGTTTCTAGGTGGCCGGGCATGTCATCCAGACAGGAAGGAGGACACCGCACCCGCACCGCTCCTAGCAGTCCTGTAAAATAGATGTCACACAGCGGGTCGCTGCTGTCCACCCACTCGTCCTGCACTGAACTGTCACTTGAGCAAAGAAACCCAGGAACAGCCTGTACGTTCCAAGCTGCACCAAAGATGGCATAGGATAACAAGATCCCTCACTCACCCACCATTTGCTTTTCTCGGTGGTTCTGCATTTGGAAAGGCTGTGTTAAAATGAAATAAATAAAAAATGTTGAATGTTAATCATTCGAATGAGATAAAAAGTCAAACTGGATTGAAGTGTTTATTCTGCACTTTTTCAACTGCTCGCATCCCCGAGATGTCTTGTGTTTTGCAATATCTTTGCTAAGCTGAAAACATCACTTCCTGTATTCATTCCTTCGTAAAGGGACAGATCTTGCATCTTCTACCATTCAGTCACTTTTGTAGCACTAGCAGGCTTATTTTTCTTTTGCACTCGTTGTGAATGTCTGTTATGCTGTGCGTTGCCGTTTATTTTGTACTACAAAGTAAATATTGTTATGACCAGTGGTGTAAAGTAACCAAGTAGATGTACTGCACTTAGGTACAAATTTGAGTTATTTTTTTTTACTTTACTTGAGTAATTCCAATTTCCAATAGTTTTACTTCCGGATCAATTATTTAAAACTTGAGTTACTTTGCAGATATTCAGTTATAATATTATAAAACGCAGATTAACCAATTTAGCTCTATTTCATACCTAGTCTGTGCGTGCCTGGCTCTTTAAGAATCGAACGTTCCGATCGTAAACGTTGCGCCCACCCCTTTGCTCTCCGAACGCTCTCGCGATACCTTCCTCCCAGTGGCGGCTGTGTGGCCCCCTGTCTTTAGTCCGAGACGGAGTTGTTTCTGACGTTTGAATGAAAAACAGTGTGCATTACGTCCACTTCGCACCGATGAAATAATGGCTTCAGCCTTGGAGCAGTTTGTGAACAACGTGCGGCAGCTCTCCGCTCAAGGTAGGGCCACCAAACCGATCCATGTTTGTCAGACGAGCTGGAAGTGCTAGCGTGCTAGCTAACATATGCTAACCAGTGCCTTGCCGATGCTAGGCAGCCAAACTACACAGATCCTTCTTTTTGCTTTATCATGTAAACAGACCGATTAAAACGCCCTTTCGGGGCCCGAGACTTCGCCAAAGTAACCCCCAAAGGGTGCGTTATGACACGGGTGTGTCGTGCCTTACGTTGGAGCACGTAGGTGATTGAAAAATACTTGAAAATCATACTTTTAGGTTTTTGATCTAGAAAAATAACTGCCTACCGGTAGTCCCGCCCTAGCCGTACGCGATTGGCCGGAGAGAATTATTAGCGAATGTTATTGGTTTAATTGGAAGTCTGTCAAACGTAATGCATCGCCTCTTTTCGCTAATGTGTGCAAGGCCTTGACAGGACACTTGACCGCCCGATTTATTTTTATTTTTACTGAAGTCTGCTATGCACAACCATCAAGGACAGGTACAAAATCCTCAAATCATTATGTACCGTTCTATAGTACCAATATGCTCCCATTCGTTTAAAGTATTCTGCTTCTATCACTCATTTGATCACGGTTAAAAACATGCCCATTTCTTATTAGTTTAAGTTAGATCTTCTGTTAAATTGTAATAATAGATCTCAACATGACAAGTACTACCACAATGTTGTTGGACATGCTGGCAGCACTGATCATATATATTCTTATCAATAAATAGTTTAAGTTATGGGATGGCATATCTGAGTGCTTTACATCATAAACATAACGAGTTCTTTCTTATGTGGAGTCCCCAAGTTTAAATTCTAGGTCGTCTTTTTCATTATGTGATTGATTTCCCAATGGCAACATTATGCTCACACATGATAATTTTCATTGTTATGCAGATTATGCACAATTATGCCTATGGAGGTATATCTTCCAGGGCAGGTCAACAGCCTTACACTGTTTTCCTGTTTATTTAAACTTTGTCTAGCAAAGAATTGATGGAAATGCATTTCCTTCAATTTAACTTGGAAAAATAAATAAATAAATGAAATTAGCATAATGTTGTTCCAAATAACTTGCATTCTATCTCAGATTAAATATTGTCAGGTCTGTTGCCAAAAGCGTTGGTCTCATTTGAAACCAACCGAAACATGTGGGTCACGTTAACAAACTTGTTGAGACATATTTCATCATCTAGGATTATATCCAGGATCATCAGATACATTTTGAGTGTTAAAGAGACTTTTATCCCGGGCCGTTACTGTTTTGTTGGTGTTTGCAAAAACACTCAATAGCCAGTCCAAATTGTACAGAATGTTGATGCTAGACTTTGAACTAAAACCATGAGAAAAGAAAATCTTACTCTTATTTTAACTTCATTACACAGGATGCCTGTCTTATTTTAGGATTGTTTTGACCTGCTACTTTAAGGCACTTCTTGGTCTGGCACGACTACATTTTCTAGTTATTAACCTCTGTGAATCTGCTGGTGGTTGAACCTGAGTTAATGCTGGAGGCTTGATAAATAATCTTTCATATTAGTTCTTAAAACATCTATTTACTTTCTATCGAAAGGCCTGTCCATAATGTACAGGAGAGTGAGGAGACATTGGGGCAGGATTCGAGAAACCTATCAACAACAATATTATGACATTGAAGCAAAAATGCTATGTGTGTGAAGTTGACAACGGATACATCAGACATGAGTATTGCACAAACAGCACAACAGGTGGTGTGTGTATTCCCATCACGAATCGTTCCCGACTTGCATGGCCCTTGAATAGGCTGGGCAGCGGTCTAGTATTACTAATACAATAAAAGTGCTGCCTGCTTGGGGCTCATACCTATCTGGCACTGGCAGTGCTCTTCGTGAATTGCGATTCTACAGGTATGTGGTCAGACCCAAACAAAAGGATGCTTTAGTGTCTTTAGTGTATTTTTTCATTGTCTTTATTTTTGTGTGCCATACAGGCCAGATGACTCAGCTGTGTGAGTTGATCAACAAGAGCGGGGAGCTGCTGGCCAAAAACCTGTCCCACCTGGACACCGTGCTGGGGGCCCTGGATATCCAGGAGCACTCCCTGGGAGTGCTGGCTGTGCTGTGAGTATCCCTCCCCTTACACACACACACACAGACACACAGACACACACACACACACACACACACACACACACACACACACACACACACACACACACACACACACACACACACACACACACACACACACACACACTATATATATATATATATATATATATATATATATATATATATATATATATATATATATATATATATATATATATATATATATATATATATATATTTTTAGTGGTCAATCCACTGCCAATACATAGCATCTTTATGGAAACATTTTTGTTAATTTATAAAAGCTTTGAACTTGTAGATCTGCTCTTGTCGCCAAGGAACAGGACAGGGCAGGAAAGAAGGCTGTGGCTGGATTTGTAGATATGCAAAGAGCAAAAATACTGTATGTTATAGGTCAATGGTTCTCAAACCATGGTGTGTCGCGGCCCAAAGTGAGGTCACGGGAAGGTGTTCAAAAACAATTTACTTTGGACCTATATTGTTCAATATGAGTGGATGGTACAAATTCAGCCTATTATGCAGTGTTCAGTTCAGACCATAAGTGACAAAGCAACAGGCTACTTCCTTTATTATTCTCCCTCTATATACTGCCGCTGGGAGAACTTATTTCCGCTCACGGTGTGAATTTCCATTTCTATGCTGATGACACCCAGTTGTACCTTTCGGTGGCTACGGACGACCCCTGTGCTCTAGACCCATTGCTGACGTGCGTGTCCAGCATAAAATGCTGGATGAGTGAGAACTTTCTCAAGCTAAATGAGGACAAGACAGAAGTTCTCATAATAGGTTCTACTGCCCAGAGAGAATCAATAATAAATAGACTTGGTAACCTGGCTAAAGAAAATAACACCTCTGTTAAGAACCTGGGGGTGATCATTGATGCTGAATTAAATTTTAATACACACATTAATCATGTCACGAAGATTGCCTTCTTTCACCTTAGAAATATTGCGCGAATTAGAGCCTATCTGTCGCTGAACGATGCAAAAACGCTGATCCACGCTTTTGTTTTCTCTCGGCTTGATTACTGCAACGCACTTCTCTCTGGTCTGCCAAAGAAAACAACTGACAGATTACAACTTGTTCAAAATGCAGCAGCCAGAGTTTTAACAAAAACTAAGATAAGAGAACATATTACTCCAGTTTTAGCGTCGCTACACTGGCTCCCGGTTGTTTTTAGGATTGATTTTAAAATTCTTTTACTTGTTTATAAAGCTCTAAATGGTCTGGCACCTTCGTACCTCTATAACTGCCTGCATAGATATGTTCCAACCCGCCCACTCAGGTCCTCTAGTGCAGACCTACTTGAGGTGCCAACAATGACATATAAAAAATATGGTGAAGCAGCTTTCTGCTTCTATGGACCGACAGCTTGGAATAAACTACCACTACACCTAAGACAGGCAGCCTCGGTGGATAGCTTTAAAGCACAGCTCAAGACCTATTTCTTTACTCTTGCTTTTAGCTAAATTTTTTAATCCCTATGCTGCTATTGACGTCCGCACGGCTCTGAAATTGTTCTTCAATGTTCTATGCTTTTATTTTTTCTTGCTTTATTGTAATCATTTTACTTATCTCTTTTTTATGTATTTTTTATTTCTATTTTACTTTTTCTCTGTTAAGCACGTGTGCTTCATTTTATGCTCTGTAAAGCGCTTTGAGCTGCATTTCATGTCATGAAAGGTGCTATACAAATAAAGTTTTATTATTATTATTATTATTACTTACTGTTCATGTCACTTTCAATGGAAGACAGCAAAATGAAGCGACAAACTGACACCCTACACGTCACTGCATGATGGGCGTTACGTGCTACAAATAAAAGTTGAGCTGGCCTCAGGCTCAACTTTTGTCTTCACCCCAAAGACGTGAAGCGACAAGCAATCATGGTTTCGTTTCAACATTTTCACTCCCCTTCTCTGTTCTTTTCCATGAATGGAAGAAAGAAGATGGATTCTTGTTAACTAGTTCACTGTGCTATTTTAAACCTACCATTTTCAATTTTGCATTTTCTTTAGCAACAATTCAGCAGTAACTTCAACTGGGAACAATGGAGTGGCCATGCTTGGCCGTTTTGTAGCTCTTTTGTCACCAGTAGTCTGAGCACAGTATTACACTCCACTGCTTGCTGCCCCTTCCATAATAGGTTACAACTTAAACCAGTGATTTTCGCATAGCAACCATCATTAATTTTATGTTGAACGTGGAGTCCGAAATATGCAGCCAGACGATCAAAGATCTCTGCTTACCGTTATGTCTGGTGACATTTAAATTCAATAGGGTGCAAACTGGGGATAAACAATTTGACAATTAAAAAAAATAACAAAAGAACCAATACAAAGACTTTTGGGCATACGATTTGTTTTCAAAGTGGTGGGCATAGTTGCATATGGCGGTCCTCTCAACCAAATGCATATCAGTTTGTAGGTTTTTGATAGAGATGCTCCGATTTGTGCAGATACCGATCACCGATCAACTGGAATCCGTGTCTACCGATATTCCCGATCACAGCGGCAAATCCATAAATTCTTCTATTTATTGTGTTACTGTAGCAGCATTTATATATTTAATGATTCTTATTTCTTCTTACAAAACATTGACATTGTATACTAAGTATAAACATTAGGAGATTGCAGGCTGAGGTCCTTTAGTATCCAATTCAACTTGTAGGAGTTGAAGCTGAGGTTACATTCAGTCCCACAGATAAATATTGTGAAAATAGCTGATCTATCTTGTAGATCGGCAAAACCGATACCAATCAAAGCAGATAGAGGCATTATCGGCCGATCGCGATCAGCAATGTCACTGACAAGCTCATAATAATGTTCAGAAGCAAGATATACTTGTTTATTTCTTAATTTCTTTCCTTTTGTGTAGAGAAATTCCTTTTAACCCCCCCACCACCCATATATAAAGTAATTTACACCTCACTGCTTTAATTTGTTTTAATGCTGGTCTCCTCTCTCTGTCACCGCAGATTTGTGAAGTTCTCCATGCCAAACATCCCTGACTTTGAAACGCTCTTTTCCCAAGTCCAGCTCTTTATCAGTACCTGCAATGGGGAGCACATCAGATATGCAACAGACACTTGTAAGTGTAAGCACCTGCAGAAGCTTTCCATGCCCCTTCCATCTGATTGAACCACATCAACCTTAAAAAATAGCAGCTCTACAAGCTCACATGGCTCACAAAGCTTGTAGATCGGCTATTTGCGCTATTTGTCTTATGAGTGGTAAGGCAAAGTGGTTAATAAACATAGCAACAACAAACTGGTATGTACTGTATTCACAAGCCATACTGAAGAAGACCTTAGGGGTCGAAACGTATATTTTTTTGCTGTTTGCTAAATAAAAGAATTGGAGCTACAGAGAAAGTGAGTGCGAGCTATTTTGTTTCTTTCTAGTACTACTGCACTGTCAGTTTTTAGCTCAGCACCAAGAACAGGAGGATGTGCGTTACTTTTTCTCTAAATGTACTGTATTCACCAAATAATTATGCAGCTACCATTGGACATATGGCGTCCTCAAAAAAGGTTCGGAATTGTAACTTCGGTCGATTATCAGTAATAGCAATTGGTATTGTACTTTATATTGTTATTGTTGATTAGTCACCTTTATCAGTTATAATTTGTAAGGATTGTGCAATCAGAGCTCTTAATTGATCCCTTTGACGGATTAGGGTAGAAAATGTCAGTGAATTCACTGAGAGGACCTTTCGTTGACAGGAGCCTTGATGAGCTTGTTGGTTCATAAATGATTTGTGCTTTAACACATTAACTGCCAGGATCGGGAGCATTTTTCCCCAACCTTTGAAAATCCGCCCACAGGTGCCCTTAAAAGACGTGCTTGGGTGTCCTGGGGGTGCGGGGAATCTGAACCATGAGCGACAATCCGTTTGAGAGATACAAGCTCTGGTGTAGAGTGCAGTACAATGACATCCCATTGGAATGCATGATGTCATGTGTTTCCCCCGGCTCCTGCAGGCTTAGAACAACAGCATTTTTATTTATTTATTAAAAAAAAATCAGTCATGTGATCGACGTGTCACGTGTTGTCCACTGTTATCTCACTGGAACTTAAACTAATGAAAACATAAATGGCAAGCTATTTATCTGCATATCCTAGTTTTTCTGCTTAGAAATGGGTGAGGATAACGTGTAGAAGATTAAACACAGAGCCAGAATACAAGGTGTATTGTTGCTGATAATCTAACTTCCTTGTGTGCAAGTTGATTGATGGTAATTGTCTTCCTCTTCTTGACAGTTGCTGGTCTCTGCCACCAGTTGACAAATGCCCTCGTAGAACGGAAACAGGTGGGTGTGGATTGAAAGCAGTGACATGAGACGGCAGCTTCTATTCTGACTCAGCTCATTTGTGCAGTAACATAAAAAGAATCTGCTCTAATGGCTGGTGCTGTAAGAATGCACCACTCTTAGCAGTTGCCTTGTATTCTTTAAATATTTTAGTGCATTTTAAAGTGGGGACAATGTCTTGCCAGTTTTCATTTGTGTTTGGGGCTGTTCAAAGCAGAAGCTGTAATTAATTAACAAATTCTCTTTGTCATCTTCTTTGTCATCTCAGCCGTTGCGGGGTGTCGTCGTTCTAAAACAGGCAATAGACAAAATGCAGATGAACACAAACCAACTTACCTCAGTTCATGCAGACCTGTGTCAGGTGAGTCTTCGCTCAGAGTCTTCGCTCAGTCTTCGCTCAGGGTGTGTTTCAGAAGCACTTCACAATGACCAATGCTGCCAGACATAATGTTTTGAAACATCACATGGTGGTATTAAAGTATACTAGGCGACCTGGCCAACTCGGAACAATGTAAATAGGGAATGAATGCCCCGCCCTTTAATTCAAACCCCATTATACCTGTTTTCATAGGACCCGTTTTGACCATCTGTCTACCTGTGTCCATTTATGCCCATATATGGAGATATCTGTATCTGTCTGTCTGTCTGTCGGCGTCCATTTTATGTCCATATATGGAGATCACTGCAGTTATAGTTCTGGGTCCATTTTATGCCCATATATGGAGATATCTGTCTATCTGCGTCCATTTTATGCCCATATATGGAGTATCTGTCTGTGCCTCCAACTGTGTTGCAGACACAGTGCCGGTTCCCCCTTTAATGCAAACCTCATTATACCTGTTGCCCGTTTTGAACATCTGTTTGCCTGTGTCCATTTATGCCCATATATGGAGATATCTGTATCTGTCTGTCTGCGTCCATTTTATGCCCATATATGGAGATCTTTGACCATCTGTTTGCCTCTGTCCATTTATGTCCATATATGGAGATATCTGTATCTGTCTGTCTGCAATCCATTTTATGCCCATATATGGGGGCATTCATTTTATGCCCATATATGGAGAACGCGCGTGCCCGTGGGACGAACGGTTCTCGAGATACGCGGATTACATACATACATACACACTCACAGAGATTTTTTGTTGACTCATGTGGCGTACGTGATGTCAGAGCCTTTTATGAAGTGATGTCACAATGAGTCAGAGCTTTCGCCGATTTCCTCCGGAACAGCCTGATGTCAACAATCAACCCCGCATAAGGAGATTCCGAACGTTTCGCGCCGGTTCGGGAAAACCGCAAGTCGGGTCGGGTCGAGACCCGGCACTGCACTCCGTGCCGCGGCGGGGAACGCGCGTGCCGAATCTGAAGCCGGTGGGACGAACGGTTCTCGAGATACGCGGATTACAGACAGACAGACAGACACGCAGAGACTTCTCGCATTTATAGATAGATAACTATGAAAACCGTCACGTATCTCTGTCTGTAGGTCATGCCTGACACTGTGGTTCCCCTGACACATCACTGTGACATCACCTATATAAAAGTCCATATATATTCCTTTTATACCCATATATGAAGATCCCTGATATCATCGATATACATCACTGGCCAGAAGACCAAGACATGGCCCATATCTGTGTGGCTGGTTCAGATAGGGATCTCCATGTATGGGCATAAAAGGGATTGTATGTTGTGATGTCATGGGAACCACTCTAACAGAATCCCTTTTATGCATCAATATTAAGCCCATATTTAACAGGACTTCATAGGGTAATGCCCATATATGGAGGAAGACAGCCCATATCCGTGTGGCTGGTTTAATAGGACAGGGATCTCCATGTATGGGCATAAAAGGGATGTACCATATACAGTACATGTTTCTCCATATATGGGTATCAGGGGTCTCCATATATGGGTAACTGGTCCGATATACATCACTGGCCAGATGGCCAATAATTGGCGCAACCTCGCCCTCAGGCGTCTTACTAGTACTATGAGATCATTTTCTGAAGTGCAGACATTGCTCTTTTCTTTTCATGGTGTTACTCTGTCCAGCACTGGGCGTTATCATTTTAGATTGTGTGCTTTAGTGCGTTACACTGAATCTTCGGTTGTGCACATAACACCACTTTACTGTTACTCATACCTGATCCAATGGAACATCTGCGATAGGAGGTGGCCATTTGTAACCTCAATGAAATGTCCTCTAAACAACCCTTTTCTTCTGGATTTGAGTAGATTCTTTACAAAGGCTACAGGAATCTATGTTTGTATTTATGGTATCCCATGATTGAAATTTATTGCAATTCTTGGGTTCACGATTTGATTCTAAATCGATTCTCGATTGAAAACTATTCTTGATTTTCAGTTCAAAATGATTCTCGATTCCCATTCAATTATATCCCTTTTAATTCACAACACTTGCAAATACATTCCTCTAACCCACATCACCATGATTTCCATAGATATGTGTCCGCAAGGAAGCAGCCAATGAGGTGCTGCTAGCTATCCTACTGGGTATGGGATGTACAGTTCCTGGCCGTCAGATGCAAGCATGCAACTATTGCATCAGAGTTAATAATACATGTATTAGCATGTAAGACTGTTATTGTAACTTGGAAGATTTCAAAAGATCGCATTAACACGCATGTGTATCTTTCACACACAGTGGCAGAGAGAGTGAGAGAGATGCAGATACACAAGTGTCGTCCAAACACTTGCTTTCAATGAGGACAGAGCCGGCTTGTATTTCTTCCTTGGAGATAGTTCCAGCAATTGTACACATTCACAACTGTCATGCTAATGTCCTGCACATTCAGTGTTCTGTTGATGGTGTACACTGTACATTAGGTTCATTCAATCCAGTGTAAACGCCAGCAGCTTGAACGCGACCTTTCCCGATAATCCGTTGACGGCAGCGGCTCATTGCGTGTCGTTTGTCCTCACTGCATCTTCCCTTTCCCTTCTAATTTGCGCTCTCTCCCATATAGCTGTGCTTGTTAGCAAAGTGTTTCAAGCCGGTCCTACCCTTCCTGGAGCTGGATATGATGGACATCTGCAAGGAGAACGGAGCATACGACGCCAAGCACTTTCTATGTTATTACTACTACGGTGGCATGATCTACACGGGTCTGAAAAACTTTGAAAGAGCACTGTATTTTTATGAACAGGTATGCTTACTTGTGTCGTTATAATTCTGCATATATTATAACTTTTTTTTTTCTGCAGTAGATAATCAAGTTTCTCTCCTCATCTAGGCAATAACCACTCCAGCCATGGCAGTGAGCCACATCATGTTGGAAGCCTATAAAAAGTACATCCTAGTGTCACTCATACTCCACGGCAAAGTGCAGCAGCTGCCCAAATACACCTCACAGATAGTAGGGAGGTTCATCAAGGTAGGAATTAAATCATAAATTAGATGGAAGAAATTATGAAATGAGTGAGCGGAGGAACAAGTGCATTAAAAAATGTGTGGGGTGGAGTGTTTAGAATTAAAAGACAGGGTGCTGTGATTCCTTTCCCCCCATAAAACAAGACTATCAGGTATTGTGATTAGACAAAGAAAAGTGTACAGAAAGTGTTAAAAGTATGTTTTTATGTGGCCACACCCACATAAAAATTAGTAGACCTATAACTGGTTTTCACCTTAGCACCACCCACCTTGAGTTAGCTCAGTTTACAGCTGTTTGTATTTATTTCACAAGGAAATAATTGTATTGCGTTTTTTTGTATCTTAATCAGTATTTACTATTTAGTGCTGCATTTAGCAATTATCTTCATAAGAAACAATGTTTTTTTTCACCCTGTCCCATGGATTTGAAATCTCTATCCATGATGCTGCACCCTCAGCCCTTAAGCAACGCGTATCACGAGTTGGCCCAGGTGTACGCCACCAACAACCCCGCCGAGCTTCGCAGTGTGGTCAACAAACACAGCGAGACGTTCACACGAGACAACAACACAGGCCTGGTCAAGCAGTGTCTCTCCTCTCTCTATAAGAAGAACATCCAGAGGCTAACAAAGGTGGGCGATGGTTGGCAGTGGAGTTTGCGGTGGAGCATGTTTGTGTGTGTGTGAGAGAGAGAGAAAAAAAATATTATCACGATTCTTTTTCACGTTGGTTTAACTTTTTATGGTTATTTTTCAAGTTACTTGACAAAAACTACTAGTCCCTCTGGGTTACTTTTGGGAGGTCTAAATTGAACTTTACAAGTATGTAACTCTGACAGTATACAAATGAAACCAAATGGACCCTTACTGGTTATTTGATTTCATTTGTATACTGTCAGAGTTAAGTGGAGACCTTGACATTATAAAGTTTGAGAACTACCGATTTAGACAAAAATGCAGTTTTAAATTTAATTCTGCAATGAATCTCTGTATTAACGATTAAACAGGATGTTGTACAAGGCTCCCTCAATTGTATCACGATATATATACGATACCTCTGAAAAGGCATATCGTGGAGACATTGTATCGTCTCAACGATAATTATCACCATATCGCCCACCCCTAAGTGAAAGGGTCACATCTTATTGTAGAATCGGTGCGTTGGATCATCAGTTGTACTGTATCTCTTTCATGGCCTGTTTTTGTCACAGTCACTTCTGTGCATTTAATCCTAACCTCATCTATACTCTTATTCTGGAAGGAGTTGGGATGTGATAGTGATCCCTTTGATTCCAGGAAGCAATAATGTCTAAAAAAAACAGTGGTTCATTAAATGCTGTATCTGCGTCAAATCTCTTCTCTCATCTCCCTCCCTCCTCGTCTTATCTTGGTTCAACAGACTTTCCTGACACTCTCCTTGCAAGACATGGCAAGTCGAGTGCAGCTGTCAGGACCACAGGAGGCTGAGAAATATGTCTTGCACATGGTGAGTGAAGGGGCCCTAACACAAATATAATGTGTTTGCACTGCATTCAAACATTATTTATTTTATGAATTTGGAACCTTTGTGTGCAGATTGAAGACGGCGAGATCTACGCCAGCATCAACCAAAAGGATGGTATGGTCTGTTTCCACGACAACCCCGAAAAGTACAATAATCCAGCGATGCTCCACAAAATCGACCAAGAGGTGAGGAGGGATCGTCCTTGTAGCACTCTTACACCGCATCACTAAATAAGAGAGAAACAAATCGTTGCTGTCAGGCAGAAACTTGAGATCTCCATATTATGTTATTTTTGGAAATGAATGACCTACTTCATCGTACAAGAGTGTCACACAAAAGTAGTGAAAAAAGCAGACCTACAAGCTCACAATACATCGACATTTTGGCCATTTTCACATTCTTTTTTAATTGAAAGTCTGTCTGTGGGTTTTAGAAATATTGAAATGATGAAAGGTATTAACAAGTGCTTGTGACTAAACAAGAATTACATTATTGATTCATTTGGAAAGCAGTTTACAGTTTTGGAAATACAGCAGTGAAAGTTTTCCACCCAACAGCGATGAAATACTGTGAATAAAGTAATGTTTGTTTGTTTTTTCTCCCCACAGATGTTGAAGTGTATAGAGTTGGACGAGAAGCTAAAGTCTATGGATCAGGAAATCACAGTAAACCCACAATTTGTGCAGAAGGTAGGGACATGCTTACAACCGTTCTTTACGGTATTGTTTATACAGGTGAACTGTTCTATTGCAGAATTCTCAAATATGTAATGTCAAAAGTATAATGGGTCTAATGGTCCAGAAAGTCATGTTTTTGTTAAGGTCTTATGTTGTCATTGTTCTTTATTCTATTCTATCTAATATTCTAAGAGCCAATGACAGTTTTTGTTTTAATGATGGATATGTCTTTTGCAACAATACTCCTACAGTATATCACTGCTAGTTGGACTTTGGTTTGTATAGACCCGTTTCTTGTTTAAAAGAAACATTGAGACTAAATGCACAGGTGACTGTACCATGTAATCAATTCCCACCAATCCCCAAACCTGTTGTTTTGGGGAGCGCTGGTTTCATTGGCTAATTTTGGTACCGACCTGCGCACGCATCTAGTTCTTATCAGTGTAACATAGACCAGAAACAGGTTATAGCCGGGGATCCAGTCACCAAAATGGGAGGGGACATGTGATTTTCTGCCGTACTTTTTATTTCTGTTTTATCTATTAGTTTGGTCATTAAGGTCCACAGAATGAGAGGCCTGCTCTGCTGGAAACATCGCGAAAAAAAGTTATGGCCATTTGTATATTTACTATCCCATTGACTCCACTAGAAATATTTAAAACAGGAAAAAAGTCTGCTTTAATTAGCATGTGAGGGGTCAAACTGGGGGTTTTCATGATCCTGAATCCATTGCAAGCATTTGTTTTGCATGAAAAACATTCCTTGGGCTAGATATCGGCCCCCCAAATACTGTGAAAAGTGATGAGTCATCACCTTTTTTCCACTTTTCACAGTTTTGGGCTGCTGAAAGTTAACCCAAGGAATGTTTTTCATGCTAAACAAATGCTTGAAATGGATTCAGAATCATGAAGAACCCCTAGTTTGATCCCTCACATGCTACTTAAAGCACATGTATTTTATTTTTTTAATATTTCTAGTGGAGTCAATGGGACAGTGAATATCTAAATGGCCATAACTTTTTTTCGCGATGTTTCCGGCAGAGCAGGCCTCTCATTCTGTGGACCTTAATGACCAAACTAATAGATAAAACAGAAATAAAAAGTACGGCAGAAAATCACATGCCCTACCCTATTCCTTGAGCTTTTGGGCTTGTGGGTCCCCGGCTATTAATATGGTTGCACTGGGGAAATTGCTCTATATTGTGCAATATTCTCTGTAAAATAATGTGTTTTCCTGAGTGCATGCATTTAATATATGTAGACTAACAACATACCAGAGTTTGTGCACTAAAATAAAACTTTAGGGCTGTGGCCATTTACTTGTAGAATGCAGAAAGAATCTTAATTGATTTTAAGATATTACACTGTAGTGCTAAAAGTTATCAGTATCACCAACGTCAAGCTCTAACTACATATTTAAGAAACAATATTGCAATAATATTATATATATATAATATATTTCAACAAGAGTGCTTTAACATGCAAAGTCAAACAAAGAAACGTAGGGAAGGATAAGGATTATGAATGTGTGAGTAATACATCCCTCTCTGCATTTTTCAGAGTATGGGGACACAGGAGGACGATGTCGGTAGCAAAACATCAAGTTACTCCTGAGAGTCCTGACTGGGACAGAGGGGGGCTAGAAGAGAGAATGCTATCGCCACCCAATGCATTCTCCCTGGGAAGACTTGGCTTTTTTTTTTAAAGAGCAAAAACAAACAAACCAACAAACATTCTAATGCATATGGACATCTGTCAAGGAAAAAAAATCTAAATGTGTGGAATGATGATGATGAAAATTGGTTCTACTTTCTTCAGTATCTTGAGGATCTCTAAGCAAGATGCTTTACAAGAAAGAAAAAGAAATACATTTTTGTCAGTGTTTTATTTATCAATGTTCAGGTGGGGGCACCACTGCTGCATTAACAGAAACCACAATAATAAAAACTGGACTTATTTGTTCAAAACATATGTGTGAATTAGCACTGTTTTTGTTTTGTTTTGTTTTGTTGTTTTTCTTCTCGGTTCTGCTGCATGATGGACATTCATATAGAGGGCAGTTGAGGTAACTCATGTTATGGTTGGTAATGGAATAAATCTGATATAATTACGGTTGTAAAAGGTTGCAAAGAGCGTTTCCCTGTCACTCCTTTTTCAGTCACAATGTGTATATATATCTAAAATACCAGTGTCTGTGCACTCACTCATTGCCCTTGACTAAAACACGGAGTGGGTGGCTCACAATCTGGTGCACTGTTTTTGTAAGTTGGTTCCGCTAGAGGTCGCTCGTACACTGTACAGTAAATTGCTTTGACGGGCTGTTATTTCAACAAGTAAAAGTACTTCAATGAAAACCAAACTGTCAATAACTGTTGTTTGGGAGCTTGAGCTTTACGATTGTCCAGATCTGTTGTAATAAATTGTTTAAGAATATTGTTCTGGAATCTTACATTTTGTGCACACGGCATCATGTCCACCCCACCGCTCATCACATTTACAGTGGGGTAAATGTGAATGTAGATTTGCATCGAAACATACCATGAAGCTATATTATTATATCAGCCTATCAACGGCGTCCAACGGGCGGATATTGTGTTCAGTGACAACCGGCCAATCCCGACGCAGTTCTCACAATGTATGGGCGGGACTAAGTGACCAAAAAAAGCTTACCGCACGTCAATCAAGTGCAACGCTCAACTGTCATTGGCCAAGTGTTATACAACGAGGCGGGACATGGGAAGCTCGCCGTGTAAGCTACTGTTGAAATTCCAATGCTAAACATTGAGCTAATAGCTAACCCGTAGTGTTTGAGAGGAATTGTGGATGCAGCACAAGTGTGGATTTTAAATGCAAATGAAATAAGTGCATCTGTGTGTGGGGCGGGATTACGCACAGAATCGCCTTGATGTTTGCTGCTGCTGCTGCTGCTGCTGCTGCGTGCCTCTCTGCTACTGTAACCAGGACATGTCCAACTAAAACCACATCATAGGAACAATCAGTAGATTCTATTGAACCCAACCCGGACTGTGCGTCTCTTATGGGGTCTGAAGAAGCACAACGCTTCTTCTGCCTGGAGGAACGGTTGTGATCTCCGATGCTGCTGCGTGTCTGCGACTGCGACTGCCATCATGGGTCCCGCAGGTTGCCCGCATGTGAACGCCTTCAAGGTGGACAACTGGAAGCACAACCTTCGACTAATTTATCAGTGTTTCGTGTGGAGCGGCTCAGCCGAGACGAGAAAACGCAAGGTAAATAAATGAAAACAAAAAAATAAAAGTGATCACAAAACCATCGCACGCACGGCCCCGGGGGAAGCAAATGGAGCGCTGCAAAACATAGATGCAGTGATAGACTGCACGCGCGTCGCGTGCGTGTGTGTGTTTGTTGACAATGACGCCTCCCATAATAACATCCGACATCCAACGCACTACGGATGTCACATACAGTACGCACTACTAGAAAGTGCGCATGTTTTGACTTCATAATCATACCGGTAAACCGGCGTGATTTTGAGCTGAATCCAAATTTACTTCATAGATGCAGTAACATTGTCAGTGTTTGTTGCTTTCAGTAACTTTTGTCCTACTAGGCCAGAGGTTCGCAAACTTTCATGTCAATGACCCCCAAATTGACACTTATTATCCTGAGTGCGGACCCCCATTTGAAAAAATATGCCAGGGACCCCCATAAGAGAACGGTCTTTTAGGGCTCTAGCATTGATTCCCAACCATTTTAATTTCATGGACCCCCAGTTTGACATGCATTAGGCTACGAATCTCCAGTCAATGGCATTGTGAGACCCCAATTTATATTGTAAAATCAATGTGAATTTAACTCAGTGTACAACATACAAATGAGTTACAGACCCATAAGGGTCCATTTGGTTTCTAATTGTCATTTAGCTGGGGACCCCCTCAAGGACCCCTGGGGGGTCCCCGGACCCCACTTTGAGAACCAATTTACCAACTAGGCTACCACATTTCTGCATATCCACTTGATCAGGGGTGATAATGCACTTGCGCTCATGAATAATTCAGCTCTTGAGAATGTTTTATTTTTTAATATTTTTTTTTTACAATTTTTTTTACATTTTACAATCTCAAAAGTTAAAGATTTGTAAGGGTCCATTTGGTTAACAACTCTCCGTCATTTAGCTGGGGACTACCTGGAACCCCCTCAAGGACCACTGGTTGAAAACGACTGCAATACATGAAGGCAGTCTGGGTTCAAGGCTAAGACCACCTCAACACTCCAGATGTGCTTGTTATTGCTACATATTTTACCATAGTAAACGGGGAAAACGTTATTCAAGTTTTACTTGAGTTATCCTCCACACAAGCTGTCCAATACATAAAATTCCTTCAATTTGTGTAACTAGTCCTTACCCGTTCAAAGATATGAGCTCTGAAATGATGTGCAGTGTGTGGGTTATGGGATGTGCACTGTGCACACAGTATATGAGGGATGTAATGGAAAGTAACTTTAACTGGTGCTTGCATGATAATATGTAGGAGCATCAATGTAAGAAATACCCGTGTCGTTTAATGGCTACAGAGATACTGTGTACCGATCTGCATGATTTTGGACAAAATCTGTAACAGGGCCAGACAACGCCCCCCCCCCCCCCCCACACACACACACACACACACACACACACACACTGGTTAAACATGTTGCCTCATGCTAGATGCAGAATAGATATGCCTCAAGCTAGATGCAGAATAGATATAGATACACCATAAAAATGCTAATATACAGCATATGATTTGTGAAAGTGACAAACGGGCTTCACAGTTATGTTAGGTGTGTTCATATGCTAATGGTGATGCGATTTCAGATCAATTGCTCCAGCCACTGAGGAGAAACGCCTCAAGCTAGATGCAGAATAGATATAGATACACCATAAAAATGCTAATATACAGCATATGATTTGTGAAAGTGACAAACGGGCTTCACAGTTATGTCAGGTATGTTCATATGCTTATGGTGATGCGATTTCAGATCAATTGCTCCAGCCATTGAGGAGAAACGCTGTGACAGACAGACACTCAGACAGACAGACACTCACTCAGACATTCCGAAAATTATGTTAGATATAGTTTTGCTATCGAACAACGCAAATATAAATAAACCAGTAAGACTCCCTAATCGGGAGATAAGCGACCGTAGGTGGCTTATCTCCACAAATAGGGCAAAAATTTGTTTTTCCAAAATCTTCCTGATCCATGTTGATGACATGAGTGTAGACATGCTGTGTAGTGATATTCGTGATTTTAGGGCAAAAACTGTAGGAGCAGTGTCCAAAAATGTGTTTTAAAAATCGGCCTGAAGGTGGCGCTAGAATAGGGCCATGTGAGAAATGAGGGGTGGGGTCTTCGCGTTGCCTTGGCGGACGAATAGGTACCGGCCCCGGCTCTCCCGGACGCTCCTAGCCCGAGTTACGGCATTTTATGTGCGCTGCAGTGGCAGGGGGTCCTCCACTGGGGGCGCCACCACTTTTGCATCCGTTCTGGAGCACCAGGAGTCGGTGGTCCCCGGGAATTCCCCGTGAGCAGCCCCGTTGGGGTGGTCATTTGGTCATTTTTGCACATTTGGTCATTTTTTACATCTGGGGGTCCCCCAGGGACCTGGGGGTCCCTGGGGCTCCGGGGGTCCTTGGAGGTTGTAGTTTGGCAGGCAAGGAGTGTGTGTGTAAAATCTGGCATGGATGGGGTCAACGGGTGCGGAGATATAAGCAGGGAAAAAGTGTGACGTGTGAGCACATTTGGTCATTTTTTACAGGTCCCTGGGGCTCCGGGGGTCCTTGGAGGTTGTAGTTTGGCAGTCAAAGAGTGTGTGTGCAAAATTTGGCATGGATGGGGGCAACGGTTGTGGAGATATGAGCAGGGCAAAAGTGTGACTGACTGACTGACTCACTCACAGACAGCCGGTGGAGGTTTTGGTAGTGTGTCGCAATAAGTAAAATAAAAATCACACTTGTGTGAACTGAGCGGTTGTGTGTGTGTGTGTGTGTGTGTGTGTGTGTGTGTGTCTGTGTGTCTTTATGTGCTCATTAGTATTTTGTGTGTGTGTGTGTGTGTGTGTGTGTGTGTGTGTGTGCAACAGCGCCCCACCCTTAACATGTGTGGTCAGAAAAGGTTACTGCAGGCTACGGACACGGAGACAGACATACAGACAGACAGACCCACACACACGGCCACGTATAGGAGCGTTGTGACCACCGCTCAAAAATATATGAGTGTAATGCACAATATATATTCTATTTCAAGGTTAAGTACATCACCAGAATAATCTCTAAACTCTCTGTCAGTTTTAACAGCATTGTGATTTCAATAGGTGAAGACCTAATACTTTTAAGCTAATTGGCTTGGCAGTGTAACACACACACACACACACACACACACACACACACACACACACACACACACACACACACACACACACGCGCGCATACGTGTCCTTGCGCAAGACACTAAACCCCTATTGCTTTCAAATATCTTTAGAAATTACATACATTTTGAGACTACTCCATGAGTCTCTGCCCCATGTCCCTGATAGGGGCGGCTTAGCTCAGGGGTAGAGAAACTGGTATTAGAGCACGAAGGGTATAAATCCCGAAGGGTTCCCAGTTCGAATCCGGGCTCCCCCTGAGTTAATGTCGAAGGGTCCTTGGGCAAGACTCTGAACCCCTAATTGCCTCCGGTGAGTAGGTTGGTGCCTTGCATGGCTTCCTCCGCCACCGGTGTATGAATGTGTGTGTGAATGGGTGAATGTAATGCACAATCTATGTAAAGCGCTTTGGATTAAAAGCGCTATATAAATGCACCATTTACCATTTACCATTTACCATGGATGATAATGTAATAATGTAATGTAATGTAATAATGATAATAAAGGAGTATTTACAGTGATGCATGTATGTGCAAGCTTTTATATGTTCAGGAGAAGCATTGTCCTTCCGCTTAGAGTTGGGATCCGGAACCGGTGGAACCCGATCCAACATTGAGAAACCGGAATCGGTTCCATCACATTTGGAACCATTTCCCGGAACCGGTTTTTATCACATTTCCAGAGCTGTTATGTGGACCTCACGTCTGCTATACAATTACAATTCTTGTTTGTTTTCAAACATTTTGATTTCAAGGACCACCATAACTCTGAGAGTGTACAGTTTACAGACCTGTAAGGGTCCATTTGGTACCCTATAGGAATCGCTAAAGAGAACCGTTAATGTATTGGAACGTTAAGTGGGAATCGTTAAGGAACTGGAATCGTTAAAATCCGAAAGTATCCAAACCCTGCTTCCGCTGTCTGTCTAAATAAAGAAAACAGACAAAGGAGACTAGGCTGTCCAACAGTAAACACAACAGCAGTCCCTCTCTCACCCTATGCGTGGCGTCAGTGAAACCACATTAAAGATGTCTGTGTGAGCGGCCCCACGCATCATAAACCCTGCGAAGCTGGCTGGAAACAGAAGGTTGCTAGATGAATTTCCAGAGCCGAGCTCAGCGTCCACCTGGCACCACCAGCTGTTTAAAATAAGAGGCAGCCTGACTTCAGTCTGTATCGCCACACCACAACGTGGAACATGTTTGTGCGTGTATTAGATAAATTATTAAAGATAAATATGGATCTATAAATCCATAACCAAAATAAGAGACACGAGCCAAAGGACTATATTTAGATTGCTGTATTGAGGAGAGACAGACAAGGTAGACAAACAGTTCTAAATCTCTCCCCACCCTAACGGTAGGTCGAGCATTCTCTCTCTCCTCCAAGATGGAGGAAAACATGTATATAAAGACATACAGTTTATGACAGTAAGAAGCGTGGAACATATTGATTCGTTCCCATATCATAACAAGGAAGTAACAGGAAGAAAGTGCCACGTAGTGTTTTCCACCACTAGTGACTTATATCAGACAGAGGAAGACAGTGAGTCTGGTGACATACAGTATAAACCAAAACATGATTCTATTCAGGGCATTCAAAGTTATTATGACCTTTAATCAGTTTGCCTGAACCTACAGTATGCGACCAAAATGTGGTCTCTTATATACTGTACGTTCAGTTCATATTATGCCTTTATATGGTCATATGAGACTCATACACCAATAACATAATTATGTATCATAATTTATCCTAACAGCGTGGTCGTGCTGCAATTTGCATGTGTGTGTCACTGTCACTGCACCGTTTGTGCAAGGCAATTCTGTGTGTCTTTATGTGCTCATTAGTAGTGTGTGTGTGTGTGTGTGTGTGTGTGTGTGTGTGTGTTTGTGTGTGTGTGTGTGTGTGTGTGTGTGTGTGTGTGTGTGTGTGTGTGTGTGTGTGTGTGTGTGTGTGTGTGTGTGTGTGTGTGTGTGTGTGTGTGTGTGTGTGTGTGTGTGTGTGTGTGTGTGTGTGTGTGTGTGTGTGTGTGTGTGTGTGTGTGTTCAAGCAGGTATAGGCCTATTGTATATATGCATGCCTCTATCTATATCTTGCATAATGGTGATGGCAGATTAGCCTGGTAAACCCTCTCAGTTGCGCAATTCACATTTGTGTGAATTCTGCAACCGGGTTAACCAGGCTAATGGCAGATCGGTGCCTGTGTACAGTATTTGCAAGTGCATGACTGCATGCACATGTGGGATTCATGTAGGGCTGCTCGATTACGACTAAAATCATAATTCTGGACAGTATTGAGATAAAATTTATTTAACTAAATTACTCATCGACTTTCATAAATCATAGCATACAAATCTCATCCCGCACACTACCTCTTCAATCTCCTCCCATCAGGCAGGAGATACAGAAGCATCAATTCATTGAAATGGTGTGTCTTAACAGTGGCTTTTCTTGAATATTTCGGTTTCTAGAGCCTTTTATTGTTTAGCATTTGTTTTGTATTTCAGATGTTCATAACAAATTGGTTGTATTACATTGTAGTGCAGACTCTACTCCTACTCCTTAAACCTTGCCCAAATTTCCAGTCATCATACATCATAGACATGTCACTATGATAGAAGGCTGATGTAGAGTGACTGATGTAACAGGCTGGCCACACGGAGTCCGAGATCCGCATTGAAGCCAAGCTAGAGATCCATGCCATCCCCATGTGGATCACGAGATCCAAATGATTCAAATGTATTCAGCTTACAGCTTATTCCGCTTACATTTATCCCTTTCTACATCTCTGGGGATTTTCTTTTGCCTGGAACCATGGCTTCTTCAGGGAGTCGGGATGAATGGGATGCAACTGGATAGACTCGAGGGATGGGAGTCAGCTATGGATGCAGGGATGGGTTAGAGAACAACACCGACGGTCGTCGTCTGTAGAACAAGCAGTATTAATGTAATACTGTTTGGGTCATTAGCAGCAGTTTCTGCTGATACTTTGCCAGTACTGTTAAAAAAATTAAAATACTCGAACCCGCGACACGCTGTCAGGCAGTAGAGCCTATACCTGGACCGCTAGGCCAGCGGGTGCCAAAACAATGTATACCAAAATGAGCTAAATCCCTTTAGCATAGAAATCTGGTACACAAACCACAGCAATAAAGTAGTATACAGAGACAAACTTAAAACATGGGATAAGAATCATGTATGGAGGAGATGAGCTAGACATAGTTTAGCTAACGAATAACGATATAGGCAGTGAGTGCCAGACAGTGACTCGGGAGGTAGAGTTGCCGCTTGGGAATCAGAAGGTTCCCATTCGATCCCGGCTCTTCTTGTCTTAAGGGCTGCTCAAACCAAGCACTATAACGAACTATATCGCTCATTTTGTCATATCCGTTCACCATTGTCTTCTTTGTTATAGTAGTGGTGTGGTCTCCACAGTCCACACATTACTTAACTAAATCTTTTTTATAGTAGTTGAGGTTGTTGTATTTATAGTGCTTGCCTTGATGCAAGGGGGCATGGTGGCGCAGTCAGTAGTGCTGTCACCTCACAGCTAGAAGGTCTGGGGTTCAATTCCCGCTGGGGCGCTGGGGGGCGTGTTCTCGCCTCCGAGTCATCAGTGCTCATAAAGTTGGCAAAAGGGCCTTTCTGTGTGGAGTTTGCATGTTCTCCCCAGCCGGGGCACCTGATGGAGGGGAAAGGAACTGGTTGGAATAACGTGTTCCTTCCACACCCTACGTCCAACCGGGGAAACTCCCCCCCTGTCAGGTGAAAAGAAGCAACTTGGACTCCTCATGCATAGAAGGAAGCATGAGGCCAGTCTGTTGTCTCCCCAGGTTGGCAGAGGGAGTGTAGTGCCCAGGATTACATTATTGACACCGGGTGAAAGATGGGTTACAAAATCGTGGGATAAAAAAGAAAATAGATATAGAGCTTGATGTGAACGGCCCTTTGGTGTCGAAGTGTCCTTGAGCAAAACATTTATTTAACCCCTAACTGCACCTGATGAGTAGTTTGTGTCTTACATAGTTTCCTCTGCCATTGTTGTGTGATTGGTTGAATGTAATGCACATTGTAAAGCACTTTGAATAAAGACACTATATAAATCACGATTTAACATTTTATGTATCTGCATTGTGACCTTTTAACGTGAGCTTCCGTCTCAAAGATGAGCCTACATAATATAGCCTGTCACATATCCTTTAGTTCTTATGACCACCTCTACAAATTAACTGGATCTAATTCAGATCAAGAAGTTGAAACACATCAGACCAAATGCACTGCATTAATAAACCATATGTTCATGAAACATGGCTTGTTCAAAGAAGAGCGATACATTGGAGATGCCTTTCATCAATCCCTCAAGATTGATGAAAGCAAAGATATGGCACCTGTACTTTCACTTTGGCTTTTTTTTTTTATTTTAGAGAGAGAGAGATTTTGACATTTTTTCATAGATTTGGTTGTTTGTTTCTTATGAAATCTGGCAACACTGATATAGACTACACATACACCTAAATAGATCATAAGGCAGCGTGTGCAGAAGATTGGGTTGCATAGTGAAAGCTTTTCATAATTCATGGATGGATGGTATGGGTGTATGGAAAGGGATGTGTGACTGGAATAAAAATGAGACTTCTGTTTCATGTGTCTTTATGTTCTAGGCCGGTGGTCTTCAGCGTTTTCAGGCCAAGCACCCCTTATCTGAAAGAGAGATGAAGCAGGACCCTCACTACATATTGTATAACATTGTGTTGCAGTTTAAACTTCTCATAGACTTGTCTGACAGCAGTATCCATCGGTGTACATTAATGTTTTATTTTGTTTGTTTACACATGACCTTTTCTAATAATATGATGTTCATGTTTAATGCGTAATTTCATTAAAGCAGTGTATACACTTGTACTTGTACAATTATACAATTGTATTTATCTCTATCATCAATTATGTTAATCAATATAATTGATAAATGCAGTATTATCTAAATGCTAAAATAAATCAATAATAAATACATACATACAATACAAATTATTTCCGTTTCAAATAGGCCGATTGTCTGCTCATATCTTTGTTTAATAACTTGCACTTTCACTTGTTTATCCTGTATCCTATACTGTATGAGTTCTATCTTCTGATTGGATGATATTGGTATCCTTACCTGAAAAATTGTTTTCCGTTTACTAAAGAACGAAGGAAACCCGTTACCTTTACCTCTAACTATTAATGACTGATCCTTTTGTTCATTTAGTTGGCTAATGACGAATCGTTGCACAAGGGACTTTTTTTTTAAAGATATTTTCTTGGCTTTTCTGCCTTTATTTATAGTACACAGTAGAGAGAGACAGGAAACCAGGAGAGATGGGGAGTGACACACACCGGGCTCAGGAATCGAACCTGTAAGGATTGCATTATATATGGTGTGCGCCGTAACCACTAGGCCAACGGCGCCCCCTACATGGAACCTTTCTGAATGCTTCGCTTTTCATTACAACCTATTGATAGATTCATTTCTCCTTTTTTCATGCTCTTCTTAATTGTTTTCTCCTCCTCGACAGGGTTGATGTCTTTTCAGTACAGCAGTCAGTCATGCTAGCTCATGGTCATGCTTATATCATCTGAATTCTTTTAAACTCTCACTATCTGCCCTCCACTTGCACATGGTCCACACTTATTCTATTGGTTACTTTTTTCGATTCATTGAATAATCGAAGAACCCCTTTTCATTTTTTATAATCGACTTTTCTAAATTCTGATTAACAATGTAAGGCTGTTTTATATTTTGCTGTACAACAGGGGAGCACAGAGATAGCAGCACATCATCACATCATGACATGTTGTGAGCTTGTACATCTGCTATTTATGAATATAGGGATGCCAGGTAAGGTCCATTGTTGCTACTAAACTGGATTCCACACAGTCCATTATGCAACTCAATTAATTGATTAGCGGTCAGGAACCTTTCAGTCACAATTGCACTCTAACATTTAGACCAATGGTTCTCAAAGTGGGGTTTCAGGCTTTTAGGAGGTGTTGAGGAAGTTCCAGGGGGTCCCTAACAAAATGAGGAACAGTTTAATTTAAGGAATATTATACTGGCTAGAAGTTCAATCAATGGGGCCCTTAACATGAACATGTGATACTACCACAGCCCCAATCTGTGGTCTTGTATGGTAATTCTAGTTTTTGTGTGAAATTGCAACATGATTTAAAAATCACATATTAGCCTACATGTTTTAAGTTGATGGTTCTTGGCTTGGCCTACTAGTTTTACTGTTGTCTTTCCCATTTCAAGAGAGACTATGTTAATCTAATGCTTTTTCCCTGTTACAGTTGCCTAAATATTATGCAGTTTCATATTCAATATTTTAACTCTACAAAACAATACTGTAAATGTTTAACTAATATTACATGCATTTTGTATTCTGTATATCATAAGCTATATTTATCTGTTTATGTTATAGATCGACCTTTACTGGTCCCAAGGGACATCCGGTTCTCAGCCAAGTCATTGATAATGATCATTTGAAAAGGTTGGCCACTATCAATTAATGACATTCTCTTGTGTGTGTGTGTGTGTGTGTGTGTGTGTGTGTTTGTGTGTGTCTCTCTCTCTCTCTCTCTCTCTCTCTCTCTCTCTCTCTCTCTCTCTCTCTCTCTCTCCCCCCCCCCCCAGGCTAAGTCATGTATCTGTCACATGTGCGGGGCTCACCTTAGTCGTCTGCACTCGTGTCTCTACTGCGTCTTCTTTGGCTGCTTCAACAAGAAACACATCCACGAGCATGCCAAGAGCAAACGCCACAACCTGGGTAACGCACGCACACCCCACACGCACGCATGCACATTCACACACACTCCATTATGTGTGTGTGCTTTAACACCAAACATCAAAAGAGGTGTAATGAATACCCTCGGCAGGTTAATTGAGTTATACCGCATGCGCACGCACGCACACACGCACGCACACACACACACACACACACACACAACTCCCTCAGTAATTCCTTCTCTCCCAAAACAAAGGCAGCTGAAAAGCTAATTATACAGGAGAGAGTTTTAATGAAGAGCCAGCTTGACACTTGTAGCATAGAGTAAATAAACACTCAGAGTGTGTGTGTGTGTGTGTGTGTGTGTGTGTGTGTGTGTGTGTGTGTGTGTGTGTGTGTGTGTGTGTGTGTGTGTGTGTGTGTGTGTGTGTGTGTGTGTGTGTGTGTGTGTGTGTGTGTGTGTGTGTGTGTGTGCGTGCGTGTGCGTGTGACTGAGGGAGATTGGATCACTGTAGGAGTAGCATGTGCATCCATCATGCCTGTACACTTTGCTCTTTTATATTTGGACACACTTTAGAAAGCTTTAGAGGAAAATAAGAACGCAACGGCAAGTACGAGCAGTAATGTAACCTAGTGAAGGGGTTGGTGTGTGTGTGTGCGTGCACACCAGCCTAAAGGTGTGGTCAGCACATATTATAATTTGTTTCTCCCATCAACCTGCAGCTGACGGGAGAAATTGAGAATGAAAAGAAAACCAAACTTTGCGCTCAATTGGTAGGCCTACAGTATTTGCCTGCACCGGGTAGGTTTCGTCTGGTTTCACCGGGAAGAACTCATGGTTCTGCAGGTCCGTTTGTCCAAGTAGGATGACTGTCCGCAGGTTAGCTACTCACCAGCGTCAGCAGGTTAGCTGCTCACCAGCGTCGGCAGGTTAGCTACTCACTAGTGTCGGCAGGTTAGTTACTCACCCCCGTCGGCAGGTTAGCTACTAGTTAGTTTTACTAAGGTTAGGGTTAAGGTTAGGTTTAGGTCGTCAGCATACCAGCCCGTCGGCATATTGACGCGGATCCAGTTTCACTTGCCCGCAGCAGTTTTTTTTATTGTCTCGGGCATACGGCCATCCATAAATGTCAGACCCTAGTTGGTACTTGGTACCTTGGATGGTTGCCTTTGCTGTTGGTTTGTGAATGTCAGGTTGAGTACGGTGTCCGAGCATGCAGTATATCACTTTCCTTTTATGCAAACCACATCTTACCACAATCTGTCATTATAACTATGACACATTCCGGCGCCGTGCACATAGAATGCTGGTTGGATTCTGTGTTTTAAGAACTTGTTATGCACTAGAGGTGCACATCTTTATATAGCTGCACTGCGTCAGAAAATCACGAAATGTCATCAGCACTCCACCCTTAGAAGTGAGATACGATTGCCCCTGAGTTTCTCTTTCAGTGTGTCACAGTGGCAAGAAAACACAAATACATGCAGGATTGTCTTTTCCCTTTTTGGCGAGAATTGAAGGAGAGGATGAGATGAAAAGTGAAAGCTGTTTTCAGTAGTTGCAAATTTGCATTTACAAGCGGCTGAGTGCAATGGGGAATCCCCTTTTCCCAAGGGAGATATTATACTTCAGGCTCAGCTAGTCTGTTACATTCACCCCCTTTTGACCTACCCCCCACGCGGCAACATGATCCCAGACATGCTCCCGATGTAAACACCTGGATCCCCCCGGGTCTCCTGCATGGCAAACTAAAACATCTTTCATTCAGACCTTTACCAAGGTCAATATTATACTTCTAGGCTTCTCTGCAACATGCCCTGGAGAGCAAAATTGGGTTTGAAACGGTTTGACAGTTAAGTTAGCTCTGGAGTGAAGCTGTACACTTCCTCCACTAGCAAATACTGTAGGGCCATTCTGATGAATTTTGCTGTTTGATTGAGCTATGTATAAATATATACAGATCCTTCTCCAAAAATGTAATAGAGTTAAAATAAAAGTTAATTTTCTTCTGTAATATAATTAAAAATGTAAACTTTCATATATTCTAGATTCATTGTGCATGCAGTGAAATATTAAAAACGTATTTTATATATATCCATATCTCAAAATATTCGAATATTTCATGAGACCACTCAAAAGAAGGATTTATAATACAGAAAAGTCAACCTTCTGAAAAGTATGTTCCGTCTTCATTGAAATTATTGCCTGTTAATCAAAACAATTCTACCTTTATACAACTAGTAGTTGCACTCATTCAGGTTTTTCAAAGTGACTGTCGCCACTCTGCATTTATCAATTGGATTAAACATAGATTTTTCTGTCTATAAGCGCAATTTATACCTATCATTTTATTATGTCCGATTTACTTTTCTGGCAAGTGGGCATGACCTTTGGGCAAGTAGAACATGATCTGTACTTGCCCAATGGGCAAGTGCCTCTGAGACCTCAGTGTCAAGTCAACCCCTGCTGATGCTCTTACTTTTCAAGAGTCGGATCTCCTCGCTGAGAATATTCAGTCCCATCTTTCATGGGAACTGGGTTCAGAATGCACCAGAATTGGATTTTAAACAGTTGAATTCAGCAGAACGGCACTTCCGGGGAAATCTGTAGTGGAAGAATATAGCTTTGCTCCAGAAGCCAAGCCATAAGATAAATGTCAAACCATTTCAATCACTGTTTGGCTCTCCAGGGCTCTGTGTGTGTGTGTGTGTGTGTGTGTGTGTGTGTGTGTGTGTGTGTGTGTGTGTGTGTGTGTGTGTGTGTGTGTGTGTGTGTGTGTGTGTGTGTGTGTGTGTGTGTGTGTGTGTGTGTGTGTGTGTGTGTGTGTCACACATACAGTACTGTATAGTGCATAGAGTGTGAAGTCTCTTTCCCCCCCCCCCCCCCCCCCCCCCCAGTGTGCAGTTGTGAGTATAATGAGATTAGCTGCTAAATTAAATGCCACAACTGATGCAACAGCAACACTAGTGTGACATTGAGAAAGCACTTTAAGTGCGTGCGTGCTTGCGTGTGTGAGAGAGAGAGGGAGGGAGAAAAAGGAACGATTCTCAACAGACAAGTGCAGGCATAATTAAGTCGTCTTAATGACCCCAGTGGAATTAGCCTACATTAGACACCGCCCTCCTACGTCGTGTACCCTCCCCAGTCCCCTCTGTGTTTACAGTGCATTTGTTTTTAATCGTTGCATTAAAAACATTTTTTAGAAGTCTTATTTCAGCAGTCTTCATATCCTCCCTCAATCTCTCTCTCTCTCTCTCTCTCTCTCTCTCTAGCTCTCTTCTTGCCTTTTCTCGTTCCTTGTTGTCTCTATTGTGCTGTCGGTATCTCTTTGCTTCCTCTTGCTGTTTGTTTTCATCTATATGAACTGATCTATAGATTTAGATTATTAGTGAGCTCAATGCTCTCTCTCTCCTCCCTTCATATCGTTATTCCCCCCTCTCGTTCCCATGGTGACATGACAGTCCCTCCTCTCCAGGATTCTCATTTTACCTCTTCATTTTGTTTTTCCTCTACAATGTGCTCTGCGCTCCTTATGGAATACTCTTCTTTCTTTCTTTCTTTCTTCCTTTGTCTCTGCTCTCACCCTTATGTCTCTTATGCCTCTTCATTTTGTTTTCCTCTACAATGTGCTCTGCGCTCCTTATGGAATACTCTTCTCTCTTTCTTTCTTTCTTTCTTTCTTTCTTTCTTTCTTTCTTTCTTTCTTTCTTTCTTTGTCTCTGCTCTCACCCTTATGTCTCTTATGGCTCTTATCTCACTCTTTATCACTTTTTATATCCCTCTGTCTATCAGACTAATCTGGGTTCCCAGAAGCTTCTCATTTTCGCCAGACTGACTTGTCAGCTCTCCTCCTGTGTGTCCTCTCTATGACTCTTTTTAAACTCACTTGTGACGGATATATTTGTATAGCATATTTCAACCGATTTAAAAAAACATCGGTTTTGTCTTGGTTTAATTTGAGAAGATGTTTGCACCACCAATGGTTGATTTGGTTAGTACAATGTCTGAGTGCCTGTTTTGGACCAGATTCCCCTGTGATATAGTTACGTAAATGTGTGTGTTGTCTGCATAATTATGGTAACATATTTTGCTGTTTTCCTTAATGTGAGCCAGTGGGAGCATGTACTGCAGATGTTGAACAGAACAGGCCCCATAATGGAGCTTTGTGGTATATCATGTCATTTCTGTCTGCTTAGTGCTTAGATTTGTTTACCTTAATAGACACAAAGTAGTCTCTGTCTTTCGCGTACGATTTAAACCAGTTTAAATACTGGTGTGCCAGAACGTTCCGCCACCCAGCTTTACAGTCGGCCTACTAATGGGGTAGTTGACCATGTTGAATGCAGCACTGAGAACGAGCAAATTTAAGACTGAAATTCTGCCACTGTCTGTGTTTAAGTGCACTCATATGCCTCATATGTCCAAAACTGTTCCTTTTTATTATTATCAAAAATACATTATTAAAATAGTGAAAATAGCCGATGCTATCTGGTATTTTCGCTACTTTTGTGTGACACTCTTGTATGATGATGTAAGGCATACATTTACTAAACAAAAACATAGAAAATGTAAACATGGAGATACATCAACGAACATGGATTATGAGCTTAGTCATAACGATGCTGTAGCATTCACTGCCGTGCTGGGAGCGTGTACAGGTTGAGCAAATTTGTGCTTTGCCATATGACTTGTGTCACTTGGTAAAACATAAATGAGCTGTATAGTAAGCCAGATATTATATCTGTGGTATATACTGTACCTTTATGAGTGCACACATGCCCAAATACATTCATGTAGGCATTTACATTTGCACTCGGGGCGCACACACACACACACACACACACACACACACACACACACACACACACACACACACACACACACACACAGTCACACACAAATACACAGCAGTCAGGGAGAAAAACAGATTATTTGGCTGTTGAACACAGTCTGATGTTACCACCAACTTCTGGTGGAGTAAGACAGCCAAATCTGCTTTCCAAGCCCAGTTGAGTGTTTGTTCCCTATGCCAGCCCCACAGGGACCCTTCCACTGTACCAGACACAATGATCACATCCATCTGGTGTCCCAGGTCTGTTCTAGTCCCAATTAGGCAGCTGAGCATACAGTCAAATTCTCAGCATTACGTAAACTCTAGAGTAGGGCTGGGCAATATATCAATGTTATATCAATACTGTGACGTCGTCTGGGATTTTGGATGTTGCATAATCGCGTCATGGCGCTGTCTTTTCCTAGTTGTAATCACTTAAGCTTTATTTTATACTATACAAGCTCACACAACTCATCACAACATGGCGTGACGTGATCTGCTAGAAAATTCTGGAGTGAGTTTGGAATGCATGCCTCACCCATTTTGTACCCGTCTGTCTGTCTGTGTCCCTTTAATGCCCATATATGGCACAATAGCTGATCTACAAACTCGCAATGTGGTGTGAAACGGAAGATCAGCTTGTAGATCTGCTATGTTTACAAAAAAGTGAGAAAATGGGAATATTTTAGAATAATTTTAACAACTCTCAAAGCCCTCCTCTATTCTCTCCACTCTTCAGTTCTCTACTTTCCTTGCTTCACCATTCCTCCTCTCTCTTCTCCTTTCCAATCATCCTTTCCTCTCTTCTCTCCTCTTGTCTTCAGGGGTTTTGCACCAAATTCTGGGCCCTGGGTACAAGGATTCACTTCAATTATTTTGTGCTTTAACTATTGAAAAATAGCAGATATACAAGCTCACAGCGCAGCACTCGGTGCAGCTTGTAGATCTGCTATTTTTGAAAAATCGTGAACATTTTAATATTGAATATTTCAAATCCTTCTAAGGTTTTTTGAAAAACCTATGTTTCTATGTTGCTCACATGTTCATCACATTGTTTCATGTGAAGGACCCTCAAAATGATATGTATTTGGCCACGGACCACGAAAAAAAAAACGCTTTTCACGACTTTTCAAAAATAGCAGATCTACAAGCTCACTGTGAGCTTGTAGATCTGCTATTTTTCAATAGCTAAAGTATAAAATAATGAAGGCCCCTCCACCTTGGGCCCTAGTAACTCAATTCCCCCCTCCCTTGTGACGCCCCTGCACCCGGCCCTGCTGTCCTCTACTCTTCTCTCTCCTCTCCACACACCTGCGCAGGATGACAGAGTCAGGCTGTCATGGCAACAGCAAACACTTAGCCGCAGGATGGAATGAAAGAGGGGAGGAGGAGAAATGGGATGAGAGAGAGTCTGAGAGAAACGGAAGGTATGGACAGAGCAGAGGAAGGAAAGAGAGTCTAAGAGAAGGAGGGAATCCATACTGTGTTTTTTAATGTTTAGTCTAAATTGGGACTGTTTGATGCCATGGAAATGGTAAATGTCCATTGTCCACAGATCCACTTCAGTTGAACTGAATTGAATTGTCAGGGAGGGGAGGGGAGGGGGAGAGATGAATGCCGGGAGGCTGTTTATAGGTGGAGGTGATCTATCTTTCACCACCTTATCCCTTCATCTGTGTGTGTCTGTATGTGAGAGAGGATATGATCCTTCACTTGCCCACCTCTCAACAGCTAACATCTCTCTAACTGCCTCTCTCACGCACACTCGTGTGTGTGTGTGAGACACACACACACACACACACACACGTTCAGGCACACATCTGTCTGAAAGTGGAGAAGCGTTACCTAGGCTTTCTCTGTCTCTCTGTTATCCATGGGGGTTAAACAGATATTGTGTATGTGAGCTGATAAGTCCAGTATCTGGCTGGCATCAAAGCCAGCCAGATACATCAAAATATGTACAGTAGCTCTGGTCTCTTCTAGTCACTGTATGTGTCTGTCTGTCTATCTGTCTGTCTTTCTCTCCCTCAAGCTATTTCTCTCTTGTGCGACACTGTTGCCACTTGCCAGTATGACCTTATGTGACCAAGACAAATGACACATTTATGAGATTACATTTCACTAAAGTGATGTTGAGTGTCTCTCTCTCTCTCTCTCTCTCTCTCTCTCTCTCTCTCTCTCTCTCTCTCTCTCTCTCTCTCTCTCTCTAGCCATAGATTTGTTGTACGGGGGAATATACTGCTTTGTGTGCCAAGACTACATTTACGACAAAGACATGGAACAGATCGCCAAAGAGGAGCAGAGGAAATCCTGGAAAATGCAAGGTACATGAACTGTGCAACAAAATTGAAACTCTCTCTCTCTCTCAAACACACAGACATATTCTATACATGTTTACATACTGTATATAAGCCCTATAGTTTCTTGTGTTTTCATTAGCCAGCAGTGAGGCGCTCACCTGGGTAAACTGTTGTTTGAATGGACTGAGCTGTGCTTGTTGTTTTACATACGTGTTGCCATATTGAACGCATGTCAGGTAATGGTAGATATTGTACGTATGGAGTTGACAGATTTACTGTAACATACTGTATGTTGTGTGCCGTAGGCATAACAAAGTTTTGGTGTTGTGTGTGTGTGTGTGTGTGTGTGTGTGTGTGTGTGTGTGTGTGTGTGTGTGTGTGTGTGTGTGTGTGTGTGTGTGTGTGTGTGTGTGTGTGTGTGTGTGTGTGTGTGTGTGTGTGTGTGTGTGTGTGTGTGTGTGTGTGTTTGTTTGTGTGTGTGTGTGTGTGTGTGTCTCACACACAGGTGTAGGTGAGAAGTACTCATCGTGGGAGCCTACTAAGAGAGAGTTAGAGCTACTGAGACACAACCCCAAGAGGCGGAGAATCACCTCCAACTGTACTATAGGTGACCACATAAAATGTTTTTACCATTATGTGTGTGTGTGCGTGTGTGTGTGTACAACAGCAAGTGATGCTGTTGCACTTGGCACAGCATCCTCACACTCTGGCTTAAACAACACACCCTCAACAAAGTGCTGGCATCTTTACAGCAGAGGGACAACTTGGATTGAGTCACGTGACTATTTCCCCCATCTCAAACAGTGCTGGAGAAAGAGAGAGTGAACAATGGCTGGGGAGCGTGCAGGGAGAGTGAGAGAGAAATGAGCATGGCTGTGCAGAAGGAGGGAAGGACAGAGAGAGAGAGAGAGGTAGGAGACGGAGGTAGAGAGAGAAAAGACACAGGGAGACAGATTTGGAATGACAGAGCGAGGCGGAGTTTAGCATCCAGCAGTAGCTTGCATCTATCTTGTTTACCGTCACTGGCAGATGGAGGAAGGGGGAGAGAGAAAGGGAAGGGAGATGAGTGGGAGATGAGTGAGAGAACAGAGAGCAGGCACACATAGACATCAAAGTGGGCTTGAGCCCCTGCCCTTTTATCCACCTGTAAAAAGTGCCCTCTCCAGACCATGAATGCAGTTTTTACTATGGTGAAAGAAATGCAAATGCCCTCTTTCCATGCCATACCTGAAGGCAGGATTCAAGAGAATTGCCTTCTCCAAACTCTCCTGAACTTGAATGCAGCATCTTATGTTGAAAGAATTGCCCTCTCTGTGTAGAAATTATGCTTATGATTATGCTGCATACTAGCCTCCCCCTTTTTCTCTCTACAAGCCTTCATCCTTTTATTTCTCACACGTTTCAATTACTATTTACAATTTAGGCATTTAGCAGACGCTCAGTGTGATTTACAAGTGCAAAATCGTAATAAGCAGAGAAATCATGAGCCCATACAGTAAACAACAAGCGAAATAGTCACATAAGTCAAGGGCGAGATAACTATGTAGTGCCTCGAAGAAGCTTGGATACCAGGTAAACGATAACCCCCAGCATGTGTCTAAACAAGATGCTGTCTAAGATTCTGTCTAAACAAGATGCTATCTAAGATTCTGTCTAAACAAGATGCTATCTAAGATTCTATCTAAACAAGATGCTATCTAAGATTCTGTCTAAACAAGATGCTATCTAAGATTCTATCTAAACAAGATGCTGTCTAAGATTCTGTCTAAACAAGATGCTATCTAAGATTCTATCTAAACAAGATGCTATCTAAGATTCTGTCTAAACAAGATGCTATCTAAGATGCTGTCTAAATCACGTTTAACATTTGTGGTAGAGAAAAAAACAAGTAGAGTCAATGAAGGAAACAATCCTCTGGGTCTTTTTGTGTTACCCTTTCAGCATAACCTTTGACTGTACTATCTGTACTGTTAACAAACATGTTAATAAAGTATTCAATCAATGCTAGGGGGTGAGGTGGAGTCTGAAGAGGTGAGTCTTCAGACTTCGGCGGAGAATTGGTTGTGAGTCTTCAGTGGATTCTTTTTATCTCTGCGACAATAAGCATTTGTGTCCGTCTCTGTCACAGGTCTGCGTGGGCTGATCAACCTGGGTAACACATGTTTTATGAACTGCATCGTTCAAGCACTCACGCACACGCCCCTGCTCAGGGACTTCTTCCTCTCTGACAGACATAAGTGTGAGATGCAGAGCAACTCCTGTCTGGTGTGCGAGATGTCACAGCTCTTCCAAGAGGTGAGCCTGTGTCTGTGTGTGTGTGATGATGGGGGATTGACTTGGAAAAGTATAGAGAAGTGACTGTTATTAATCTATAGTTAACAATGAAAGAATCGTGCACATCTGTAAAAAAAAAGTACTCCCCCTGTACCATAGAGACTGGCGTTCTATTCCGCCATGTCGCCTCAGGCTAGCCTTGTTGTGCCAATGAACACAATTCACCCTTTGTTAGCCTTCTGATTGGTCCCTGACTGACCAATCAGCCTTGTCCCCACCTGGTTCCGCCTTTTTTATGTTGAATTAGCTAAAACATAATTTTTAGAGAAATAAAAACTTTTAAAAACATGCCCAGTCACTATACTGCAGCTGAGAGGCTCCTTTTTACTGTAACCAAGTTAAAATGAGAATTGAATACACAAAATAACAATAAGAAGCAACTGAATTTCAATGGTAGTGGATGGACAGAAAGGACTTTTGTCCCACCAAGACACAGCAGCCAATGGGTGCAA
>NC_137825.1:28513994-28566494 GCF_963921795.1 Nannobrachium achirus
TGTGGCAACCCCGAGAATCTGAATGGAATCATGACCTGTAGTTTGTGATGCCTCCTTGTTTAACATCGTGTAGTGTGTGACTGTGTGCATGTTTAAAATAAGCTGATGAGACATTATCCTCTAGTGTGTGTGATGCTACCAGATTTCAAAATCGTTTAAGATTTCAAAAATCCTTATGTGTGAGCCTAGCCTTACACTCTCACTTTTATTTTTGCCATTTGATAGAGGAGTATTAAAATGTCCAAACCTGGAAAATGTTCCAAGATTTTTTTTTTTTTTTACGTGGAGCTTGGCACTTGTAACACACACAACCATTCCATCCATACCTGTGTTCTCTGCAGGTTTACCAGACCAGAGCACTTAGGCAGCAGTGCTAAGATCAAGTGTAGTGGTTGCCATAGTTACCAGGAGTCCACCAAACAACTGACCATGAAGAAACTCCCCATCGTCGCTTGCTTTCATCTCAAGGTAGTGTGCGTGCGTGCCTGCTTGCTTGCCTGCCTGCGCGTGCGTGTGAGCGTGTGCGTGTGTGTGTGTGTGTGTGTGTGTGTGTGTGTGTGTGGTAAATACAAGCTTCAACTTTGAAATTATCAAATTTATTGCATTTCATGAAATAATCAATGCAATACCAACTTACCAACTTCCCTGACATCTCTCTTATCATTCTCACTCCCTTGATTTCTCTCTTTGTCTTCATCTCTCTTTTCCTCCCCCTGCTAACTCTACTCTTCCTTTTCTTTTCATCTTTGTCTGACCCTCCTCTCTCCTTCCTCTCTTTCTCTCTGTGTTTTAGAGGTTTGAACACTCAGCCAAGCTACGCAGAAAGATCACCACCTATGTGTCTTTCCCCTTAGAGCTGGACATGACCCCTTTCATGGCCTCCAGGTCTGTCTGTCTGTATCTCATCCAGTGTATATAATACACACATTTGAAAGGTGTGTTTTTGTATTCAATGTGGTTTTGTGTATTTCAGTAAAGAGAGCAGGATGAATGGGCAGTATCAACAAACCTCAGACCCCTTCAACAACGACAACAAGTAAGAAAACTCTCACCTTTCTATGGTTTCCTTACTGAGCTAGATGAAGACTGACGTTGTTTGATTTTCTTTGCTCACTTGAACCCTCTATACTTGGTAAACTCAAAATGAGTTGACCATTGCCGTTTCCCCTCTACACCCTCTTGGCTGGAGAAAAAAAAGCTCACAAGGCATTGCAAAGTTGTGAGCTTATAGATTGGCTATGTTTGGCAAATGTTCCCCCCAGAATAGGGATGCTAGGGTTCAAGTGGTTACTAGACTAGAGTACCTCATATCCTGAAGCTGGATATGCCCTTTTCAAGGGCATCAGCATTTAGGACACATGTGGTTAATGATTTTATCGATTCCGGTTCCTTAAAGGTGTATTCAGTGATAATGAAAGTGGCCGGGGGTCATCTTGTTCCTTACTGGCCTTACAGCGTGGAAATGTTTAGTTTTTTATAGATATTTTACACCATTATAATGTTCTCGTTTTGATCATTAGACCCAATCACTGAATATCTCTAGGCCTACGTCTCCAGCTTCAGGATATGTATGATACTGATTTACTACGAGACTGGCATTTTATGAGTTCAGTGGTTTACAATCTAGGCATTTGGCAGACATTCTTAATTCAGAGCGACTGTGGTTCTCAAAACTTTTATTTTGACCATCATAACTAAAGATCATAACATAACTACGGCCATACTCTACCCTGATTGGTCGAGGACTGGCTGGCCACCTCTGAAACCCGAATCTAGCTATGCTCGTAGCACGGGCCATGGTGGAAGTCCTTATATTGTGAGCACAGATTCTAGTGAGGAGAATGAATGGAAAATGTACCAATTATATTTTTATTTGAATGAAATACAATCACTGAATATACCTTTAACAATCCCCTCTTTAACGGTCTGATTCCTTAACGGTTCCAAATGGACCCTTACAAGGGTCCATGAGGGTCCTTGAAATTAAAAAGTTTGATAACCATTGTAATTGTATAGCAGACATGAAGTCCACATACCAGCTCCGCCTCCGACAGTGTGATAAAACCGGCTCCAGAAACGGTTCCAAATGTGATGGAACCGATCCGGTTCCTCAATGTTTGATCCGGTTCAGGATCCCAACCCTACATACACACAGAGCTATGACCAGCAGGGCTAGTCTGTGAATGAGGAATAGGAGCAGGAGCTGACTGACAGCTGATTACAGCTGAGAGGCGGTTGAGACTCCACGTGACCTGCATAAACTAATGCTATTTCTACATCTTCTACGCCTCTCTCTCTCTCTCTCTTCCCTCCCTGCCCCCTCCCTCCTATTCCCTGGCTCTTGCAGGTACAGTCTGTTTGCAGTGGTCAACCACCAGGGGACACTAGAGAGCGGACACTACACCACCTTCATCCGCCAGCACAAGGACCAGTGGTTCAAATGTGACGACGCCATCATCACCAAGGCTAGCATCAAGGACGTACTGGACAGCGAAGGGTGAGATAGTGTTTGTGTGCGTGTGTGTGCGTGTGTGTGCGTTTGGGTGCGTGTGTTTGCGTTCACAGTCTGCAAAGGATACAGTATGTTTAATAAAGTGTCCCTTCTGCTTTTTTTTCTGCTTTTTTTTTGTCTCTCCACTAGGTACCTTTTGTTCTACCACAAACAGTTCCTGGAGTACGAATAATTCCCCTCTGTCTGCTCACTGAATCCACAACGGTGGGGGAGGAGAGAAGTGAAGATGCGTAGGGAACGATGTTCAGAGACAGAGACAGAGAGAGAAAGAGAAGAGTCCAACCGAGAACCAATCGAAGACAGAAGACATGACGGAGGGAATCAAAAGTGAGTGGAGATGGGAAACACTCAACAAAGGTGGGGCACATGATGATGGAGTGAAGGGAGAGGGGGGGAGACACTCCACAAATAGGATGTGGATGTGATAAAGGCATGAGATGAAGAGAGAGAGACATACTGTAAGAGCCGGAGCATCCAGTAGTCCAGTCTAGACTAGGCGGATCGGCGACCTTCCAGGACCGGACCGGTGTACACACTCTGCTACAGTCGCTATATATATATATACATATATAATATATATGGTAGGTTGTCCTGTCCTAGCTTATGCATTTCTATGTATACTGTATTCCCTCTGAATGCAAAAACTGTAATGACAAACTGATCATTTATAACTTTATTTGCAATTCTCAGATACTGTAATAGGACATGAGCAAAGTCTTTTTATTTATTTGTTTTCTCCAGAAGTTAACTTAACTGGTTCTGCTAGGATTCTCTCTTCCCTCTCTCCCTCTTTCTCGATTCATCCATACAGTAAAAGGCTGGCAAAGAAAAGACAAAGAGAAAAAAAAGCATAGCGAGTATATTTTTCTACATAATCCAAACGTTTGTTTACGGTTTTGCACCACTCAACCCATCCCCCTTGAAGCTTGCCCGTGTTTCATTATGCCGTAACTTTTTTCCGTCTTTTTTTACACAAGGAAAACAAAAACGGTGGTGAACATTTCCACAAGCCTGCTGTTGTGAAATCTGTTTGGTTTTTCTTTGTTTCTTCATGGCACGCTTGTGGGTGTGATTTGTTTTAAAAAAAAGTTGAAATTAGTTTTTTAATTTTACCATGGTGACATTATATTGCCATATTTGTGCATAGTTCTGGATATGTTGTCGTGAGTGATGTTTCAGACTTAAGCGGTGAAAATGTGAAAATAAGACAAAGGGGGACAGTACTGTTCTTGTGTGTGTGTGTGTGTGTGTGTGTGTGTGTGTGTGTGTGCGTGTGCGTGCGTGCGTGCGTGCGTGTGTGTGCGCGTGCACGTGTGCGCGCCTCTCCAAAAGTCTCTCAACTCACTCCCACAGTGTTTGCGGCATGTCGCACGAATTCCGTGAGTTTGCGTGTGAACGTGTGTGTGCATGTGTGTGAGCAAAGAGAGCAAAAAAAAAAAAAAAAAAAAAACGACAACCCCAGTGTACGTGCATTGGTTTAAATGTGTGTATGTATTCCTGTGTGTATGCACATGTGTTGTGCGTGTGCGCATGTTTCGTGTACTGAATCAGTACTTGCATTCGGCATGCTGTCAGAGCTGGTTCTTACAGTTTCCAGAGGAAATTTCTTTTTTTGTTTTCTCTCCCCCCTCCCCCTTTATAATGTTTTCCCGAAATGTTGACGAGTTGTATGTAAAAGTATGTATGTATGTATATACAGTTTGTATGTAAGTGAACAAGAGTTCAAACTAATAGTGAAACAGTGGTTTGGTTCATGCATAATATTGCTGGAGTACAGTAGGCCACAAGGTCTCCTCAACTGCTAACATGTTTGAATCAGATCGATCAAAACCTTCAATGCACATACAATTACTGCTGCAAAAATAAAATAAAAACTGGACACGATAATGGTGAGACTCACAAATAGAATAAAATAAAATATATCTATATCTTTAAACTCTCCTGTGTGCTGCACTTTTATTCCCATCCATGACATGATGGAATTTAGGTGGCATGTGGCGTAGTTACTACATTCTGGCCATTAAAGGCCATACTGGTGTCCGTACATGACACTATCTATTCAGAGCTTTGGTCGTATAACATAACTTACATATACTGTGTATAGTGTGTGAGTACTAATAAAACTAGTAGCCTAACATACCTGAATAATTGAGTCAATCTTGGCCAAACATAATTGCACAGCAACAATATTGTAATTTTACAAGAGACAACCACACAAGTTCACTGTGTTGGATTACCTTTCTCTTCAAGATGAATTTGATATTGTACTAGAGCAGGGGTCTTCAACAGGGGGTCCGGGACCCCTAGGGGGTCCGGTCCTCAGAGTTACTACAGGGGGTCCTCCAAATCTTTGTGTGATAGGAACTAGTTTTTCCCCCTTTCTTATATTAACCACTTGAACCCTAACTTTAGGCGTTGTGAGCTTGTAGATCAGCTATTTTTGGCAAAGAGCTAGCTTTAGAGGGGGAAAAGTACAGTGAAATGTCAAGTTTATTAAGTATTGACGGTTCAAGTGGTCTGAAAACTCATTAACATAAATCCAAAATACACTGTTGATGGTGCTGTCAAACAATGAAACTATAACTATGAACAGATTGTGGGAGTCCCTGCTTCATCTTTCTCTCAACTAAGGGGTCCTTGGCCTGAAAACGTTGAAGACCCCTGTACTAGAGTCAAACGAATGGAATAGAGTGGCTTTAAAATCAAACAAACCGCACTATGCTTCGGGAAATGGTCGACGGTAATGTGAAATGTACCGTGACATGCCAGACTGTCGGTATGGTCTTTCAAGGTGTGAAGCTGGTGGGGGATCATCCTGATCAGTCTGATGCACTGTCAAGAGTACTTCATTTCAGCTTTACTTTCTGTCTTAAATAACCACTTTAACCCTGGTTTCCCAAATTAAGAAAATTCTGATTTATAAGCTCACAATTCATCACGATGCAGGCTATTTCTGGTAAATCTAAGTTTAATATGGCTTAAGTGGTTCCAAATTTTGCCCTCACAGCATCCACAACATTGCTTTCACAGGGTCTTTCCAGTTCTCTGGTGTCTGATGCTGGCCACGCATGGCCAAGTGTAAGCAGCTTTTCACTCCAGAAAGTGCATTTTGTTCCTATACTTTCAGAGTTAAATTAACACCCAGGATTTTAATGTGTGTGTTGAGAAGGTGAGCAGATAATCCCTGCACATCCAGCTCCTCCTCCTGGATCTCCATGCATGGGGAGCTTCAGTCCCTGCTGACCCAAAACGGCGTCTCTTTGGGGACAGTTCTGCTGGAGGACGGCTGGTTCCTGGGGGATGGGGAAGAAAGGGCGTCTCTGCGCCTTCTCGTCCCCATGCCGCGTAGGCGTCACTGTGAGGTCACAGAAGCAGTGGACACACTCGCAGGTCTCTGTGGGGCTGGAGGAACGTGTTCGAGGCGGCAAATCACTAGAGTCCACGAGGGAATCTGCAATGTGATAATGAATGGTAGAATTAGAGCACGGCTCGGGCCAAATGTTTCTGCACGAACCCATCCCAAGAACCACAGTGTAGTAACCGAGCCCGACTCAAACTTTGTCAGAACCATGACTTTTTTTCTTTTGTTTTGAGGCACTTTGTTACCTTGACACGCTAACTGGGGACCCTTCAGATTCCCAGACTTTCCCAGGTGTTTTGCCCAGGTGTGCGTCGTTTTGAGGTTGGGGTTAGATTTAGGCATTGTTTTACTGAGGTTAGGGTTAGGCATAAAACCACGCCCACATGGGCGAAACACCTGGGAAAGAGGGAGTCCTCTCACTAACCACTCATCTGGCTGCCCCTGATAGTTATTTTGTTTTGCCATATTACCGTTGGTTAAAATAACTGCAGCTTGCAGTAACCAACAGTAACAATAATAGTTACCTACTCCTCCCACAAGTGAAATATTTCAATATTTTCAGCCCAACCCAGCTGATTCGCTGCCCACAAGGAGCATGTGAGCAATTAGGGGTTAGGACGAGTGGACAAAAATCCACTCGTCCTAGACAAACTGTGGAATAAACTCCCTGTCGCACTTAGAACTACAGACTCACGTTTTTTACTGATTAGATGCATGGTCTACCTATGTTATAGTTTTTTTCTAGATTGAATTTCCTATGCATTTGTTATATTGTCTTTGGTGTACTGACATATTATCTTGCTTATTGCGGCCGAAGGTCGCAGTTTACCATGAGAAAGGTCAACGTGTAGTCGTGTACACATTTTTACGGTCTATGAGTTTGCCGCTATGACATCATGCTCTGATGTCACTGTGATGTCAGGGGATGAAGATCCCTGATGTCCACATCACTGTGAGTCTGTGCCACATCACTGTGACTCAGACTCATCAGAATCGTATAAATTAGCAATGTGACTGTGATCTCAGGGGAACCACTCTTAACAGAATGGGTTTGCCCACTCTTAACAGAATGGGTTTGCCGCTCTGACATCACTCCCTGGCTTGATGTCCCGTTTATGCCCATATATGGAGATCGCTGATGTAATCACTTGTCACACTTGCAAATTAATTACGTCCTTGTATGTTTTATGCCCATATATGGAGATCCTTGTCCCGATGTCATCAATATTAAACGCATATCTGGGAATGCCCATATTTGGTAATGCACATATATGGGCATGTTCTGACCGATATACATCACTGGCCAGATGGCCAAGAATTGGCGCGACGGCGCATGTCGCCTAGTTATATTGATGTATTACCTGCTTATTGTAAGTCGCTTTGGATTAAAAGCGTCTGCTAAATGCCTAAATTGTAAATTAAGAGTCTTGCTCAGTAACAGGCTGCACCAGATGAGGTCCTGGCTCACTGCAGTAACACTGACCTTGAGGGTTCTGCCCGCGACGCTTGACCTCCTGGCCGTCCCCGGCCTCAACTTCCTGGGCACAGTCCAGCTCTGTGGCCCCTGGTCTGTGAGCTCTGGTCCTGGCTGTCCTGAGAAGTACCAGCAGGGCTACAGACAAGGCAGACACCAGCAGCACCATGCTCAGAGCTAGTAGAGAGTAGAGGAGAATGGTGGGGCCTTGGAGGACTGTGGATGGAGTGGAGTGTCCTCTGGAGGTTGTTGTTGGGTATATTATGGTCTCTTCAACTGCAGGGTTCTGAGTGGGGGAAGCTAAGGCAGGTGGCCGGGCTGACAGGATGGAGAGAGAGGAGAATGAAAACATAGTTGTAGCTCAGGGGTCTTCAACGTTTTCAGGCCAAGGACCCCTTAGTTGAGAGAGAGATGAAGCAGGGACCCCCACAATCTGTTCATAGATATAGTTTCATTGTTTGACAGCACGATCATGAGTGTATTTTGGATTCATGTAAATTTGTGTTTTCAGATATTTAACCACTTGAACCGTCAATACTTAATAAACTTGACCTTTCACTCTGTACTTTGTCTGCTCTTTTCCCCCTCTTCACTAAATCTCTTTGCCAAAAATAGCTGATCTACAAGCTCACTGCTATTTTTGGCTAAAGTTCTCAGAATATGGACACTAGGGTGGTTAATATAAAAAAGAAGAAAACAAGATTATATCACACAAAGATTTGGAGGTCCCCCTGTAGTAACTCTGAGGACCCCTAGGGGTCCCGGACCCCCTGTTGAAGACCCTTGTTGTAGCTTCTACCAAATTACCCATTCTTGTATTTAGCTTGCATTGATCCTGAATAGTACTATCTACATCGGTAGATAATGTAGAGACAGATATATGCGTCCCTTTCTAGTAGTATTGTGTACCAGTGGCGGCAGTGGCTCAGTTCGACCCTGGCCTCCCCCACAGTCCTTGACCAAGACACTGAACCCCATGGTTTCCTCTGCCATCAATGTATGCGTGTGAGAATTGGTGAATGTAGTGCACAATCATTGTAAAGCGCCTTCAAATTGCATAACTCAGTTTTAAAATCGTACTCAAAATAGGTACACCAGAGTGGAAATTGTTATGTCTTTATAGTCCAGGCAAGTTTTTCAAAAATATTGAATTTAATAATACAAAAATTGTAGTAATGTGTTTCACTCAACCTAAAGTGTAGTCTGCTCACTCCTTCTACCACTCAGTGTTGCTTCCTCTGTCTGACGGGTTATTTGAAGCCAGATGGGTTAATTCTGTTCCCATGGTGATGCCTTGTAGATGTAAGTGGTGGTGGTTCTCAACTCACATGACTATTAGTATACTGCTTTATTTCTGTTAAACTAGGTAGTCAGTTCCATTTACCTGGTGTCCTGGGTTTAAATTGGTTTGTAATTACAGAAACCCCAGCTCTGGAGTTAACGATCGATGGCCAGCATAATGGTGCATTGGTGCCTATTTAAGAATCAAAGGCACTTCAATTTAAATGAAAATATTCAGTCTCCATGGTTGCCTATGCTGTGAATGCAGAGTTGAAGGCTACAGCACATCTTTTCTGTAGGTAAGTCACAGCATCATGCATTCATGCATGATCTTGCATCTTCTATACACTGAACCTTGACACCTTGACTTGCTTTTCTCACTCTCTTCTCTCATATGTGTGTGCGCGTGCACTCACTCTGGCAGTGTTGGGAGCAATGTGCTGGGTGACTTCCACACACTTCTGCACAGCTCAGACATTTCCTCAGGAGGCGGTCATAGTACTGGCCGGTGGACACCTTGCACTGCTCTGCCACTGCCACACAATAACATGGGGGACAGCGGGACACATTGGTTAGTAGAGGTTATACAAAATTGGTTGACTGTCATTTGGAAAGGTAAAAAACAACAACTTTGGGGTGACTTGGGGTACTACCTGTAGCCTAGTACATGGACAGTTAGACACACACAGGGAAGAGTGTTTCCATCGACCATTTGTGAATTCACTCTTTGTCAAGTCCCACCCCATGTCGCTCTGTTACTAGGTGGGACAAAAAAGCCAGGGAAGACTATTTTTATAATGGAAGTGAATGGGGAAAAAAAGATTTTTCATAGCCTCATTATTGCTATTTAAAGTACCAAAAGAAAAACATCTACATGATATTAATATAAAAAGGAACAAAAAAGTACAGTGGTTACATTGCAAAACAGGGGTTTTCCCCCTAAAATACATGTTTTAATTCGTTTAATCCTCTGAAACAGGCAGAGGGCATAGAGAGAGAGAGAGAGAGCAGTGCATCTTGGGTACCTCGCACTGACCAGGAAGTTGTGGAACTATAGCCTCACTCTCAACATAAAATGTATTTTAATTGTTATTCTGCCCATTTAAAATATATGTACCAATTATCCCATACAGCTCAGATGAGCCCTGCTACTATGACAATCAAGCTCATCTTGTGCTGCTACACTCATTTTAGTCTACTTTTTTAACTTGCTATCCATAGTTATGTGATGGCACAAAGAAATCTAGCTAATTCATATACTTAATTACTTGCGCCTATATAAAATATGAGGCGCAAGTACTGCGTTCAGTTGAAGGTTTTTGTCTGTGGCACATATTGGAACACTGAAGTATATTATATATAATACTTAAATATATTATATATATATAATATATAATATATATAATACGTAAAACTTGGACATTGAGATATATATATATATATATATATAGGAGTTCAGTTGAAGGTTTTTGTCTGTGGCACATATTGGAACACTGAAGTATATTATATATAATACTTAAATATAATATGTATATATATATATTATATATATAATATGTAATATATAATATATATAATACGTAAAACTTGGACATTGAGGTATATATATATATACCTCAATGTCTATATATTGAGGTGTGTGAGAAAATATATAGAGATATATGCTCTCTCTCTCTCTATATATATATATATATATATATATATATATATATATATACCTCAAGACTAATTTTCCAGGTATATATATCTATATATATTTGGAAAGTATATATATATATCTTGAGACTACTTTTTCATACCTTGTCAAGGTATATATATATATATATATATATATATATATATATATATATATATATATATATATATATATATATATATATCTAGAGAGGTAGTTTCCAGGTATATAGAGCAGAATAGGTATATGTCATCTAGGTGGTATATGTCATCTAAGTATCTTGAGACTACCTCTTGAGGTAAATATATATATGTCATCTGGTATATGTCATCTAAGTATATCTCAAGACTACCTTTCCAGGAGATATATACTCTCTATATATATATATATATATATATCTATATATATATATATATATATATATATATATATATATATATATATATATATATATATACAGTATATATATATATATATATATATATATATATATATACCTCAAGACTAATACTCCAGGTCTATATATCTATATATATTTGGAAAGTATATATATATCTTGAGACTACTTTTTATACCTTGTCAAGGTGTGTATATATATATATATATATACACACACACGGAGAGGATATATACCTGGAGACTACCTTTCCGGGTATATATATCCATATACCTGGAGAGGATATATACCTAGAGACTATCTCTTCGGGTATATATATCCATATATACCTGGAGAGGATATATATACCTGGAGACTATCTCTTTGGGTATATACAGTATATCCATATATACCTGGAGAGGATATATACCTGGAGACTATCTCTTCGGGTACATACAGTATATCCATATATACCTGGAGAGGATATATACCTGGAGACTATCTCTCCAGGTATATATCCATATATACCTGGAGAGGATATATACCTGGAGACTACCTCTCCAGGTATATATATACATATATACCTGGAGAGGATATATACCTGGAGAATACCTCTCCAGGTATATATCCATATATACCTGGAGAGGATATATACCTGGAGACTATCTCTTCGGGTATATATATCCATATATACCTGGAGAGGATAGATAGACTATCTCTTCGGGTATATATATCCATATATACCTGGAGAGGATATATACCTGGAGATTACCTCTCCTGGAGAGGATATATACCTGGAGACTACCTCTCCAGGTATATATGGATATATATATACCTGGAGAGGTAGTCTCCAAGTATATATCCTCTCCAGGTATATATGGATAGGTCTATATATCTGGAGACTATCTCTCCGGGTATATATATCCATATACCTGGAGAGGATATATACCTGGAGACTACCTTGATAAAAGGCGCAAGTTTGCTCCTCGTTAGAGGTGCAGTCTTGTTAATATACTGTTCACATTATTATTATAATTTCTTGCCATAATATAAATAACACAGGCTAACCTTTGCAAGCTATTCATGCTAAATGAAATGTCCCTTGTGCCACATCCTGCAGATTCACCTCCTGTAGCCATCATGTCACCCCCGTACTAATACTACAGTATCTCCCGCTGAAGAAGGAGGTGAGTATTATTTATTGAATTATTATTATTATTATTAGTTGAATGACAGTCCTTTACAATTAATTATGTGGGGAAAGAACTCAGGCTATCCTTCTAATCCAGGCCATCTTTCTCTGGGACAGGCTCTCTAGATCATGAACTATTTCATGCAACAGGTTAGTGAATTGTCCACCATATTGATAAGGACTCTGTATCCACCTGTTTCTGTGGGAATTTACTGTAGAATTATGTGTGGGACACATCCGGAGAACAGCTGGCATACAGTAAGCTCGCGTCGCAGATGCAACTGTTGTGAGCTTGTAGATCACACTTGGCTGCGACGCCGGAACTGCCGCCCACCTACTGCACAATGCACGATGGGACGTTGGAAACTTGTGGATATACTAAATGTTCATCTACCATCTCTAAATCACACCGTGCCCTCTTGTGAATGGTAATATGCCACATTGTGTGCAGAATGTGGTGTGCATGCAACACTGCAGTAGGCCAATTAGCTCACGGCTATGGAAGACTTAAAATGATTGGACTGCAAGAGAGCGGAAAAGGCTTTGTACAATGTTTTGTGAGGTCAATGATTAGGTTCTGGACGTGATATTACAGTGACTGTGCAGGGTTTGTGGGCTCTGCGGGGGGGGGGGGGGGGGGGGGGGGTACCCTGATGGGACCTTTGCATGACACATGCATAGAAGTTACAGTATGTTAAACTCACCACAGTACTCAGCACACCTGGCAAGCGTGTCTCTCTGCTTACAGACCAGGCGACAGGGCAGGCAGCTTCTGAGCAGAGCATCCCAGTACTGTCCTTCTGAGCAACGCCCTCCCATCTGCCCCTTTCAGAACTGGAACGGAGACAGACAGATTACAACAGTTGTATGAATAAAATCAATGGGTTGAGTCTAGAACAGGGGTCTTCAAAGTTTTCAGGCCCATCGTGCATTGTTTCAGGCCTTAGTTGAGAGAGAGATCTACAAGCTCAAAATAAGTTTTTATTTTTGTTAATTTTATATATATTTTTTAAAGCTTTTGCATGCTCAAAATAGGGACAGCAGATTGGAAGTGGTCAACTGAGCAAGCTTGTAGTAAACACATGGGACTTCACTTCAAGCTATTTGAGAGATTCCAAAAAATGTACTGCATACTTATAGCCTAGTAAAATGACTCCTCCTACCTTCTGTTCAAGCTGGTTTACAAGGCTACAGCATACTGTATCTGAGGATGTTTCTGTTACAGAAGATATTGATAGAAAAAGCACAGGCCCTCTTGCTCTTTCTCCATTCTTCACCTATCTCAACATCATCAAATCATATCTCTCGATCTCAGCAAGACTCTTCCTTGCTCCACTGGGCACGCTCAGTGAGGCGTGACACACACACACACACACACACACACACACACACACACACACACACACACACACACACACACACACACACACACACACACACACACACACACACACACAGTGAGACCAAAACTACACTTGGTGTGAAACCATCATCTGGTTTCACACTCAAGGTCTGGGTTTGAATCACAGTATTGCTCTAGCTAGCTCATCACCTTCCCTGAAACATGACTTGTCTCAATTTAAGAAACATACATATCTCTTTCCTTCAACTTGTCTTAGCTGTTCTTCCCCCTCATCTGGTCCATGCGGTGATCTAAGATAGGTCTATGCTTATTATTACTCGTAACAGTGCTCTAGGAACATCTGCCAAATACAGTATTCGTTGAACCAGACATATTCTGTGGTTGCACTTGTTCTCACAGTCACTGTAGTATTTCCGGCGAAGGATACGATGGGCTCAAAGGGATAGTTTTTCTATCGATTCCTCACGCCATGGAGACTTGAATTCATGGATATTTTTTAGTTTTTTTTTTTTTTCGAATTCGTAAGCCAACCATTTGATGGCCGACAGCAGTTCCCTATGGAGACACAAAGGAGGCTCTTTGTAGGGAGCTCCCTTTAACCCCAGAGTGCTTTGTCTCTAATGTCAGACATGCATCAGACCTCAAATGAATTCTCAGAATACACAGGACCACAATGGAAACAAGCCCCTAGAGTTTTTTGTTATCCTTTTAGCATTATTGTATAACTGTACCTCTGTATTTTCTGCAAAGTATTCAATCAATCAAAAAAACTTTCCAGCAATAAAACCAGCATGAACTGTATGACATCCCAATACCCCCCCATCTCTCTTATATCTTATATTTAAACTTGGTTGCGCATACACTGTGGAAATAGAACAATGAAACAAGTCGCTCTGCTGTTTTGAAGTTGTAGATCGGCTATTTCTGGTGCATGACTCCGGCGCAACTATAAGTATACAGTAAATCACCCGTGACTTTCATGTGTCTGACCATTGATGAGCCTATAGTCACTTACCTGGTGGGATGCGAGTGAAGACCTGAAGTTGAACAGTCCTGTCAGAGTGATGCAGGGAAGTGTGTTTTACATGGAGGCTGCACACAGTCTACCCTGGGATTTCCCCCTACTTTACTGAGGCTGAAGAGGACCCCCGCCTCTAGCTCACACGTATGCACGCACACACGCACAGGGGTGGTCTTTTCATGAGCTTGTTGTGTGAAGATGTCCTGTGAAACAGCAGCCATGCTTCCACACAAAGGACTCTCAGAACGTAGACAAACCTTCTGCGCATACAGTTCTGTATGACCGTGGTTGCAGTAGTTGCCTGGCATTTGATAGCTCAGTAGACAGGGTGTTTGTACTCCCTGTATCAGAATAATGGCCATTTAACAGCACAGTAACATCTGGAGGTGGCTCCCAGGTCACCTTACTGAGCATTTTACAGTGGTTATTACCAACGTGGTTATTTTTAGCTTCACTCAGCTGATGGCTGCTCGGGTGGTTACGCAGACTGGGGTTAGGGAGGCGAAGCAGTGACCTTCTGTGACGGCCTCTCTAACCACTAAGCAACGCCCGCCGCAGTGTCTGTGTCCTACTGTAAAATGACAAAGTTCAGTCCCACACGTTGTCTGTTACAGGGGCACAAAGTGACGTTGTACAGCCGAAGGGATGTCAGGAAAGCTGACTCACAATGAAACTACACATTTTAGTTTCAACCTAACAAAAGTGTACGTGAAGTTATTTATTTTACAAGCTACATGACTTGCAGTTACATTTAAATAATAGGCCTAAGGGAAAATATATAATATACATACATATATATATATATATATACAATATGAAATATACTTCAAAATCGTAAAAAAAAAAAAAAAAACAGCCAGAGCACATCAATCTCTTGTGCCAATAAAGACAGGACATAGCAGCAGATATCAAATATGTATGAAACGTGTGGGAATGGAGTGTGCTCACTGTCATAGTGATAGTGACAGTAGATAGTAATTTCACAGTTTCACTGTGTTTAGTGTTAGTTTCACAATACTGTCTCTTCCCATTATGTAAACTATCCTTTGCACCTGGCACAGTGTCTAAGCTAAATGTCTAGAATGGCAGGCCCAACATCACATTTCGACGGTGAAATGAATGAACAACGATGAGTAGATATTATATGCCTAATTGAATGTTCAATTATAGATATTATAGTTTCTTTGATTGGTTTCCTAAATTACAATAGGCTAAGCCAAAAGTCAGAGAGCTCAAGGTTCAGAGCCAAGGAGCCTTGACAGTATTCACAAAGTGTAAAAAAGAAAAATAAGTAACTTTAAGAAAGAGGAAAGCCCTAATTGGTTAATTGTTTAGTCATGCTTCCTGGTTGTTTACTGCAGTTTATGTACCTCTGTGTTACGTTTGTTCAGTGTCTTCTATGACTTGTAGTTCTGTGTTGTAGTCTGTTCATAGTTCTGTGTTGTAGTCTGTTCATGCCCATGTATCTCGTTGTGTTTTGTACTAATGTTGCATTCATTGTGCCACCTGTCTACCCTTGTAGCTGTTACTTGTCTTGTCTCCCATGCACCCAGTGATTAGTGTTAACCCTAGTCACCCTGTGTGCTGTTTGCGCCAGCCTTTCCTATGTTGATTGTCATTTGCTAGTTCACCTGCATCTAGGAATTAGTTCCCGTGTCAGTGTGTTTATATCAGTCCGTAAATTAGTGTTAGTGTGAGTAGTTAACTTGTTTAGGGTCTCAACTCAACTGATATGTGTCTGTGTTTTGACGCTTGTTAGCCCTGTTTGTTGAAAACACTGGTTCATTGGAAAGACCTTTTGAGTTGAGCTGATCTGCCTTGCTTCATCTGCATGGTCCTACTCATCACTCATTCTGACAGAAGTATGAATTCTTTATCAATTTTAACCCATCATGGTAGCTGTAGAACTGAGAGGGCTCTGAATTCAGAAGAAACCTTCAGATGCTCGGAATAGGCTCTTCACAGCAGGTGTTTATTTAAATGTCAGTGAAGGAAAAATGAAACGACAAACAAGAAAGAAACAAATTCAGAATGTTCACGTGATGACTAGTATACATGCTCTTGACTGCTCAGCAGAAACCTCTGAGTCATTCGCATAAAATTATTATAACTGTATGTTCTTAAACTTAATTTAAAGCTGCACTATATAACTTTCCTCTTCTACCCCGGATTTAAACCTGGTTTCATGTGACATTTAATAGAGCTTTTAATAGAGCCTGCCTGCTTGCTCAGGGTTTACATTGAATCTTGACCATCAGGTCAGAATTCGTGTCAGGTATTGTGTCTAGGTGAGACATGACCTTTGACACGATCTAAATGTTTCAATAGAAGAGCAGGGAGGCAAAACACAACCACCGCAATTGCATAAGACTAATTATATTGTATTAACATACTCTACCATACAGATTGCACACATTTTAACTCTGACTCTCAAGAGTGTAGTTCATTTATGGTAATTGAACACTGAAATTATTTCATTATTTAGATTAAATATTTCTTATATGGACTCTCTAGGACTTTGGGAATACTGTTGCACCTTCGCCGTGAACCTCGCAAGTAATTATTTAGGAACTTAAGCTTATTAAAAACGAATCTATTCTAAACTATAATTGTAGTTATGCATAGAATAATCTCATTCTCTGTTGTGTTAACACTCAGGATGTTATTTGGTAGAAACAACTTCTGGGTCCGCAATCATGATCCATAGGAGACAGGAAAGCACAAGAACTCTGGGGTATTTGAGTTAGTGACATGGGACATCGATGCGTTCATTGTTAGATTTCATAATTATGAAATTATGAACATTATCAAGAAGTTCCCATTGCAAAAATGACAAATGATGTCCTGTTATTGTCACAGTACCATGTCTTGGCCAGTAGATGGAGACAGAGGCCAGTGCTTTAAATTACTCCTATGACATGCACAGGCATGAAGGGGTCTGTCTTAGTCCATGGGCCGTTTTGAAAAGCTGTAGATGTAGATGATATTTTGGTATGATAACCCTTTCTGAGACACAACTAAATTGGTGTTATCAGCTGCTAGATTTGGTGTCCCATTAACTTTACTATACTGTAGTAAAGTTAATGGGACTCTCTCTCTCTCTCTCTCTCTCTCTCTCTCTCTCTCTCTCTCTCTCTCTCTCTTTCTTGCTCTCAATCTCTCTGTCTCTCCCTATAGCATGGTTATTTACCCTGTTTAATCATGCAAAACTGACAACAGTATAGATGCTCTTCTAAAGCAACAGCCCCGAGCCATCCTCAGGCAGTTCGACAGCTGCCCAGTACAACCACACTCTTCTATTCGGCACTGTGTGGGGAAAACATTAAAGTTTGATTGTTTTTTTTTATCTACACTACAGTAGTTTGTCATTTTCTTATATGTTATACTGTGGTTCTTCTTCAATCTGTTCTTTATAATTATATAATGTACTATAGACTCATGAAGGGGGTCTTCTACAATGTACCTAACAATATATTATATCATTGTTTTCGGGTGGAAACCATGTATGTAAATGTCCCCTGGCGTGGCAGGGGGAGAGCGGAAACCAGGACTACAGGTTAGGTAGTCACCGGGTGAGAAAAATGGGTTGCAAAACCGTGGGATAAAAAATTTAAAAAAGGAAACCATGTATGTCCAAAACCGTTCATTTGTATTTATCATTTTAAAAATTATTTAAACTAGTGAAAATAGCCGATCTACAAGCACACAACGCCATCGCACGAGGCGTTGTGTGCTTGTAGACCTGCTATTTTCACTAGTTTTGTGCGACAGTCTTGTATGATGAAGCAGGGCTTTACTTTACGAAAAAAGCGTACCAATTTGAAACTTGGAGATACAAGGTTTCTGCCCAACAGTGACGATATATTGTATGAACATTTAGTGTATGTTCTCTCTTCGGAGTGTGGCTCAGTTCAATTCAGGCTACATATTCAAACCTGCAGTATCAGATTCTGTCAGCTATGCATGAGAGTGACACAGAGAGAGAGAGAGAGAGAGAGAGAGAGAGAGAGAGATGAAGTGACACGTGAACAGAGAGAGGGACATAACTGAGTAAGAAAAGAGTCATCGTTGGTGCCTGCAGCTTATTGCCATTAATTTTAACGGCTGGCTTCACCTTAGTGGGGTGTGAAATGAAGCTATAAGCCTCACAAGCGCGCACACACACACACACACACACACACACACACACACAGTAGAATGTTTCATTCTACTGTAGCTGACCTACTGCCATAAGTGTACAACACAGGATAACACACACATATGCACACAAAAACATGTTTATAGCATACATAGATTCACAATCATGTGTTGAAACACCCTGGTTACATTAGAGACGTCCATAACCTTTGTGTAAACAAACATGATGCAACTGTCTGACACATGCATGAAAAAGCAGAGATATTTGTGCTCTTAGGAAATCTAACCAACAAAAGCAACATTTCACCCATGTTAGGGCTTCATCATTCAAGGTAGCCTCGAAACGTCAGTCGATTCTTTGTACCGGTGCTTAGCGCCTTGATAAAAGAGGCTTCAATTGTTCGTGCTGCTCCAGACCTACATTAGGCTTCATCAGCCCTGGCAATGGGCAAAATGTTGCTTTTGTGGGCTAAATAAAATATTGGAGAGCAGTGATTTATCGGGTGCCCTTCTTTTAACTTGAGTATTTTGGGTCAGTTTTTAAAGAACCGTATAGGGATGTGCATATCGTCACTGTCGGGCAGAAACCTCGCATTTTCAAATTTGTATGTTTTTTCATAAATTCATCATACAAGACTGTCGCATATGACTAGTGAAAATAGCTGATCTACAAGCACACAACGCCTCGCACCGTGATGTGTGCTTGTAGATCGGCTTGTAGATTAGCTATTTTCACTAGTTTAAACCATTTTTAAAATGATAAATACAAGACGAACAGTTTTGGATATAGGCTACAAGGTTTCCACCCGACAGTGACGATATACTATATCCTGTCCCTTTTCACTCTGAGGAGGCCTGTCTGCTGTTTGAGAAGCAGGTCAATGGCCCTGGAGCTCCCATGCACAGATAGCACTACGGTTGGCTTAGTGTAAATAGGACAGCCATGGTTCAACCATCGCCTCTGGCCTTGGACTATGACACTTAACTGTGTATACACATACAGATGGGTGCGCTTGTGCGCACGCACACACGTATGTGTGTGTAATGTGCATAATGTACTGTGTGTGAAGAGACATTTGACGGTGTCTAAGGCAGAGAGGCAGAGAGAGACGAACTGACCAAGGTCCCAGAATTCTCAGTGGTTCTCAAAGGACTTCAAATCGGGTGCAACTACTGGTAACAAATTCTAACAATGGAATCTATTCCACTAGACCGCAGTCTTCTGGCTAGTTCTCAAGGTTAGCCATACCATCACTCATGATATACTGCATCCCAATGCGCACACACACACACACACACACACACACACACACACACACACACACACACACACACACACACACACAAATGGAAAACGGTGCATTTTTATATACTGTAGCGCCTTTATCCAGGCACATTACAGAGATTGTGCATTACATTCACCCATGCATTCATATATTCATATACACCGATGGCGGAGGAAACGATGCAAGACCAACCTGCTCAACACATCCCACACACATCACACACAGCAACGAAACAGAGAGTGAAAGAAGAAGGCAAGAAGGGTCCTTGAGGGGATTCTATGGGGGGATTGAACGAGGGTGCCATGGCATTGTTTTCCAAAGGTTCATTGTTCCGAAGTTTCATTAGTCCGAAGTTTCATTAGTCCGAATTTGTTAAGAATACTATGCCCAACTCTAACCCTAACCTTAACCTCAGTAACCCTAACTACATTCAGACTAATGAACCTTCGGAACAATGAACCTTTGGAATTATGGGCAGTCCCCTGAACGAAAAGGTAGTGCCCACACGTCCACTTGAATGCCCAGGTGCAGGACAACAGTAGAGATGGAAAACAGTAGAGCTGATTCTACCAGTATGTGGACCAGTTTTGTCTTTAGGTTCCATGGGGTCCCCAGCTAAATTAGTTAATATTGCTTCAAAATTAGTTCCTATTTACATGGTTCTATGGCCCAAATACATATTCATTTTGGGGTCCTTGCCATGAAAGAGTTATTGGCCATGAAGCCTATTGTTATTGGCCATGAAGCCTATTGGTCAGACCAAGGATTCGGTGAGACGAAACCATTTTAAACCCGGTTTATACTTTGTTGTACAGTGGTGAAAACAACAGATCCACACACGTAAGATTGTAGGTCTGTTATTTTATCTGTGTGTGTGTGTGTGTGTGTGTGTGTGTGTGTGTGTGTGTGTGTGTGTGTGTGTGTGTGTGTGTGTGTGTGTGTGTGTGTGTGTGTGTGTGTGTGTGTGTGTGTGTGTGTGTGTGTGTGTGTGCGTGCGCGTGCGTGCGTGTGTGCGTGCGTCCACTCAGTGTTATGTGTGCTGAGTAGTGTAGTCATCCCATATAGCATCCCAGCTTGCCCTCCCACACAGTAAAATCCAAAATGCTTTACTCCAAGAGTGAAAATGAGTGGACCCGTATGCGTCTCGTTTAGTGTGTGGCAGCAGAGAGGCCTAATGATTAGCAAGACAGAAAGACCAGAGGTTCAGTCCCACCGAACAACCAAAGCACATCCTTCACTTCTTCCCTACTCTCAAACATCTAAATGTTTTACACGTGTGTGCAGTCATGCATGGTATTGTATTGTCTGACTCTGTCGTGGAGAGCATGTCTTGACTTGTTGTGCAAGCTCTCTCTCACACACACACACACACCATCTGTGTGTGGAAAAGTAATTTTTCACAGCAGACCCCAATTTATTCAATCTTGCACAACCGCATCATGCTCTGAAAATAGCCCATCTACAAGCTCACAGAGATTTGGTGTAGAGTGAAAATTGAGGGGGCCATGAGTATAGATCCCTGGGGGATCCCAGTCAACAAGTATGAAGGATTTTTAATAAGCCATGACAGTTTGAGCACAGCACACGCAATTTGCATTAATGTCGCCCACATACTGTCTCTCTATGTCTCGCTGCCTCTCTCTCTCTCCTCTCTCTCTCTCTCTCTCTCTCTCTCTCTCTCTCTCTCTCTCTCTCTCTCTCTCTCTGCTATTCCAAGCACAGGTCTCTGCCATGTCAGGTAGGTTATTGTGGCCTTCTGTTGGCACTACTATAATAGTTCAATGTGAAAAATAATAAACCAGACCGCACAACACCACCCCGTGGTGTGTGTGATAGAGTCTGGTTTATTAACCAGGCAAGGTGGAGCTATAACAGGCCAATGTGAAAAGGGTGGCATTTGTTCAAGTGTACCCATTTGTGGGATTTTGGGATAAAATCTGTAGGAGTAATATCAAAAGATTTGTTTTACACAAGTGCTCCTGGTGGCTCTATGAAAGGCTGATGTGAAAAATGCAGGGCAAAGGTTTTTCCTTGGCCTCTAGGGAGTGCGCATACCATGTTTTACACTGATCGGTGGAGTTATAGGTAAAACACGAATCAGCCTGTTAAAGCGCCACCATGAAGCTGACAAGTGATATTTCTTCTTCTGCCTAGAGGGAATGTGCGTGCAAAACGGAGCACTCTTGCAATCTTTGGAAGCCAAGCTTAGCCAATCAGGATGGAATATGAAAAATCGCGATAGAGATACTGTGTACCAATTTGCGTGATTTTTGGACAAAATCTGTAGGAGTACTGTCCAAAAATGTGTTTTGCACAAATCCGCCTCCTGGTGACGGTATAACAGGCCCGTGTGAAACATTTGGGGCAGAGGTTCTGCTCTGGCACCCAGGGAGTGTGCATGCGCAGTTTCGCTGCCATCGTGCCAACGTTGCCAGAGATTACAGTAGCTGTCCACGGATGGCCGCACAGACACATGGACGGACGGAAGGACAGACATACAGGGTGCAAAACATAGTCTCGGCCATGCCTTTCGGTCTGGCGGAGACAATGACATAGAACTGTGCATCATAGATCTGTACCATTACTACACATGCACTGTACCTGTGTTCTCTTTGTTACTCAAACTTCTGGATTACGGTGATATGTTCTCACACACACACGCACACACACACACACAACACACACACACACACACACACACGCGCACACATACACACACGCACACACACACACACACACACACACACACACACACACACACACCACTACTAGTAAGACGCATAAGGGCGACAAGCGACCTCGCGAGGTCGCGTCATGTCTTGGCCATCTGGCCAGTTGCAGTATGTATATCGGACAAGTTACCCATATAGACTCCTGGTACCCATATATGGAGATCCATGTACTGTATATGGAGATATGCTGTGAGAGCCCAAACATGCTTACTCAGTTATTCGTCATAGTAAGTCCTATGACGTCAATGACATCTGACATCATACATACAATCCCTTGTATGCCCATACGGATTCTGTTGGTGGTACAGTATGTGGCCGATGTGGCCTCCATATATGGGCATTCCCATATGAAGTCCTGTTAGATATGGGCTTAATATTGATGACATAAGGGATCTCCATGTATGGGCATAAAAGGGATTCTGTTAGTGTGGTTCCCCTGATATCACAGTGAAGTCAGAGTGTGATGTCAGAGCGGCAACCCCATTCTAGAACTCGAATTGAATATACTGTTATGTTTATTCTTTGGTTTTCCGTGTTGACCTCTCTGTCTCCCTCTGCTCTCTTTGTCCAGCTTGGTCTCCAGTGAAAAGGTTGGCATTGTACTTTTATTTAAACCACAAGATATGTTTAATATTACCGAAAATATACATTGCATGTCAACGTTTCCAGATTCAACTATAAGCTACTTTGTCATACCAGTGTCACACAAAAGTAGTAAATACGGATGATCTTCTATTTTTACTATTTTTGAGAAAATATTTAAAGTGGTTATGTGTGTTTGTGGGTTTTAAAAATATTGAACCAATGAAAATAATGAACAAGCTTTTGACTAATAACTACACTGGATCCATTGGAACACATCATTTTTTCCATTTCTTGGACATACAGGGTTTACATCCGACAGTGACGATGTCAGTAGTTCAGGGGTCTTCAACAGGGTGTCCGGGGCCGTTGGAGGTCCTCAGAGCGTGTCGCCAAATCTTTGTGTGATCGGAACAGCTTTGGTTTTTAGTTTTTTTTTAACCACTAGCATTCCTATTCTGAGGATAACTTTAGCCAAACATAGCCGATCTACAAGCCCACAACGCATCACAGCATGATCCTGCTACAAGCTTGTAGATCGTCAATTTTCGGCAACACGGTTTGGTATAGAGGAAAAAAGAAGAGACTAAGTAGAGAGTGAAAGGTCAAGTTTACCGGTTTAAGTGGTTAAATGTCTGACAATACACAACAATTTGAATCCAAACGATAGTGCTGTCAAACAAGTCTATGACGCTATCTATGAAATCTATGAAAACGTTTAATCTGCAACACAGTTTTATACAATATGTAGTGGGCGGTCCCTGGCTCCCTGCTTCATCAATCTCTCAGCTAAGGGGGCCTTGTGCTGAAAAACACTGAAGACCCCTGCAGCAGTTTGTGATTCCCATCCTATCGGTATGCAACTCGAATGGCACTGAGTTGGCAGCAGCGGGCATCACACTGCTCTGCACGGGCACTCACTCAGCTAGTGCCTCATGGGGGCTTAAGCCTGCCACTTATGGCAATGAGAGTCAACATATCTGTGGTTTGCATACTAATACAATGCTAACATTTCTCCTCTGGTGATTGAGTTAGTTTGTCTCACTCTGCCACTTTGTGTATCTACTTTCCTTCTTCGTCAGTAGTCTGTCATTCTGGTGAACGTAAACCTTAACTGAGCTTATGTGAGTTCAGGGGCAGTGACAGCGTCTCAGCCTTGGAGGAATGTGTACACAGTCCAAGCAGAACTGGCCACAAATATGTAATGTACAGTGAGAAGCTATGTTGTCATGTTATTACCAAGACACCATAAAACAGTGGTTCTCAACGTTGATCCTGTGGACCCAGACTGCAGCTGGGGGTTCATTCCAGCATCTATTCAGGGACTCATTTACAGCAGGGACAACAGCTGGATGCAAGTATCTACAGTACCTCAGTGCTTCTAAAACCTTTTCATGTCAAGGACCCCCAACTTGATACTTATTAGCACACAGACCCCCATTTGAAAAGATATTCCAGGGACCCCCATAAGAAAAGATTTTTACGGCTCTAGCAGTGATTCTCAACCATTTTAATTTCAAGGACCCCCAGTTTCTATCTCTGGGAAACCAATTTATATTAGTAGTAAAATCAATGTTAATTTGACTCAGAGTGTTAAAATGGAACCAAATGGACCAGTTAGGGTCCATTTTGGTTCCATTTGTACACACTCTGAGTTACAGACCTGTAAGGGTCCATTTGGGTTAAACTATCATTTAGCTGGGGACCCCTTTGAACTCCCTCAAGGACCGACCCCGCCTTGAGAACCAATGATCTACCTGGTAGAGTAGGACATTTGCAGTGGTCTGGTCCTCTGGACCAGAATTGAAAACAACAGGTTTATATTTCCATAAAGTACACATAAAGGATCTGTTTCACAATTAATCCAGGGTTTCACTTCTTAAGCCCTATATTCCATTATATTCAAAAGATTGCTGATCTACAAGCTCGCAACAGATCAATGAGCTTGGTGACTGTTGTTGTTTTTTATGATTAGTAAAACTAAAAACAGTCCACTCCAAAATACAATCACGAGAAGTAAATGGAACCTATTGTAACCTCACAATTTTAGTTAGGATTTCGTTTTTTTTAATCATGTGTTTTCCAAATGTTAACTATTACATTTCAGGCAAGCATTTTCCACTCCAAAGAATGTAGTCATACAGTAGCATTTTGGAGTGAAACCTTTTGTGTAAATTGATATTTACATCTTTTGAGTCCAAAGCGAGATTTAGTCTGTGTTTGAAAAAAGCCCATGAGGACAGTTTGTCACAAAAACACAAAAACAAAACAATTTATATGTAACTCCACTCTGAAGTGCGAAAGGTCCTTGGGAAGATAAAATGTTTCCATCCTACTTGTGAATAGATAATCCAGGAGCGCTTGAAAGCAATGCTGTTTCTGCCCCCATGGACAGTTATTCAAGTGTCCAGTGGCCAGAAGAGCACCTCTCATATCTAAAGAGTGCTTTGCCATGGTTTTCTCCTTTGTGTATTTTAACACGGTGTTACTCCCTTTGAATAAAACATGAGTGTATATCTTTGCAGTTTCATCTACTGGGCTCAATGGCATTTGTTCTGCTTTGAAGAGAAACCTTGGCAGGACCCTCTAGTCTACCTTATACTGTGCTGTCAGATTGTTTGGCCCAATACATTATACAGTATTCTTGCATAATAATAATAATAATAGTAATAATAATAAAAGCAGTGCCTATCTACCAAAACCCCTTTGTGCTTCCATAGAAGGGGTGAACAGTTCCCTTCCTTGGGTAACATCAGAAACAAAACAACAGTTTACCACTGGTCCAATTCGACTGGCTCAGCAAGCTCTCAGTCTGGCAGGGGTGAACTGTGTTCTTGTTCATTTTACCATCACTGTCACTGTTGGGATTCAAAGGTGGCCATTAGCAAGCTCAGTTGAGGTCCACCTTTGGTCTAATTGGGTCTCAAAAGGTGTCCATGTCACCACTCCAGGCAAAACAATGTCCAACAGCCTGTTTTTCACCTGGAGATTTATTTTCCTCTCCCACCATATGGCTTCCATCATAATTCACACAGCAGACAACAGCATTCCCCAAATCCCTCCTCTCATCATATGCTGGTCTGCAGCTCGCCGTTGAGCAAGGCGGTGTTGTGTGCGTCCACATTGTCATTGTTGAGCCCCATGGCGCCGGTGTCATGGTTGAGCACCATCCTGGTGCGGTCTGCGCGGCTGTCGCTGCGCTCCACCTCGTCCAGGCCCGCCACCTTCTGGAGGCACAGGACGTTCTGGAAACTCTTCTTGAAGTTGTTTGACAGGAAGGCGTACAGGATGGGATTGGCACAGCTGTTGGCGTAGCCCAGGACCACCACAAAGTCGAACATGCTCTTCAAGGCGGGCGTGGCCGTGATGGAGCTGGTGACCGAGGCCACGTTGAAGATGTAGAAGGGCAGCCAGCACAACACGAACACCGTCACTACGATGGAGACCATGCGGGTCACCTTCCGCTCCGAGCGCTTGCGCTTGCTGGAGCCCACACGAATGCCTGAGGACTTAACCTGGAGGAGAGCGAAATGGAGCATATTTAGGTTCAGTGGTGTAAAAGGGAAAATTACATGAATGAATTCAAGACATTTCAGGCTGTGTGGGAAATCGTGGAAGAAGCGTACATTCAGCAAAAATAGTAATATCTAGGCTCATTTTCCAACTTGAACTGATCCCAAATGACTGTCCACGGGGTCTATAGGCAGAAATGCCCCTGTCGCCCAGTTACCCAGCAGAGCGGAGTGGAGCCCATAAGCCTATCGCTTTTATGCTATTTGTTGCGGCCAAGTTATTTTTTTATCAATCTGTTATTAGTTGTCATTACACAATCATCCATGCCATCGTTGTCCCACACAAGCCGCCTCACTCTGCTAAACAGATGTTATGCTGTTATGTGTTTTGCATAGTCCCGGAAAAGACACTCTTTGATTGGCCAATACAGTCACTTTGATTGGCAGTTGTGCTGAATGCTCTCGCCAAAACATGATTTATGAGACTGTGGCGGCTCGTGTGGACAACCAAGGCATGGTTGTGTTTTTAATGACAACTAGTAACACATTCATGAAAAAAGAAATCACTCTTGACCACAACAAATAGTGTAAAAGCGATAGGCTTATGGGCTTGGTTGCTGGGTTCTGCTTGGGGAAACTGGACAACAAGGGCATTTCTGCCTAATAGACCCCATGGACAGTCATTTGGGGTCAATACAAGTAGGAAAATGTGCCTAAATGTTATTTAGTGCGGAGTTGTCCTTTAAGTCCTACATACTAAGTACAATACGAAAGTAGCGACTCTTCAAGATCAGAATGCATCACCTTGAATATAATGAGCAGGTAGCACAGGATTATTACAACCAGGGGCAGAATGAATCCAACAATGAAGGTGTAGAATATGAAGGCCTTGTAGTAGACCCCCTGGGGCTCAGGCAAGTTGATGCCGCACAATGAAACCTTGTTCAGGCCGCTGAAGACCATGGTGGGGAGGTTGATCAGCAGTGACACGCCCCACACCGTGAGGTTAATGATCTTGGCCATTCGGGGCTTCCGCCATTTGGTAGATTTGATTGGGTGGACCACCGCCAGGTAGCGATCGATGCTCATCACCGTCAGACAAAAGATGCTGGTGAACTGGTTGAGGGAGTCTGGGAGCAGGCCAAGAGGAGAAAAGCCAGAGAGCGACAGAATGAGGGAGAGGAGGAGGAGAAAAGGTCGGAGAAGGGGAATGAAACGGAGGGGAGACGTGGAAGTGGAAGGTGAGGAGAAGGGGAATAAGAAGAGAATAATGAAGCAATGTATTGCTACCTCGGTCTCAATAAAATACCCAAACAATTAACTGAAATGTGATTCTTTTTTATGAGGTTGCTCACGTGGTGAGCTTGTAGATCAGCTATTTTAAATATTTAAGAATGTTTTTCAAAATAGCAAAAAATGGCAAAAGAATTTAGGGATAAGGGGTAAGGCATGGATGATAAGAGGGCCCATTATGTGTACCGTCACTTTATTGTACACAACTCTTCTCGCCAAACCCGGCCACAGCGAGATGTCTGGTCATCCTAAATACAATGCATTTAAATGAGAATGTGCGCGGACAATCTTTTTTTCGGGCCCATGGCGGGAATAGAATATTGACGTGCGCGAGCGTTGTGTGTCCAATGAGAACAGCTGCTTTCATTAACATGGAGCAGAAGAAAAACAGCATCCGTGCGCTTATGCTTGCGTGTGCCTGGTGGGTTTGATGCGTTGTGCTGCTTGCTTCAAAATACATTTCACAGTTGGGGACAATTAGGTCTTGACGTTATTCCACCCACCTACAGCTAAAGGCCCATTTTCAACCTCATCTTTACATAATTGGTCCTTAATAACACTCATTATAAGATGGTACAATTTTTATCTACTCACTCCACGTCTGATTGGTGGACTATGGACAGTTCAGAAACCTGCCTACCAATGACATCATCGATGAGCATTCCAATTTCCAAGCGTATAGAAACTACTGCATTTATCTTCCTGGAAAGTTAGAATGATGAAATGGATTACCAAACCCGCTTACCGATGATAGGCAGGTTATGAACTGACCTCAGCAGCCCCCCTAGAGACACAGACCGAGTAGACGGAAATGGTGCTGTCATATAATGAGCATTGGACCATGAAGTAAAGGTTGAAAATGTGTGGTCATTAAAGAGCAAAATGTACTGTAGCTTCCGTTTAATGTACTTTAAAGTACTTGGTAATATTTTGTGACTCTTTGGATCACTTTGTGTATTTAAGAATATTGCTGTTCAAATAAGAATAGAATAAAATATACATGATCCTCTATAGCAGGGGTCAGCAACCTTTTTGAAATGAAGTGCCACGTTTTTATTTTCTAGAGTGTCTGTGTCAGTGTGCCATGTCAACATACATTGTAATGACAAATATTTTGTCATATTGTTATAAGGATCATTAGACCCAGAGCAATAATCCACCAATCTCCCTGACTCCCTCCCCAGTCAGAGTTTTAATGAATGTAGAATTATCTGCAAGATGTAATTTGCTATGAATTAGCTAACTTCATTTAATTGACCTCGTTTACATTTTTTAATGACAAATATTTTGACATATTTTGATTGGCAGGACATTGTTATAACGATCATTAAACCCAGAGCAATAAACCACCTATTTCCCGACTCCCTCCCCAGTCAGAGTTCAGAGTTTTAATGAATGTAGAATTTTGAGCAAGATGTAATTTGCTAATTAGCTAACTTCATTTAATTGACCTCATTTAAAAAAAGATTTGTTTTTAAAATAAAAATCCTCTCTCTCACACTTCTGCTAGTATGCCGGAGATCACCCTCCACTGTGCCAATGTTGGCACCCGTGCCTAAGGTTGCCTACCCTTGCTCTATAGTTTGCAGACTGTACAATGATTCTTATAAATCCATTTAACATGATCACTAAATGATGCTGCTCAAAATGTCCACGTTCTTTGCGTCTCAAGTTCCAAGGCTAAGCCTTTGAAAGTGCAGGAGAAATAAACCGTGTCTATGGTAACGCTTACCCAATTCCCTGTGAGCTACATAGTAGCCATGAATGCAGTGCAGATCCCTTGTCATCCATGAGTCCTAGGTACATTGACACTGGATGACACATCTCCAAATGCCCCCAGTTTCCTCTGTGATCGTAATATTATTTAACTATACGATACTATCATCATTAATTGTTTTAGCAATGGTTTCTCCACCCACCTACAGTCCAGATGATCTTGCACAGCGCCTGTCCGAAGGGCCAGTGGACCAGAGCCAACTGCATGGCAATAAATGGCAGGCTCATCATGCACAGAACATCGGCTACTGCCAGGTTGAGGATGTAGATGTTGGTCACTGTCTTCATCTTGGCGTAGCGCAGGATTACGTAGATGACCAGCGTGTTGCCGGTCAGGCCCACGGCACACACCAGAAAATAGATGATGGTGATGACCACCGAGCTGGCGTGGTCCTGGTGATGCTCTGCTAATTCTGTGAAGTTTCCGAGTTCTGTGTCCGACTCGTTCCCGATCACCGACCCGGGATAGTAGCTTTCGTAAGACAGGGGCTCAGGGACAGAGAAGTTGGGAGGGGCTGGGAGGAAGGACCACTGATCCAGTGCCATGATGACAGGAAGGTTCTGGGATGTTGAGGGTCTCTGGACTCCAAGACAATGACGTCCAAGAAACTCGTCCAAGGTTTCTAGGTGTCAGAGGACCAGTTAGGGGAACGTTAAAGACATATGATTAGCTTATTTGTTAGGATCCCCATTAGCCCTAAAGTACAGCTAGTCTTCCTGGGGTCCACATATAAAAACAATACATACATTTGAAAAACAAAACACAGTAAAAAGAAAAGAAAATGTACGTAAATAATCATTTTATGAAGACAGACAAATAAAATGCATTCAAACAATCTACTAGTGCATGACGTCCACATAGTGAGAAAGTCAGTTACAGTCAATACATACAGTATGGAAAAAACTGAGACTGTTTAATATCCTACAAAATATATTCCCAGATTTTCTTTATTTGCTTTTCAAATAGTGATTTCTTTGAGGCATGAAACAGAAGGCATGAAGTGAAAGAAAACGTGGGTGGGTGGGTGGGGGGGGGGAAAGAAAGGAGAGAGGATGATTATCTTGAATCTTAAACTGCACTTGACAGAGGGAGAGCGCGAGTGGGGAAAAGATGAGTGTGGATGACACAGCGAGAAGAATTGCTCATTTGACAAATACGCAAGTACCAACATTCCATGGAGAACCATGGCAACAGTTGCGAGGATAATGGCATCACTAGCCTTCAAATGTTGAGTTAGTGTCCCTTCCTCTATACGCCTCCTCTCCTCTCTTCTTTCTCCACTTCTTTCTTTCCATTCCTCTCACCCCATCGTCTCTCCCATCCTTTCCTTCTCTTCCGTTGCTTTTCCACTCCTCTCCCTTCCATACCTTTCTGTACCTCTACTCTCATGTGTTCTCAAGGGTTTTGTTCTCTGAGTCAAATGAATTAACCTCTCCGTGCAATGTATGTGCCTGTATAGGCGAATGTGCAAATGTGTGTGCTTGCACAAATGCATGTCAGGGTGCACTGCTGACACGTAGGGAAGGACGAGGGCAGTGTGCTGCTGTGCTGAAGGCAAATGTTTATTTAATTGATCTGTGGGTCAAACAGCTGGTAGGACATTGTTATGGCTACACTGACCCCTTTCATCACATGCGTCATTTTATAATTGATAGCAATAATGCATAATTGTCTTGATGTGAATTATAACTAGAAAGGTGCAAAAGTGAGAAATTGCTAATGTGGTTGCACTGACACGAGTCGCAAGGAATCCACCGGGAAATGAATTCCACCCTAACCAGTTGGTGAGGTCAAGTGAAGCATGACCAATCCTGTCTAATTGGACATTATATTGTCCAAGATATCCAGCTTTACAACCCGGATAACATCAGTCAAAAGGTTAAGAAAACACAGGTTCACGTTGCTGGCAAAAGAATCTCAGACCTAGGACAATAGTGTGTTGCATTAGCAACCACACTAATTATAATCATCGTCATTAATTGTAGCACTCTTCTTAGCTGTTGTGTTTATCCTATTGTAAGGCCTGGCACTGCCTGCCTGGGATGTGACAGTTGTGAGCTTGTAGAGCTACTATTTTTGTTGCAGGACACCGGCATACAACATAGTATAAATCAGCCTATATTCTCATTCAGAAGCATGGTCTGACTCTGGACACTATGGCTATAACACTAAGTTGTAAGAACCTTTTGGATATAGCTACAAACCAAATACTGATGATTGATTGATTGATTGATTGATTGATTGATTGATTGAAATAGAAATAGCTAAATTGTTGCTCATTATCCAGTAATACATACTGTAAGTAGTGATCAGCACAATGTTTGAAATGATGGCTACATTAATAATTAGCTTGAGTGTATACATGCAGGGTCTGCAGTTCCCTATACTCATTTGCATCTGTTTTGTGCAGATACTGATTGCACCATTACAATTTTGCACTGTGTGTGTGTGTGTGTGTGTGTGTGTGTGTGTGTGTGTGTGTGTGTGTGTGCGTGTGCGTGCGTGTGTGCATGCGTGCGTGCGTGCGTGTGTGTGTGGCCTGCATACTTAAACAAATGAAGAGTATGTCCTATTGCTCCGAGTGATAAAAAGCTTGAGCTATTTATCATATAAGCAAAGAGCAACGCTTATACATATTGTATAAGCTTTACGCATAATTCAGGCTGGATTAAGCCCTCCTGGTGCCTGGGGCTACATATAACAACCCCAGCCAGGATAATTTTGTGTGTGGTGTGTGTGTGTGTGTGTGTGTGTGTGTGTGTGTGTGTGTGTGTGTGTGTGTGTGTGTGTGTGTGTGTGTGTGTGTGTGTGTGTGTGTGTGTGTGTGTGTGTGTGTGTGTGTGAACTTAGTGTGAGGCGAGAGCCTAGTGTGAGAACTTAGTCTTAGTTCCAATCCTTGGGGTTTAATTAGAAAATAAAATAACTTATAGAGGCTACGACAAATTAAAAAGCCTCAAATGGAAAGTTAAATTCAAATTGACTATAGGCCTACTTGTGATTCATAGCATATCTCAAATGGCAGAGGAGAGTCGTGTGAGGATGGAAATGGAGTTACCAGTGAATATTCCTTCCAGCAGACATTGTCCTGGTGAGCGCCTCCAGGGTGATTAGGTGAAGTCGTGCCAGGAGCGCTGCGGTAGACATTGGATCTGCGCTGTGTGCGCTGCGCTTTACGCTGCTCTTGGAGAGAACGGCCGTACAAGCTTACCTGCGCGCTATGATGAGAGCATTTCGTATTTAGGCTAGACATTTAGAATCCAACACAACCCCTTGATGCCTATAGCCCAGACTTGTTGAGTTTGGGTTAATGATAATTGTCTTATTGTCAGATTAATCAGATAAAGACGCTCCATTATAGCACACTATAGGCAAAGGAATGACACGCGTACAAATAAACTATTTTATTGTTTTATTAAAGTCTTGATTGGGCGCAGAACAGCGCAAATTCTGACGAGACTGTAATAAAGTAACACCCATGCATGTGTGAAGTCGACATGCATCACTTACCGTATATAAAACTCTTAACTTAATTGTCATATAGATATAATATATCCATCATGGCAGGAATATTCCGGTAAGTCCAGCAGCCCGCGGGCAGCGGCATGTGAAAGCGTCCAGAGCGCTGCATTGTGCCGTGGAGTCGCTGTCATTGAACCTGCTGCTCGCCCATTACGCACGACGCGCAGTTACTTTTTACCTTCCGTTACCAGCCCTTCTAATCAGAACTGGTTTGTTGCTATGTGTTTTTGTTTAAGTCATTTACCCATATAGGCTAATCCAAACAATGCATTATCCAAACTCGAGTATCTGATATTTTCTTGTTCTAAACCAAAGATACGAGGTGGTGATCAAAAGCCACAGCGGCGCGCGTGTGGAAAAGTGTCAAGATCCAGAGGTCTGGTGGTGAGAGAGAGAGAATTGAAATAGAGAGAGAGAGAGAGAGAGAGAGAGAGAGAGAGAGAGAGAGAGAGAGAGAGAGAGAGAGAGAGAGAATTGAAATTGAGAGAGAGAGAGAGAGAGAGAGAGAGAGAGCGTGCGTGCCTGCGTGCGTGTGTGTGACTGGTGAGGTAATGAAAGATAAGAAGGGGACAGAGATGGAGAGAGACAGACCATGACCAGTTTGGTAGGCCTACACACAGTGATGCTCATGACATGTTTGTTCTGGAGTAGTGATGGAAAAAGTAGGCTACTCAAATGTTTTACTTAAGTAAAAGTATCAATACTGCAATGTAGAAATACGGTTTTACAAGTAACAGTCTGGAATTCAAAATATAGACTACTTGCGTAAAAGTACAAAAGTAGGACTATTGGTATCGAAAGTACCAAAAAGTGAAAGTAGGCCTACTGATTGTGCAGAATGTCCCATTTCAAGTTTTAAAATGTATAAAAATAGCAGATCTACAAGCTCACAATGCCTCGATGTGGCACATTGTGATAGATCGGCTATTTTCAAATGTTCAAAATGTATAGGGCTGAAGTGGTTAATGTATGTGTGAAAATCTACAAAGTAACTAGTAAGTAAAGTTCTCAAATTTAATGTAATGGAGTAAAAGTACAATATTTGCATCCAAGATGTAGTGGAGTAGAAGTATTGGAAATTGGAAATACTCAAGTAAAGTACAAATAGCTCAGAATTGTACTTAAAGGAGTAGTTCACCCCCAAAATGACTTTTTTTCTATTGATTAGTCATGCCATGGAGACTAGAGTTCAATAATATTTTTAGTTTTTTGTCGCATTCCTAAGACAAAAATGTGATAACAATAAATTTACCCCCATTCGTTCCGGATGGGGACCCGTTTCGAAACGGTCCCCATCTGGAATCAATGGGGGTAAATTTACTCAAATCAAATTTTTGTCTTAGGAATGTGACAAAAACCAAAAAATATTATTGAACTCTACTCTCCATGGCATGAGTAATCAATAGGAAAAAAAAGTCATTTTGGGGGTGAACTACTCCTTTAAGTACAGTACTTAAGTAAATGTACTTAGTTACTTTACACCACTGATGATGAGTGAGGGTAGGGCTATACTTGCCACTTGTCGCATGCAGATGGCTGGTCCTTTTCTCCTTCTCCTCTCGCCTCCTTCACGCCTCCTCCACCACATGCAGTGATGCCTCAGTCTGTATTGGCCCGAATTCCTTTAAAATTCGGACATTTTAGTTTCCTATATGATGATGGATTGAATTCAGAGAGGGACCAACTAACCCTGTCCATAGGTTACACTGTATACCCATCCAGCAAGACTGTAGGCCCAATTAAGGAAGAGATGCTCCCTCAATAGCATACTGTAATGATTGAATGTCCCCGCGGACCTCTTACATCTTTAATTATTGGAAGGAGGGAGTCCGTTTTTATAAGCTCATGATGCTGGGAAGTGGGAACTCATATCATGAGAAAATGCCCCCCACCCGACCAAAGCATACCATCGTAGAAGTATAATCTCAAGTATGTTGTTGTCCCTGCAGAAGATTAATATAGTCCTGTTTATATTACCAACATAATGATGAATAACCTTTTCTTCTAGGTCAGTGGTTCTCTACCTTTTCAGGCTGCAACCCCCAAAATAATCATATTTTAACTGGGGACCCCCCACCCTGACAAGCACTACGAGTTGAGGCATTACATTTTGTATAATACGGTTCTATTGTGAAAATAGACGATCTACATGCTCACAATGCCTTGCGTTGCGAGGTGTTGTGAGCATTTTTAGATTTTCTCTAATATTTGACAGTTTGGCCAATTTTAAATTTGTAGTTTTTTTACTGTTGAGTGAGAAAACAATGTTTCACATTAAGTTAATCGTCTGGGGACCCCCCAAAATAATTTGGGGACCCCCCCTGGGGGTCCCGACCCACAGGTTGAGAACCACTGTTCTAGTTGGCCCCCGCCTGGCCGGGTAGCCTAGCCTCGGGACAGCATTGTCTGCTTGTTCACTTATGGTGATTTGAATTTCACTTCACTTATGATGTGGGATGCAAAGACTGATTTGTTCTTTCTGAACGGTATATAGCCTCCATGGCTGATGAGATCAAACATTTGATTAAGATGGTGTTTATTGACTCACTCGGACTCAAGTACACACATGTGCGTGCGCATTATCGACCTTGAATACAGTATTTTGTAGGCTAGCTGGCCAACAACAACTTTCCATCCAATTAGCCTTCACCTTTTACTCCAAACATGACTCGTCCTAGACACTGTGTGTGTGTGTGTGTGTGTGTGTGTGTGTGTGTGTGTGTGTGTGTGTGTGTGTGTGTGTGTGTGTGTGTGTGTGTGTGTGTGTGTGTGTGTGTGTGAGAGAGTGTGAGTGTGAGTGTGTGTGTGTGTGTGTGTGTGTGTGTGTGTGTGTGTGTGTGTGTGTGTGTGTGTGTGTGTGTGTGTGTGTGTGTGCGAGCGAGCATGTGTGTGTGTGTGTGTGTGTGTGTGTGCGAGCGTGCGTGTGTGTGCACAAAGCACATGGCTTATTTGTATTTGCTTTAATAATTAAACTGGATGTTTGTGTAATGTTGATGTTGTAATGATGGAATTGTAGTATGCACTGACAGTGATAGTAAGTGACTGGTTAAGTGTTATCTCTCTCTCTCTCTCTCTCTCTCTCTCTCTCTCTCTCTCACACACACACACACACACACACACACACACACACACACACACACACACACACACACACACACACACACACACACACACACACACACACACACACACATACACACCTCAACAGGCAAAAGCAGAAGCATAGCCTGTTTTTCATAATTTAATTTAAGATACTATTTTCTTAAAAAAAGAGATGGATGACAGCATGTCATATTTGATATAAACATACTAATAAAAAAGTAGCCTAGGCTTGACATCAGAAGGCACGCACTGGTGAACCATTTGATTGGTAAAGCACTTGCCCCAAGTCCATGAATGGACTATTATGGAACCATTAGAAGCTTTCAATTTGGGGTTTTTATTTAAAAAACAATTAAAGGGCAAAAAAACAAGAGCCATTAGGTTTGTGTGTCAGCATGCATCTCCATCAACGTAGTAAACCCAGGGGTTTGTCATTTGGTCATATACCGTACCATATCCAAAGCAATGGGAAATGCATCAGGAAAGATGTTTCTGGCTGCTGTCATCTCTGCTCTCTTGTGTCCTCACAAGCGGTTATTTTGTATTCTCCTCAAACAGCAGCTTTTTCATTGCCACCCCCTGGCTTTCTAAGCACACAGTATCTCGCCTGTGACCGATTCATACTTGCTGTGCAAACAGTGAACTGTGACTGAAAGTTTGGTGTCAAATCATTCTGAGGGAAAGTAAGAAAGTAAAGCTTTTGGCTTTTGTTACACTATAGGACTATTTATTACCTTGGTTCCTCATTGACAATCTTTGCCACTGGTCCTTTGTGGATGTATGGGGGTGTTCTGAGTCTGATTAATACTGGCTTTAGGTTACGGTCACACCGAACTATGGCTGCAGGGTGATAAATGCAGGTTGTGTGCAGCCAGCCAGCGCAGCCTAAAAAACTATCGGAGGCGCCCTCTCCATTCCCATTGAAATGCAGAAGGCAGAAGCTTATAGGCAGAATCAAAGTTCGGTTTGACCGACTGTACCCTTACACCAAATTACTTTTCAAGGATCTAGCTAGAACAGTTTTGTGAATGAGTCCCATTTGGTGTGTGTGTGTGTGTGTGTGTGTGTGTGTGTGTGTGTGTGTGTGTGTGTGTGTGTGTGTGTGTGTGCGTGTGCGTGTGCGTGTGCGCGCGTGCGTGCGCGCGTGCGTTCACTGTTCACATTGAGGACTTAAATGAAAGCCAACATGAAGTAATGTGTTCCCATTCACTGTGCAGTGCAGACATGTCTATACTGTATATGTGGCAATGCCTAAGTGGTATGCGCTGGGACCAGTTGGCCAGCAGGTGCCCCCTTGCCATTATTTTAATACTTGGAATCAACTAGAATCAAGCCTGACTTTCTGCACACCATAAGGATAGTTTAGATTATGACTGTATGAAGCAGTGTCATAATCATGAACCATGTAAGCAGCCCAAGTCCCTATAGCAGTGGTCCCCATAAGGGTCTATTTGGTCCCATTTGTCTCATTCAGTCAGAAAACCCGTGCAGTTGCTGCTGGTCTCAGTTTCATTCTATTCTCAACCAATCACACATTCACTTCATAATAGAACGAAAATATCTTATGCTAGCTTAAGGAACGAGTAGAGGTCATCCTCTGGTGACCACTGACCATGAAGGTGCACAGTACATTTCAGGGTAATCCAGCCAATAGCATTCGTTTTCAAGATATGTTTTTGGGACCCAAAAAAGAAAGTGGTAAACGGACACCGTATCGACCATCATCACCTTCCCTGACAAACCCAGTCCGCTTCACATTTTTAGGAATTGCATTAGTCAAGAAAGTACCTGCAGTATTTGTTATTTGTTGCATTAAGTGTGCAGGCCAAGTGCTGAGTGTGTTATTAAACTGTAACACCAAAAGTTGAAACATTAGGGAAAGTGCAGGTGGGTCTGCTAACTTAATACAGCAAGGTATTATAGTTATGTTCTTCTGAATGTGTCTTTCTTAACCAATTTCTTAGATCAATAGTTTGACACATTTTCCTCCATCCCAGCCACCAACTGTATATACTGTTTATTAGTTTTTTCCCCCAGCAAGGTTTCAATCCACCTCAGAGGCTTTGATTAATAATTCAGAAACAATGTTCTATGAAGTGAAGATGCAGGCAGAGGGAAGGGAACAGAGATACATGAGAACATTGTGCTGGGTGGAATTCAAACGCATGTTCAGTTGACAGACAGGCATACCACCACCCGCTGTTCGCTGTTCGCTCCGTTCCGCGATTTGTTTTGTCTCTCCTCATCTCCAAGGGGAGGTGGGACAAAGCGGCTGGAACACAACCGCGGCATCCGATTGGTTTGTGGTGCGGGGCGGGACAAATACACCAGTGTGTATTGGCCGGCTGATGACGTAGCTACCCTTACCCTACTCTGATTCGTTGGAACAACATCCAATCAGCAACGAGTCAACTGAATCATTTCCAGACTGTGATGCGTAGAGACAAAACAAATCGCGGAACGGAGCGAACAGGCTGAAACCCAGGCTAATAGAGTATAACAGGGGTCTCTCGTCTCTCCAGCTCTTTAATAAACATACATACATTTTCTGGTGTGTTGCCCGATTTCAGCCAATCGGGAGAGAGCAGCAAATTTCAGTTTTATCAGCTTACAGTGTTCCAGTTCCAATTCCAATCGCCTGATAATAAAATAATGAAATTAAATAGGTATCCTCACCTGAGGGTATTTTATGTTTAAAGAGCTGGAGATGCAGGGAGACTAGCTGTTACTGAACTAACACTCTATAGCAATGATTACTATCAGAATATAGTTATAATAATTACCAGTAAGGCGCCCTAAGGGCGAGAAGTGACCGAGGTCGCGCACATGGGTGTGTGCACATGGGCGCGTGCCCATGGATGCTTTGGCATGTATACCCTTCTGCTGAGCTGGTCGAGTCATCACTGTGATGTCAGAACAGGTCAGCTATATCCATATATGGAGTCCGTGAGGTCAGATGTAGAGATATTGACCAGCTCCATATATGGAGATCTAGGTGATGATCCAGTTGTCTCCGTGTATCCAGGGTTTGGTGAGGTCAATGTCGTGATCTTCATATATGGACATCCAGGTGATGATAGTCAGCAGTCTTGATTTGCAAATTAATTCTGTCTTGGCCATATATGGAGCGTCCATATATGGGCATTCCCATATATGCGCTTAATATTGATGACATCAGGGATCTCCATATATGATTGCCAGAACAGGCTGTCTTGGTCATTGTCACAACTACTGTAGGTCAAGGTCAGCTATAGACATTGAGGCGTTACCCACTGACCCACTGACTCACTGACATACGGACAGGATCTGCTGGGTTTCATAGTAAACTGCGAACTACGGTCGCAATAATAATATTGACCCACTTGCTCCCATGGGGGAAATTCGGTTTCAGCTCAACCTAGCTGAATACCGCCCACAGTTGGCTGCATATTGCAGTTAAGGGTGAAGTGTCTTGCTCAAGGACACTACGACCAGTCATACAAATTGATGGACAGGCCTGGAATCAAACCTGGGACAACTGGACACTTCTGCTCCACAGGCGGGCTCTCTAACCATTCAGCGATGCTGAAGAAGGCTGAACAAACTCTTCGAGAGAGAGAACATAGTGGCAGAAAATGTGCATATAGTAAAATATTTCCTCTTTACCACGAGATTAACACAGACCTCATTCTCCCAAATTCCTCCAGTGACTGTGTCAACGAAGTGATTTTACCAGGAAATGCTCTGTTGCACCGAATGTAGTGACCTATCGATTCAGGCATTAACTTCTGTTGGATATGAAGGTCAAGGTTATGCAGCAGAGCAAGGACATCAAGTACAATAGGATAAACATTTATGCAAAAATAGTGTCTTCGGTCCACTTTGTTTATGTTCTAGTTTCCTGTTGAGCCAAGACTCTCAAACTCTGAACAGAAGCCAAGAGAATGTTCCTTCGCTCTATGGGAAAGTGTAAGTAGCTCCTATGGTGAAGCTGATGAGAGTTACTATAATGTAAACACTCAACAGCTATCTAGGAATACAACCACAACATACAGAAAGAGAACATGCCACAAAGATAGATACAGTAGTGTAGTAAGACTGACAGACAGACAGACAGACTGACCTGCCATGTCAGTAAAGAATCTTTGAACGTATCGCAGACTGATGGCATTTTTTTTATTTGAATGGAGAAAAATGCATTACCGGTATATGCTTTCAAATGAAAAGCCATCATAGTTTGAAGAGTGCAGTTTGAAAAGTGAAAAAGCAGAAATTACTGCTGAGGTCCTTTTCAGGAAGAGGTACTTTTCGGCATTCAAAAGACGACCTAAAGCAAACGTGAATGATTAAGGTAGAAAAGTTAACAGTGAGAGCTGAATATTGGTAATCTGTGGTTCCATATTGTGAGGAAGACAGATGGGGAGCCACACAGGAAGCAAGTCAGCCGTGATTCTTGTCCTTCATCGATATTCATAGTTCTACATACCAGTAAGACTCCCTAATCGGGAGATAAGCAACCGTCAGGTCACAGCGTGATTAGTTCTATATACAATTCTGATATGAGTGACTAACAGAATGACTATTCAGGAAATTACTTCTGATACGGTAGATTTTGTAAAACATAACGGTGAGAGTTCTTTGAGGTACAAAGACATTGCTGACGATAAAGAAATAATATGACAAATAGTGAAGGAACTGTACGTAATGAAGTAATTGCATTGGTTCCACTGAAGTGTGGGTCATGATATTCAAGCGGCCGAATTGAGTGTTCTCAGACGGGTGGCAGGCCTCTCCCTTTGAGATGAGGTGAGAAGTTCAGCCATCCGTGAGAGACGCGGAGTAGAACCTCTGCTTCTTGACTTGGAAATGAGCCAGCTTACTGTAGGTGGCTTGGGCATCTAGTATGGACGCCTCCCGAGTGTCTCCTTAGGGAGGTCTTCGCTGCGCGTCCCACTGGGAAGAGACCCTGTGGCAGACCAAGGGCCAGATGGTTGCTATAGTCATTATCCGCTGAAGGAACCCACCTTTTTTTCTCCGATTGTGAAAGATGAAAGGCCATGTGTCCTTTGAAGGACACATGGCCAGAGACAACCGCAGTACAATGAGACTTATCCTTGGCCATGTGATGCTAGCAAGAGGGATTGACAAGATGTTGAGAAATAAACTGAGAGGTTTATGTTTATGTCTTTGACACAAACACACACGTTCGCGCACACACACATGCACACACATGCACACACATGCACACACGCGCACACACATGCACACACACATTATATCCTCATTTGTGGCTCTCAACTCTGATCCTGGAGTCTCAAATCACTGTTGTATCCTACACCAGGTTATTAAAGCCTCTCAACTCCATTCCTGGGGATCCTTGACCAGGTCAGAGGCAGACTGGATGGTGAATTGTAAAGTGTTTTTGTTTGGATCAGAATGGAAAGAGAAGCTAAATCTGTGACCGTGGGAGGAATGATGATGCGGGTATAAGACAAGAGGGTGTTGCCAGTGAGGAAAGAAGGAAAGGATGAGTGTGAGAGTAATGAAGATGATGGGTCAAGGCCAAAACAAGGGCATGGGGAGGGAGAGAGAGAGAGAGAGAGAGAGAGAGAGCTCTCTGGCACAAAGACCACTCAAAAATAGATCACATTGGTTGCGTTTGATGGATGTTCAGTACATTAGGGTCAATGAAAACAGTCTGCCGCCCTGAACACTAGTAGCTATTATTCAAAACCCATTAACGACCACTCCCATAACCCCAGGATATTGTTAAAAGCCATTTAATTTAGCCCACCCTGTCAGTAGAAGCATCGTGTTATCTCCAGGTCTGAGAGACCAGGTCAATAACCAGTTGCTGCCTTTCCGAGAGAAAAATAACTTCTCGGAACTCAGATTACCTTTCCGACTCTCCTCTTTGGAACTGGTTACAATGGAAACACTCAGTACAGGGTTAGGGTTAAATCCTCATCTTGCCCATTAGACAGTTTACCCACGTCATTCCCGAAGTGTTAGAAACAGTTGTTCCCACTATTTTAGCTATTATTAACTGCTCCCTGCCCACTGGCTCATTTCCCACAGGTCTGAAAAGTCTGCCCTGGTCCAAACTCTTTTGAAAAAGCCATCACTGGACCCTCTAGTTTTAAACCATTTTAGACTAATCACAGTTTTTAACTAACTGCAGTTTTTATCAAAAAGGACCTGAGCTCGACTATTGATGCCGTAGATCACTCCTTGTTAATAGATGCCTACAAAATTGGATTGGCATCAATGAGGCAGCACTCGATTGGTTTCACTCCTATCTTACCGAGAAGAGTCTCTTGTGGTCATTGGGCTCCCCTAACATGTGGTGTTCCCCAGGGTTCAATTTTGGGACCATTATTGTTTACCATTTATATGCTTCCTAGGCTATTGGCAACGTAATCCGTGCACTTGGCTTTGACTTTCACTTTCTCCAGCTTTATGAAACAAAGTCTGATATAATTTTATTTGCCCCTCAAATATCACTCACCCTTTCCACTCAGAACTTGGCACATCCAACATCACTCATGCATGCCCGTAACCTGGGTGTGATTCTCCTTTCCGATCTCTCCTTCAACCAACAGTTGTTGTCGCCAAAAGTCGTTCCTGTCATTTGCAGACCTTGAAAAGGTCATTAATGCTTTTATCTATCACTTTTATCACTCCTAGATTGGCTGAGCTTCAAAAGCGATTTTAAGATTTTACTTATGCTGGAGCCTTAGAGGGTAAGGCAAGGCTCTCTTGGATGTTACCATACGACCTGATTCTCTACTGTGGGTTATCTGGCTTTTGTGGCCCTGGTCCCTACAATCAGTGCTCTCCTTCAAAACTCTTCTGAAAACACACCTTTATGTTACGTTATTTGCCTTTTATTGGCACCTACAGTACAGTATACTGCTGTAAATTGATTGTCTAGACTACACCACTGAGCACACATACTGTACATGCAGATGTGTGTATAATTGTGCATTTGTGTCTGTGTGTTTGTTGGGGAGGAGAAGTGATAGAATGAGAGAGAGCATGAAAGAAAGAAAGGGAATGAGAGAGGGAAAAGAAAGCTATACACGATAGTTAGCTAGCCTTGTAAATGGTCTCATTGACCTGTATTGAACCACACTGGCACGCATGCATGCATGCACAGCACGCACACTCACACACTCACACACAGAGTGCCTATAGGGTGTTGTTAATCTTTACTGCTGAGCCCTGCAGTCAGTTAGCAGCTGGTCTTAATTACATGTAGTAGGAGAATGTTAGATCAGAGAGACGAAGGTGTCTCACAGAAGTTTAATTGGACACACACACACACACACACACACACACACACACACACACACACACACACACACACACACACACACACACACACACACACACACACACACACACACACACACACACACACACACACACACTTAGGTACACAGACACACACAGGTATGTAGACACAGGAGCACAGACATACACACACAGGACACGTAGACAAGTTTGTCATAGGCACAGGTACACTATGTGGACCACACGGTTATGTGCTCCTGTTGTCCGTTGCTCGAGACAAGCTAACTTAGGAGGAGGATGCACACTGAGGGAGTACGTTTTTTGCAAGCTTGTGGGGAGGGAGGTGGAGGGGGGGGGGGGGGGGGGGGGGCGTATAGGGATTTTTATTTTGACAACAGCCATGTTTTAGGTCAGTTTTAAATTTGGATCTGGAATCATGGCTGTTGGCAGGGCATTCCACATTTTTGTATACATCAGTATCGTAGGATACATTTTTCTCCATGTTGTGTCAAAGCTATAAGGGGAACAAGGTCAAAGGAGCTCTGTCTGGTACAAGTCATTTGACAGGTACTGTACATGGGCAATGTTCCTCTGCTATTGTAGCTCATTTTAGCATCACCACCCTCGATGGAACACCCATCAAACTTGTTGAATCGTACAAATACCTTGGCATCTGGCTAGTTAAACAGCTTGGCTTCAAATAGGCCTGGCATATTTATTAGTTGTCCATGAAACTCAAATTCACTCTGCTTTCTTTACAGACGTGTCTTTCTCCTTCACGTAAACAGTTGGTCACTGGCCTTTTCTGAACTTGATTTTGGTGACACTGTTCACAGATTTGCTTGCACCTTGTGGTACTCTAGCACCTTAAGGGCACTAAAATCAATACAGACCTCTCAAAACAAACTAGACATACTACTACTACACCTCACTCCTAGGACTCGCCTAACCCCTGCTCTTTATACTACTGTGGGATGGCTCAGGGGTAGAGGACAGAGTAGAGCTACTTGCAATGGTCCTGGTTCTCAAGATACTCAAGGGACCAGTGCCCATGTACTGTATTTCAAAAGAGTGAGAAATGCCCCCGGGCACAACGCCAGAGGGAGCTCCACTGATCTCATAGCCCACAGATTAGAGTTTCCAAAAGCTTACAGCTGTAGTCCAAGTAGTTTCAAGTTGTAGCCTATTTGAGTGATTTCTATTGTTGCATTTTAGCTTTTATTTTTAATCAGTCGTATACAGCAGTCACATAAATGTCTCTGCAGTTCTTGCTTGTACATAAGAGACTTTCATCTCAATGTATTTTACTGGTTAGATAAAGGTGTATATGTATTTAAGAGAGAGAGTGCCTGTGTGTGTGTGTGTGTGTGTGTGTGTGTGTGTGTGTGTGTGTGTGTGTGTGTGTGTGTGTGTGTGTGCGCGCGCGCACATACACACACACAAACACACACACACACACACACACACACACACACACACACACACACACACACACACACACACACACACACACACACACACACACACACACACACACACACTGACCTTTTTTAATGTGCCCTTGGGGATGTTCTCATCTCAGGTCTATGTCCCTCCATAGATTGTGTCTGCTCTATTGACCTGGTTGAGCTTTCATGTCTTTAGTTGTCAGAACAGGAGACCACAGGATTATGACACAGTCAAGCAAACATGACCCCAGCCACCCTGTCCCATGCACTGACTGATCAAACATGGCACCGTCTGTGTGTGTGCGTGTGCGCGTGCGTGTGTGTGTGTGTGTGTGTGTGTGTGTGTGTGTGTGTGTGTGTGTGTGTGTGTGTGTGTGTGTGTGTGTGTGTGTGTGTGTGTGTGTGTGTAAGCGCGCGCGCGCGCGCGCGTGCCCGCTCGTGCCCGCTCGTGCCCGGGCGTGAGAGATCAGAGGGTTGCTATTTTCACTGTTCGCTTCTTTCTGTTTCACAGTTTTCGCTGTTAAAACAGCCAAGCAGAGTTTCTTAAAGAGACTAACAAAGAGAAAAAGAAAAGCAAAGGAAGGAGGGTGGAAGAGAGCGAAGGAGGCAGGGAGTTTGAAGAAGGGAAAATGGCAGAAAACAGAACGAGAGAGAAAGAGAATGAGAGAGAGAATAACCACAGAGTCAATGACCTCAATGTCACCCACCCTACTGACCTCTACCTTCTCACTGGGGTCTGCGAGTGCATGGGACACGCACAATTATGTGACGCAGACACCTTTCCAACTCTGATCAAAACACCCAAAGCAGTCGAATACCAGAAAGCTTGCCCACGGTATAGAACGATCTCTACCAGGTATTCATAAATGTAACGTCGGCAAAATATGCCTAACCTTACCTAACCTTATTTCTAACCTTAACCTCAGTGAAATGGTGCCAAAACCTTACCCTATTACTAATCTTAACCTCAGTAAAGCTATGCCTAACCCCAAAGTTACTTCTAACCTTATCCTCAGTAAAACAAGAATACAAGAACCGCCCCATCGAGTGGTTGGCGTGAGGTTGGGGCAACAGGGCAAGAGTGTTTTGGGGCGAGCGATCTGGTTACCAAGGAGTCAGCCAGTTGACCCTGTGAGCTATAACGTCATTCTTCAAGGAATGGCAACGGATTGTTGCAATAAAGTTTAATAAGTGGAGATTCCATATGAAAAAGGGGTTTGACGTTGTTTCACAGTTAGCACAAGTGTGGAACATCAGCGGGACCCAGCATGGCGCTGAAACGAGCCTGTGAGCTCTGCATGGCGAGAGACAAATGTTGGCCAGTGGACCCACAGCTCCCCTTGAAACATTCAGTAAACATGGCAGTTTATTAGATGTTCACATATAAGGACATAACTATCTGTATGTCAGAAACAAACCTGGCAATCTGTCAGGCCTGACAGTTTAGATCACCAGATGAGAAGATAAAGACAATGGCCAATAAAAACAAAATGGACAAATTTCCTTCACATGCATAAAGGTAGTGATTTTCTCTCTCTCTATCTCTCTCTTTCTCTCTCTCTCTCGCTCTCTCTATCTCTCTCTTTCTCTCTTTCTTTCTCTCTCTCTCTCTCTCTCTCTCGCTTTAATAAGCGGTCAAAGGTCTATATTCCTTTAATCATTTCTATTGAGTGTTCAGTAGGAATCTCCGTTTTTAATTAATTCATTTTTTATGTGTTTACCAGAGACTGTGCACACATTAATCAACATGTCACATCCATGTAAATGAGCCAGTGTATGTAGCTAGAAGCTAATTTCCATCTGTAGTCCCTGAGCTGGCTATTAAAAAGTGACGATAACAGTATCTATACAAAAACAGACATATCAATAGCCTACATTACAAAACAAGTAGACAGGAGACAGAACAATTACAATAAGTAGGCCTATACGAAATGACAAATGGAGCTGATAATTACCCATGATTATGAAATCTGGTTTGCTTTAAAGAGGTGGTGCCATACTTTTGTACTTTTTCTGTTTTGTATGTGTCTATGGAGTTAACGTTACTCCAATAGACCCCCAGGTGTGGTTATAATATGCAAATATGTCTTCCCTGTGTATTTTTTGTTACTTCCTGAAATCTGAAAGCCTCTGAATGAAAAAGGCCCAATTGAAATACACCGATATAACGACATCATAATATCATCCCCTCGCCCCCTCGCCTTTTCACCCACCATCCAAAAACATCTGTGCCGTGGGTGTGGCTAACTTCAGATGAGTCACTACCCACATGCAAACTAGGCATACTTAAAGGAGCTATAGTCAACTTTTTCTTGAAAAACGGATGCTAAAATAAAAATGATGTTTCGAAAATATTTTATAAATAAATAAGCTTCATATATGTGTTTCTATTCAAAAATGACCACAAAAAGCGTAAAATGATGATAAAATAATAATTTTGGCCATTGTCAGACCGACACTTTGTTTACATTCTAGTCTATAGACTAGGATGTAAACAAAGTGTCGGCCCTACAATGAAAAAGCTGACTATAGCTCCTTTAATGAACGGGTGGGTGTGGCTGCATAAAAACAATTTGAACACTTTCTGTACACAGGTATAATCAAAATACCTGATGGTTATGTTGAAGTGGGGGGGATCACGGCACCCAACCATCTCTAAAGGTTGAATTTGAGCGTCAAATAGTTGGTGGTCTCTTTTACTTCGGTAGGGAGACTATTCCAGTGATGGGAGGCTCTAACAGAGAAGAAGCTGTTTCACCAAACACACTATGTCTGAACGGTACAACACACTCCAGGGGTCGACATTATAAATGGCCCGCTGGCCCCGATGTACTTTTTAGAGTGACAGGGCCACCAGAACTCACCAGGGACTTGCCCGTTTGGGCCAGTGAATTTAATGCCTTGAAAATAAAACTAGTAAAAACGTTTATATCCAGTTTCACATGTATTCCCATTTCCCTGTGGTACTGTTTTGTAATAATTTCCGTGAAATCGTCTCGTAATTACCGCTAAAATATAGCGCTGCGTGATCCTGATCAAAGACGGAGCAAAGTTGCCTTCTGAGTGCAGCGTGTGTGCGCACAGCAGCTGCAGTCACAGTTCAGAGCAAGGCTCGCTCCACGCTCATTCACATCCATGCGTTCGGCAGAGCAGCCAGTCTGCTACTGTAGCTGTTGATGCTGCTAACGTTAGCTTCTAGAGATTGTTGACAACGGAGCGGAGCGCTGTTGCCCTGCTGTTCAGTATGTCCAATGTCACCGCGTGTCAGAATCAGAGAGTACAAGTTGGGGAAAGGTCCATTACTATACTGAGAGAAAGGAGAGAAAACGCTGTCACTGTGTGTCTAGTGAACGAGAGAGAGGGGCGGTCCGTGTGTGCGTGCGTGCGTGCGTGTGTGTGTGTGCTGTATGACCCTACCAAAAACGCTTTTTATCCCTTTTAAGTATGTGAGACTCAACAATACAAACATAACGGTAACAGCCCTTAACTAATCACAGCTAACGAGATGGCTCACCTAAACAACATCAGCTGGGGAGAAATTGGAAGAAAAGTGTCACTGCGAGAACATCTGCAGGAACACAAAAGGTAAAAATACATCAAGCCAGGACCAAGTGTGGAGAAGAGGGGTCACAGGTGCAGCGCACAACTTGGTTGGTGAGTTGGTGAGACGAAGGAGAACTCCAGGCAGGAATAACCCCACAGTACTGGAGAATTCTACGCACCTGTGTCACCTCAAGACCTCAGGAGGGACCCACCCAATACCTCCCCAGAGAAGCCTCTTGTTGGGAAAAAACAAATAGAGCAGGAGAGGGGAGTTTAGCCTTGGTCAGGAGGAGGAGATGGGCAGTGATTTGGCCACCACTGCCGAACTGGCCATCAGGAGGGTGTTGTGGTTTGCGGTTCGAAACACCTTATGATCGATGGTTACCACCTGAAGACATCAAATTTTCCTGGCCAAGGCTACATTCACCAAACGTGAATGGAGGAGAAGCATCGTTAGATGTAATTATAATCATGGGCAGAATTTCAGAAAATCTGCTTATTTAAAGTTGCTGAAGGAAAATTGTGCTAATTTAGGTCATACATGTTAATGCCTCAACATTGACCATTTAAAGATGGCGGCCACCACTATACTGAACGATAGTAAAACATATAGGGGACATACCGTGAATATCAGGGCTTGTACAGATACCACAAACAACTAACGTCACGTGAGTTCTTAGAGGTGAGTCAATAAATGTCCAGCAACAGTCATATTAAAACCCAGAAACAACTAGAAGAAGTGCTCTTGCGAGCACAGGTCTCCACCAGGTCACGCGTCCTGGTGGTGCTATAATAGGCCAATGTAAAAAGGGTGGCATGTGTTCTTCACCAATCTTAGACCTTTCATGGCGCCACCATGAGGCTGATTTGAACATTTTGTAGTGTAATTTCTTCCTTGGCCTTTTGCGAATGTGCGTGCACAATTTCATTACAATTGCACGCTGTGTTTGATTTGAGGCATTTTGTTCGAAACGGATCAATCCTGCAAAGTTTGGAGGCCAATCGTAGCCAATCAGGATGGAATATTTAATACGGGACAAATCTGTCTTGATCATATGACTGTAGAGATACTGTGTACTGATTTGTGTTAATTTTGGGTAAAATCTGAAGGAGTAATATCCAAAGATGTGTCTTACATAAGCCGGCCTCCTTGGTGGCGCTATAAAAGGCTGAAAAAATTAAAGGAAAGGGTTTTTCCTTGGCCTATAGGGAGTGCGCTTACAAAATTTGAAACTGATCGGTGGAATTATAGGTAAAACCACGAATTGACCTGTTATAGCGCCACCATGAGGCTGATTTCAAAAATTTGAAGTGGCATTTCTTCCTCGGACTAATGGGAATGTGTGTGCGCGATTTCATGTTAATTGCACTCTGCGTTTGTGATTTGAGGCATTTTGTCCAAAACGGACCAATCGTACAAACTTTGAAAGCCAATCTCAGCCAATCAGGATGGAATATGGACAATCAGACAGATCCATGTCGATCACATGACTGTAGAGATACTGTCTACCGATTTGCGTGATTTTTGGACAAAATCTGTAGTAGTACTGGCCAAAGGGTAGTTTTGCACAAATTGGCCTCCTGGTGGCGCTAGAACAGGCCCATGTGAAAAATGTGGGGCAGAGGTTCTGAATTGGCATCCAGGGAGTGCGCTTACAAAGTTTGAAACTGATCGGTGGAGTTATAGGTAAAACCACGAATCGGCCTGTTATAGCGCCACCATGAGGCTGATTTAAAAAATGTGAAGAGGCATTTCTTCCTCTGCCTAGTGGGAATGTGTGTGCACGATTTCATGTTAATTGCACTCTGCATTTGTGATTTGAGGCATTTTGTCCAAAATGGACCAATCTTACAAACTTTGAAAGCCAATCTCAGCCAATCAGGATGGAATATGGACAATCAGACAGATCCGGGTCGATCACATGACTGTAGAGATGCTGTCTACCGATTTGCGTGATTTTTGGACAAAATCTGTAGTGTACAGAAATGTGTTTTGCAAACATCGGCCTCATGGTGGCGCTAGAACGGGGCCATTTGATAAATGTTGGGCAGAGGTTCTGAATTGGCATCCAGGGAGTGTGTGTGCTCATTTTGGCAGCGACCGGGCCAACGGCGCCGGAGATTAGCTGGTAACAAACTCGGAGGACGGACGGACGGACGGACGGACGGACGGACGGACGGACGCACGGACGGACAGGGGCGAAAACACACTCTCCCCCTGCCTTCGGCTGGTGGAGACAATAAGCAATGTCCAAGCGGATGCAAGGATATAGCTCAAATGGTCATAGAAAGCAAACTGAGCAGCGAACGTAATCTTTTATGTGTGAAATTGAATCTGGCTCATTCAACTTCACACGATCTTAAGCAGTGAAGTCGGGCAGTGGGTGTCATTTAATCATTAGAACATCCTGTACTCATAGTCATAGTTTTCCAATGCTAGTGGGTCACCGTGTCAGGCAGTGTCGTCCCAAATCTTTTTGAGCAAGAAGCGTGCACGGACAATCGGACATGCATCGATGTAAGACAACCCTTAAGTTCACACATCAACAACGTTTACAAAATCTGTAATGTCAAACCAGCGGCATTAACCTATACTGTAAGAACGAGCCTGGATGCATATCAATGGTCTGCTAACTCCAATAGTGTAGGTGTTAAGCGATGTCCGTGTGAAGTCGTGTAGGCTTAAAGGGATATTTCACTTTCAAAAAGAAAATTTGGGTCATTTTATGTCTAGTCAGGCTTTTGGGAACACCCTGGACAGTTTTTAATTTGCTTGATTCAATATTTAGATATTTGATATTTAGTATTGTATGCACTAACACAGTGGTGTGTTCGTGATATGCATTATATATAGATGAACTGCAATGATACACAGGAGGAGAGGCTGGGGCAACAAACAGAAGTTTCATAGAAGAAAGGGCCTGAAATGTAAGCTACACACTTTTCTTTGAAATTGAAAATTAAAAAAACAGGTCAAAATGACCCATCACCGATGTGTTGCACATTCAATTTCACACATTCTAATTCAATTTCACACATTCTAAAGCAGCGAAGTTGGGGAGTGGGTGTCATTAGAACATCCTGTACCCATAATTTTCCAATGCTAGGGGTGTCAGGCAGTGTTATATTGCTCTAATGTATTGTCTTGTAGTCAGTGGAGGAAAAAGTACTTCTTACTTAAGTAAAATATCAATACTGCAATGTAGAAATACTCGGTTAACAATTAAAAGTCTGGAATTCAAAATGTTCTTGAGTAAAAGTACAAACGTGTTGGACTGTTGGTATCCAAATGTACTTAAAGTACCAAAAGTAGAAAGTACTCATTATGCTGAATGTCCCATTTCACACGTTTTCAAAAGTATAAAAGTCCTTTGAAAATAGCTGATCTACAAGCTCGAAATGTGTCGCATCGCGATGCATTGTGAGCTTGTAGGTCAGCTATTTTCAAATGGCTGAAATATATTATGGTTGAAGTGGTTAATGTATGCACAGTTAATAAATATGATGCAATTATGCCAGCATAAACCATTAGCCTTGGATCAAGAATATCATAGATGTATTTTATTTAAATCTTTATATCATCTATAAAATACAGCTTTGATAGCCTTGATCCTAGATTAATTAACCTCAAATTAGGAGATCCTGGAAAGGCAGACAGACAGCTGTCAATCTGGGGCCCTCACCAGTTAATCAGGCTACAGTTGGTGTTAGGAGTAGGCCTACATGTTATTGAATCAAATGAGTTATTTTTATGGGGAATGATATTTTGAATGGCAAAAGGGACCGGACAGTACAGTTCACTGATACAGCTTCTACTGAAAGGATTTAAACAACAGAAAGCTCAATGGCTTGTTTTGCATTGGGGTCCTATGTACTCAATCCATTAAAAAGAAGAAAAAAAAAAAAGAGAGACGCTGGTATCGAGGATGAACGAGGACGCACATTTTGCGCGCACACGCGTGTCAGGGCCAGTGATCATCAAAATCCACTGGCCCTGAGGGCCAGTAGTAAATTTCCCTTAATGCCCTTGTTGCTCTGT